>NW_026126418.1:29167500-29515000 GCF_943737965.1 Phodopus roborovskii | reverse complement strand
TTCCAGAAAGAATTCTCTGGAAGTAGTGAGGCGTAATGAACTGGAGCCAGAAAATTGTAAAAGCAGAAAACATAACCATAGATTGTCAGATTGTGAGACTTTGAGAATAGTAATAATGAATTGGTCAGTCTGGGACTAAAGTCATACTGTTAAGATCAACCATGGTCTTAACACACCTCCCTATGGCTTCGGACCATGATGATGCCACGGTGACTCCTTCATTGTCTCAGAGATCTTTTTTATTTTCCTGAAAAGAGTTTCACAAGCATGGAAACAGATTTTAATGTGCAACACTCATCATGAGAGATTTTTGGTACATTGACAGTCTGGGCACATGAATGTTTCTTCATCCTGTTCATAAAATAACCAGAAACACCTCTGATCTCTCACAATTTGGATTCGTCCACACACATAGGTTGTAGCCACATAGTGACAACCCATCAGATACCTTCCCTTTCTTATGATGAGCAAAGTTAAGAGAGGACACTATACAACTGAGACCAAGGCAGACTCATATAACAATAACAACAATGGCAATAAAACATTAAAACATGCCAAGCCCTAGTTTTGTGTATGTGTGTATAGTCATTTAAGCAACCTCAGTGAAGTAGACTTATAGTATTCCTATTAAACAAAGAGAAAACCAAAGTTCAAACAGAGTTTAGAAACATTCCTAAAGCTTTATAAATAATATGTGGCAGAGCAGGGAATTCAAATTCAAATCTGTATTACTTTGGGCCTCCAGAGCCATGATCTTTGGTCATAGACAATGCCAGCATCTCAACATTTTCTGTACAGATGCTAATTTATTTCTGGTCTAGTCCCATGATATAAGGTAGACTAGACCAAACCTCAAGCATTTCTTCCAGCCTAATCCCAAATTATGAAGGATTCTCAGATTTAATCTGGCACTTGGGATCCAAGGATTTAGCCAAGAAGCCAGGTTAGATGAACCCTCAGACCCATGCAGCATATCACTAACCCAGCATGAAAGCAATGCCATGATGTCCTTCTTTCAAAGGTTGGTGACTCATCCCTTTCAAAGGTTGGTTCCAGTCATCTATTTATGACACTCACAAGACAGTAGCCTTCATAGAATTGAGTCAGATGATGCTTTGTGCTGTGACATCAACAATCTAGCAGTCCCCAGAGCATTAGCAGCCATATCTACCAAAGGAAGAGCTCTATCAGCCAAGACTCTAAAATCAAAACTACACAATACCTTCCACAGTGAATTGTCATTTGGTCCCAAATGGAGAAGCTACTTTTGATGATCAGTTGCTGATCATTATAAAGAACTTCTAAGAAGTCTAATAGCACAGAGAAAACAAACAAAAGATTAATATCCAACATTTATATGCAAGCTATACATCATTAATGATCATTATGGAGAACTTGCTTAGTTCAAATGAGGTTCCAGAAGACTGGAAGCATTTCATTGTAGCACCAGTATTTATAATAGCCACCCTGGGGAACAGCAGGCCCATCAACGTGACAGAGCTAATATGCAAGGTAATGGAAATAAGTAGAGGTGAAACAGAGCCACACGGACACTGAATTATCTTGGGAACCAACTTCCATGCAAATAATTAGAAAGTGCCCTGTTTGTTAGCAGAGTGGAGAGGACATTGCCTAAGACATCTTAGGTCACATTTTAACTTCCCATTTAAAACTGGCACAGCATGTAGCCCTGCTTCTTAAAATCACAGCAAGAAACATTCAGTGCAATTGACAGAGGACAAATCGCTCCTAATGAAGTCCAAGGAAGATCCTCACCCACAGTTGGGAAGAAACATGATTTCAGCCAAGAAGTTGTCCAGATTTTAGTCCCTGTCACTATGCAATCTTTTCCAAATTCCTTAGCCCATCCTTTTGTAGTTTCCTTGACTGTGAAATGTGGACTCTAGTGGCACAAGAAAGTAGAGACTTCATGAAAGTGCCTTGTGAGTAAATGATGGGAGAAGGAAAGGCGGCACACGATGCAAAGGACTGAGCAGCAGGCGTGGAGCATTTCAAACACAGTGAGCATTTCAAACACTGGCAAGACATGACCTTGATAAGAGCCTTTCGGCTCGAGCCTATTGCTGCTTTGCTTCAGTTCAGAACTGGTGTTCCAGGCAGCCATTTAATTTTAAAGAAAATGAAAAGAAAAGAAATAGCCTTTAAAAAAAACAAAGAACTACCTCAGCTTTAAAATGTTGCGAGTGCAACTAAAGTTTCTAAAACCCATTCATGCTGCCTGCATCCCCTCTCTAACACCTGCCTCCCCATTGATATTATGGTAGAAAAATGATTGAAACTTTGACCAGTCAATCATTGTATTAGTTACTTTACTTGATGCTATGCCAAAATATCTGACAAAAGCAATTTAAGAAGGAGGGGTTACAAACTTATGGGACACTTTGAAAGCAGTGCTAAGAGGAAAGCTCATAGCACTAAGCGCCCACATGAAGAAACTAGAGAATTCTAGATCCTATCAATTTGGCCATCAACATTAACAATCACGGTGATAATTATTACTAACGCGTATAATACCAATAGTCAAGTATGCACTATGGTTGTCATGTTGAAATGAAGGATTTTTAACATTATTGATGTCCAGTTGACAATTATATATGTATATTATGCACTACACACACACACACATATATTTGTGTGAAACATAATAAGCTTTTGTGTGTGTGTGGGGGGTAATGGGTACAGAGGATAGTGATGAAACCCAGGACGTTGTTGATGAGCACTCTACCACTGAGCTGAATCCCCAGCCTAGACAGATGTCCTTTTAAGTGTTGTAGGAAGTAGACCATGAAATGTACAGAAAGGTAAATTAAGATTCCTATTTTCACACATATAACTGATAAAGATTATCCCTAGCTAAAGTTAGCTGAATTTTACAAAGTTCTAATTTTTAAAAACTCATGGAAACTGCAATGCTTCTTTAAGGGAAAATTCAGTAATGTTGTGATACAGCAGCCCCTCATCCCCCTACTTAACAAAGGTTTTCACTAGGGCCCTCCCAAGAAAGCATTTTTCCCCTCAAAGCGCAGCTAACTGTGGATCTTTCCTATAAACATTCTCACATTACCTCCCATACACTTACTTCCTTCATCTTACTCTGACACAAAACTAACAACTCAGCTATTTCACTACAACAAGTAGCCAGTGGTCTAAAAGTGATATCTTTCCCTGACTTACATGTTAGTACTCCCATCCAGTAGGGAAGGAAGCTACCCAGGATCAACCTGTGTCAATCTCAAGGACAAGATAAAAGTCAAATCCAAGTCTGTGTTTTGTAGGTGATGTAGAATCCCTGATACCATTGCAATGTTTTTCTTCTTTACATTTAACCCTGATATTTCATCTTCTTGTTATTGCACGCTAAAGACTCCAGGAGAGCTCTATCATCCATGGAACACTATCTAACGGCCATCTTCAAGCTCTAGGTAACAGACACTCTAGAAAGGCAGATAGCAGCCAGGATGTGAGCTGGAGAGACATGGGCCTCTTTCCCCTATTTGGGTGAAATGAACAATGCATGAGCTGAATGGGGAGGAAAACACGATTTCACTTTCCCTTCCTTCTCCTTTCTCTCTAGGTCTTTGTCAATGTCTCTGATGATTTGCATGATTTCCAGATACTAAAGAACAGTCAGGAAGCAAGGTTCTTTGTAGAATGAGAGGCAAAAACATGATTGTTTGTAGTGACTTTTCCCAAAGGACAGAAGTTTCTGCTTAGTTAAAAGGCTTGTTTCTGTTCCTAGGACTCATTTCTGTTTCCTATGCCTAGTTATCACCAACATTCTCCGACAGCATGGAGATGGGGAGCTTTCAGGCTATAGAGCAGTGGTTCTCAACCTGTGAGCTGCAACCTCTTTGGGAGTCACACATCAGTTATCCTACATATCAGATATTTACATTGCAATCTATAACAGTAGCAAAATTACAGTTATGAAGTAACAATGAAACAATTTTATGGTTGGGGGGGGTCACCACAACATAAGGAACTGTACTAACGGGTCACAGTATTAGGAAGGTTGAAAACCACTGCTGTAGAGTATATGAGAAGCATATTCCTCCCCAGGTTAGCTTGCAGCACTATGATATTCTAGTGATGACTGGCAAACTGGGGCAGGAAAAAAAAATGGGCATCCGGATAGATGCAGGGGAGATCCACGTGATCTCTGGGTGGGTATTCCTTCTCTTCCATTCATAGACAAAGTGTTTCCCCAAGGAACCTGAGAATTAGAAGAGGAAGTGTATAACCCCCAGGGGAGTTGAAACAAAAGCAGAACAAGAAAAGAAACTTCCCTTCAGGTGCCCTTCACAAAAGGAACATTCCTTCTGGGAAGCAGAGCTCTCTGGAAATGGGGTTTCCTTGGCCCGAGGGAACAAATCAGAATTCTCAGAAATAGTCACAAGAGAAGCAGCTTGGGATCATGACAATTTGTGTTAATGATATTAATTATGAAAAAGGAAATGGAAGTCATTAGAAAATTCCCAAGAATAGGTTATGCAGGGACAGAAGGAAAAGACTGTTACCGACCTTTAACACATGGGTGACACTCCTCCATAGTTCCCAAAATAGCCCATGAAGCTTGTAGATCCAAAGCCCTTTATGTCACCTTTGGTGATACAGGTATTTATAGAGCTTGGGTACATGTTTGGTACCACCCAAGGAGTTTCATTCAATGGCCATCAAGGGAAGGTTTCCTGCATTAAACAAAGACGCCACATGTAGGGATGGAGTTAGTGTGATCAGGAGAAGGTTTTGTGGTCCTCCAGTGGAGAATGTGCATTTTAACCCTTGATTCAAGATGGCCTATTCCTGAAGTAAGAATCTCAGAAGTGGAGCACTAAAGGTACCTCAGCTGTCAGGGACAACTTGTAGCCCATTGCAAGTCCAGATTTAACACTTTAGAGAACCAGAGCTGATTACACTGGAGACAGTGTGTTGCAGTTGCCAAATATCGTGCAACTTCTTATGGGTTTGGAATGAAGAATAGAAGCAGGCCTAGAGCAAAATGAGCTGAGTTGGGGAAGGGGAAATAGATTCAAAATGTAAAAAGTAGGGCTCTTTGATGGGCTGAAGGACTGACACATGGAAAATGTAATGCATTATTGACAAACACGTATGCTGGCTGCAAAAATAATTAACACAAGCAGAAAAGAAACAGAAATGAAATGGACCAGAAAGACTTTGAAAGATTGTGAAGTGGCCGCTGAAATTGCCAAGCTAATGTCAGAGAGATGATTAAAATTTTCCAATAGAATAGGTGAATAGGTACTTAGGAGAGTGTGGTGTAAACCGAGAGAGAGAGAGTGGGTCATTATGTGAATCTGCACGGAGGTACCCATCAGCGTTTTATGTGCAACTTTGCAGTGCACATTTTAGCAGATGGAGGAAGCTCTTAAAAGCTGATAGCTAAACCGACTCTGCCTGCTTTTCTGTTCCATAATAACCATCTCTGCAATGGGCACTTGTTTCATGCATAAGCAATCCCCACAATAGAATTCCAGAAATACCACTATGCTTGCAAAGGAAAGATACCTCCAGAAACCCAGGACCGAGGGAGGGAAGGGAGGAATGCTTCAGTCCAAGTGTGTACCTGGATGCCTGGTATTCATCAGACTTGCTGGAGACTTAGCAACCAGAACTCAAAGGGAAGGTGACAGTGAGGAGCAATTCTTCTGCAGGCTGAACTGTACCCACGCAGGCAGGCTCGCTGATACACACACTCTTGCAGAAACTGTATTGCTGCAATAACAAAAACAATTAGATGGCGGATTGTGGATATGCTAAAGGAAAATAATTCTTCATGATCAGAATGACTTTTTCGCTCATTCAACAGAAAAAGACTCTTATTTTTTATTTGTTGGCAAAGCCAAATTAGAAAAAATATATATCTTTACGACCATAGGAGACAAATGAGTGATACCAAATATCACTAAAAATGCTATTAATCTACAAGTGATATAAAATTACCATCTCAGCACAAAGAAAGCCTATATAATCTGAATTTCCCTAGGATCATAAAAACGAATGAGAATCGAAATTGAGAGTAAGTATGCTTTTGAGATGCGGTTTAAGGGTTCCATGCATTGTTAACAAATGTGGCTAGACAGCATGGTGATTTACCTCAGATAGAGACAGAAAACTTTCAAAATGGGACCAAACCATCCTCCCATGAGTGTCTAACAATACCTTTGAGGACATTATTCTCCTTCCTTCGATATTTAAATGTAGCTTTATGGGTTGTTTCCCTCTGTTTTCATCCAATCATTTTCTGTGTATTCCAGAAGCCAAAAGTAGCTCTGGGTGGAGTGAGGATGTGGCAAAGACTCAGATCAGGATGCTCTTCTTTGTGTACCAGGTTTCTGGGTGACCCATGAGGAACACAGGGGATGGTTGCTTGTGCCACTAAGGCACCATCTCCACATCAGAATAAAGTCCATTTTCAGTTAATATCAACATCTTGCACTCTGGCCAGGCATCAGGATAGCAGCCTGTTTCCAGAGGCCTCCAGAAGAGGGTGGTGATTCAGCCAGTGTCTGATAGGAAGTGGTGGCTCTGGGACATTGAGAACATGAGAGGACAATGAGGATATGGAGAGGGAAGGAGAGAAGGAGGTAGAACACATAGAAATAGCAGGAGAGGAAAAAAATAGTTTGAGGAGGTAAACAAGTGGTTGTACTTCTTCCTTATTTTTTTTTAAAGAAGGAAAGAAAGAAAACAGAGAACCCATCACCACTACCAGTAACAACACTAGAGAAAATGTAGAAAGGTACATGCATGTGTACCATTTCCCCAAGGGGACTATGGGAATGGGATATTGAAGTTCCTGGGAAAGCTTGTCGAAGTGCTTGCAGTAGCTTCTGCCTGTTTACTGCTAGCCAGGGAAACGATGCAAGGTCTGGCTGACTTCAGAGGCCTTCTCTTTAATTTGCTTCCTTTTTTAGTATCTAAATTATTCTACACGCAAGACCTCTCTGTGGGCTGAACAACACTCTCATTTAGAACCTCCTTTACTCAGAAGTACAGCCTAGCTGCACATACAAGATCGGGGTTTATTTGTAATTACAACCCATTCTAGTCCAATGGTCTTTCTGGGAAATTGTCCCAGACACCTTTTCCTAACATCACAAAAGAAGGAGATATCAGCCTGAGGGCACAGATACGGTGGCCACAGCCTTCTGTATTATAACACAGAGGAAAATCCAGGTTTGTGGGTCTAATGCTTGAGTTTGTAGTATACTCTTGTTGCTGTTGTTGATTTTGATTTTCGTTTTTCAAGACAAAGTTTGGAGCCTGTCCTGGAACTCACTTTGTAGACCAGGCTGGCCTTGAACTCACAGGGATCCACCTGCTTCTGCCTCCAGAGTGCTGGGATTAAAGGCGTGTGCAACCAATGCCCAGCTGTAGTACACTCTTAAAGAAACAACATTTTAAAAACATGGATGCCATATCAGATATGAAAGGTGAAATTTGTCTTGAATGAGTGAAGAAATCATAGCATCAGAACACTGGCATGTTGCAGCATCAAGGTACTGGGTGTGGTGCCTCTTTCCTGTAATCCTGGCACTCACAGGGCAGAGCCAGGAAGATCACCTTCGATTTGAGCCCAGCCTGAACTCACACAGTAAATTCCAGATCAGACTCTGTAGCAAAAAGAGAAAACACAAATAAACAAAATGAGACAAAGAAGAAAAACTTCAGTTTAGTTTTGAATTTATTTTTAGCTTATAATTTAATTACAGTATTTCTCCCTTCTCTTTTCCTCCTCCCTTCAAACCTCTTTCAAATATCCCTCCTGTTCCCTTCAAATTCATGACCTCTCTCTCTCTCTCTTTTTTTTTTTTTTGTAATTGCTCTTGCATGAATATATGTATATCGGTTCATACACATGAATTCCTTACTATAACCCATGTGGTCTGTATACTACTTGTATACAATTTTTCAGGGCTGAGAGTTCTCCACTGAACAACCAATTATTTTGCTCTTCCTGGAGAAGGCCACCTCTCCTGCTTCCGGCTTTCCTCAGTTGTCTGTAGTTCTTTGCGTAGGGTGGGGGCCTTGTGGGCTTTTCTCCTTCCAGTTTGACATGCTCACATTTGGGCAGCCATGTTCTTCGGATATAACTGTAGTTCTCACCACTTACCTTTGTAACAGAAGGAAGCCACTACAGAAAAGCACAACCAATCAAACTGCAGAGTTGTGGAGCCTGGTCCCACAGGACACTCCAGCACCTGAGGCTCAGGAAACACTGGAAGAGGAGGCACAAAGTGGCATTTGATTAATTTAAAAAAATTTTTTTTACGTTTTTCAGTAACTAATTGTTCAATACAGTTCTAAAAAGTTTGTCTACCTACATTGCTGCCTTAATACTCCTTATATTAAGGGGTAATCATTTATACAGCAATGATTTTGTAATCCTCCCTACAGAGAAGATAAGTAATTTGGTGTTTCCTCTAATGCTGTGGTTAGATTTTTCAGTGGTTTTGTTGTTGTTATTGTTGTTTTATCTTGTTGTTTGTTTGTTTGCCGTATCTGTAAATTCTGAAGTAGTTTCTTACCTAAGTCCAAAGCTTTTGGAGCCTGAAAACGCTTGCATCTAGTTGCCTGCATAGCTCCTTGTTCTTCCCCCAGTCACAGGTCCTTACTGCCTGTCCCTTACCAGACCCACCCTGGGGTCAGGGTGCTCTGAAGTTAAAGGCAGAGTGAGGATGAGTGGACCCTTGTCACTGAAGGCAAGTGTAGGTCAGGATGTTTAAGATGGGCCACCAGAAGTTGTCATCAGGATCCAAGTGGATGGAGTGAGACTTTTCATCAGTCCTCACTACCATGGTGAGTTAATGTTCTTCTGTCCCCTCTGGGGTAGCTGCAGTTCCCTGCTGATGACATGCATGTTTAGAAGACATCCAGCTGTCAGCCCTGCACCTTACCATGAGTCACTTTACTTCTACTTGGCTCTGGACAGAATATAAAAGAGAAGTTGCCCTTTCAAGGGACCCCTTTCTCCTTGCAGCACGTTTTGTTCTTAGCAAGGAACTGTAGGAACATTCACAAATAAGACCATCATATAACAAATCTAAACTCAAAACGTTTTCTAAAGCACCAATAATAAATTTCCACATTTTACTGACCTTGCTGGAGAAAAGGCTGAATTGTGTTTCTATCTTTTCTTTAGAAAATATAACCAAATTTCCTATGAAGACTCAACAGGAGAAACAAAACAAACAAACAAACAAACAAACAAAGCAAAGCAAAAAATATAGAAGCAAAGGATTGTGGGGATGTGGTCCCTAACCCTTCCCAGAAGCCAGAAGAGATCTTCTCATCCCTCAGACAACCCAGACCTATGGGATTTGTTCTTGATAAAGTTGGGTAAGCAATCTCCCTTGTGAAACAAAATACTTATAAGCTGTGTAACCTGTCCCACACCATAGTGACTAAATCTAGACCAAAAATCTGTGAAATGAAGTACCAAGATTTTAAGGACTTGAGCTAAAACTGTGGGATTCAAAGACTTAGCAGTGAAGATGCTGTATTGGAGAATTCTCTCAAATAAACCTGAACGCAGTCATGTCCGTAACATCCATGGCATGAGCACAATGGGTTTTGATCGTTTGCCAGCTATAGGATTTGTGACCTTAACTTTCTTAGCAGTCCTGGTCTCCTCACTGATGGCAATGAATGTGTGTGGTACTACTTAGCTTTGCAGGATATGGAAGCTCCTAGCACTGTGCCCTATGGACGGTACTTAATAAATGTGATTTCCTTCCTCTGGTTTTACAATATGGATTCTTGCTTTTTTTTCAGACAGTTTTCTATGGTGCCTTTCATCTTTACAGAATGGTCCATTTATGTAACTTGAGTTCCTGCTGGAACCCAAGAGACCCCCATTGTTTTTAAATCCTTTCTAATTCCTGACTTTTGTTTTATCTTCTTCACTTGTAGACCCAACTCTGAACTTCTACTTCCATGCCGTAGTGCCTGCTTTGTGGGGTGTTGACACTAACCCTTGGAACAAATGAACTGACAACATTAGAACATCTGTTTATGTAGCTTTTGATGCCCAAGCTTCCTAGAAAGACAGGTTGCATCTCTTTTAGAGGAAGTCTGAAGCATTATGATATATAATTCCACTTCATCTCATACTGAAGCTTCCCCCCAGGCGATGTGCATTTCTAATTTTGGCAATGACTGTAGGCTGAAGTCATGTACTTACATATCCAATGGCCTGTGCCAAAGTTGCCTGTGATGATCAAGTGACCAACACTTAACTATTTTAGATCCTTTCCCCTTGAATGGGATGATTTAGTGCATTAAAGTTTTCTGATACCTAGAAACCTATGCTCCCTGACCTCCTACTAAAACATATTCACTTTAGGGACTGAAATAAGGCCTTACTCATCCCTTGGCTGGTGAATGTATCAGATTTTATTTATTTTTTTTTATTAATTTTCTACTTCTGGAAGGCAGAAGCTGGGGGAAAGAAGCCCAAGGAGCTAGGATCCTGGATTTAAATGAACTGATTAAAAGGCAGCAATTGCCTTACAAATCCTTAATGTCACTCATAGCAAAATAGTTGCTTCTAAAGATGAAAAGAGATGACCAAAAGTCAATGAGGAGGCATGTTGGAGTGTGATAGTAATAATGTGGGACAGGATAACATCCGGTGAAACCCTCACCTCCATAAATTTAAGGGTATAAAAGAGGTGTCCTTAGACATTAACATTGAGCAACTACAGCTTGTGGAGTTAGTTTAGCAACTTGAGTTCTTTGAGGATAGATGCTAGCTAAATTTTTCTAGTTATTCTTGTTGATAAAGGGGACACAAAGTTTACCCTGTTTGTTTTCTATGGGATGTGTACTGAGTTTTCTTGACTTGCAGCAAGACCAGTTTTCATTAAGACTACTCAAAACTCATTAGTGGCTGTCAGGGCACAGCGGTGAATGCCTGTAACCCAAACTCTTGGGAAGGTGCAAGGGTCAAGAGTTCAAGAACAGCCTCAGCTATGTAGCAGATCAGATTGGTGCTTGTGAAATCCTATCTCAAAACAAAACAGCAACAACACATGCATATAAAATCACTGGCTGATAACTAGGATATATTCATATGAGGAAAAAAGTCCTTTTTGTAACTCTAGAAATTAATAGATATTAAAAGCAACTCAGAAACTGAAGCAATATAAATAATATAACATAATGCAGTAATTTATAGATAGAAGAACCCAGGCTCAAGTTACTGGTAAGACTGAACTATGGAAAACCAGCACTCAGACCAGCTGCTATAACATAAATGTATCTGTTTCAGATTCATGTGTTGAAAACTCAGTTCCCAAAACAACAGTGCTGAGAGGAAGGCCTTGTGTTGCATGCAATGCAAGCCACTACTGGGTTTACAGATGTGCACTTTCTCTCTTCTACTGTATAAGACTGCTATATCCTTCATTTCCAAAGGTCCCAGGATTCCAGGCACCATCTTGGCAACATAAAAACCAAGCCATAACCTGCTGCTGATTTGATCTTGAACTGCCTAGCCTCCAGAACTAGAAGAAATGAACCCTGCCTTCTATAAATGCTATGCCACAGTATATTCTGTTTGATCAACATGAAATACACTAAGCAATCAGCATTAGCTTCCAGCTTCCACCGAAAGTCAAGACAAAAAGTAGTATCTGTACATCACACTGGAATAGACTGGAGGAGATTTGAGGTAGAAACATTTACAACATTTCCTTTCTGTTTTATTAGAATAACATAAAATAAAATATAGAGCATTATCAATGGATATTAAATATTGAATTTATATAAAAGCTCAAAAAATTGCCCAAAAACTTAATGGAGAAGTTGATCTTGCTTCTGTGCACATATACTGAGTTTTATGCCTGAAATGGCTGCAAGCAAGTCTTGATCAAGTCTTTTTAATGATCTCTTCAAATTCTTGATAGTCACTATTGATGAGAAACTTTGTTCACGCAAGTAGGTGATAAAAAGTTTAAAACCATTTTTTTATAGCCTTTCAAAAATTTACAACAGTTGAAATTATCATTAAAGGAACCAGGTGTCTCTTCTATATATTCTTTGACTGAGGCAAATGTTAGAATTTCTTGTGGTGATGAGAATGGGTTTCAATCCAGTCCAACTTTCACATTCCAAGTATCTCAACAGCAAAGTACCTGGGCATGCAGAATGTATCTGTGATCCTGGAAGGTTTGCTCTGCTACTGACTTGGAGTCCATTAAAAGGACACACCTGCTGCAAAGAGCTGTCAGCATAAGGTATCTGTGAAGGAAGAGGTGCAGGTTGCTTTGTGAGCTTACCTTACAGGGGCCTCCTTGCTTCTCCAGTTCCCCACCTTCTAGTTCCACACCTGTGCTAGTTCAGCATCTCTGAAGATTCTACTCACATGGGCAGTAGCGGCCTAGGCAGTATACTCTTGAGATTTATAACAAGGAGTAACCTCCTTTTTTAATGCACAAGGTCATGTGGGCTATGTGCATGTGTGATGGGTGTGCACATTTGTGTGTGAGTGTGAAGACAAGAAGTCGTCATAGAGTGTCCTTCTCCATAGCTTCTTTGTCTTATTTTTTTGAGATAGATCTCTTTTATACGTGCTGCTGAAGTGAGCACAAGATAGGACTCCTGTTGATTCTGTAGCTCACCGATTCAGTTAGCCTGGCTAGCCACTGATGAGCTTCAGGGTTCCACCTACCCTTGACTCTTGTCCTAACACTAGTATTGAGGTTACAGTTATGCAGTAGTGCCTACCTTTCACTGTGGTGCTGAGGATCAAACTCACAGCCCCTGCTTACATGGTAGGCACTATATCTAATAAGGCATCTCCCCGTCTACAGGTTCCTTTTGATTGTCCCTGGGGTATGGCAGATGAGGTCTTGGCATTGGCAGTCTGCAGGAACTATGGTGCAGGTTGTCTGAATAACAGTCTCAGACTGACAGCACCTCAGAACTTTAGATCCCCCAGACCTCAAGAGCTAAACATTCACTAGTTCACAATATACAAGTAATCTACCGCTGCGCAGGTATTAGAGAGACCATACAACACAAATGAGTGGCCTACATCTGCAAGTGACAGCCCAGCTTTAGAATTGGACCATTCCCCACTTAGCCCATGTTCCTTCCCCTTATTAATAATGTGACCAACATACGGTCAGAGATGATAGAAAGTGTATGCCAGCTTCGCAGATAATGACCAAAAAAAATGTGATACTTTTACTTGTCATGTATAATAAAAAGTGGTCCTAGAGTTCCCAACAATTACATTCAATGGACATTTTATCTTACAAATAGATGAAAAGTAATAAACCCCATCATGCCACTATGGGTTTGCAGAGGTGCTGAGACCTTCTCCCCCTAATGTTTGGTATCAGTGTGACTGAGGCAACTGATCAAGTTGAAGTTCAGCAAATATCACTATGGATAGAAAAATAAAAACAAGCAATTGCTCTTCTCTCTCTCTCTCCCTCTCTCTCCCCCCCCCCCAAATTCCATTCATTGTCTGACTTTGCATATGCCTCATCCATCTTGGCTCCCCTGGGCTGAGCAGTTTACGTTACAAAGAGCTACAGCCTGCACTGAAAGTGCCCTTCTTCCGTCTTCCTTTTCAAAAAGAAAGTGCATTTTTTTCTGCCTAGCCTGGAAAGAAGTGCTGAGTGGACAGCCCTGCAGCTTCTGTTTATACTGCAAGCAACCACAGCACAAATCAGCACCAAGTTTCCCTTGATTTCTGCCTAGAACAATATTATCCTATGGGGACTCACTCTGGGGTCCAAAGGGTGATGTATAACTTGCTATTACATGTTTGTGCCCAAGAGGGCAATTTTAACTCCAGTACTGCCAGAGAGCGAATAGTGATGAGATGGGAGGGGTACCAGGCAGCCACAGTCTTGTCATAACTCATCGGCTCATGCATTTGCTGAAGCCCTACTATGTTGTGTTAGTGTTCATCACTATGGTGACCACCTGCAAGAAGCAACTTAAAGGAGACAACATTTGTTTGAACTTAACTTTTCTAGAGGTTTCAGCACACGGTCAGCTGGTTCCATTGCTGGGGACCTGAGGATATGCAGAGCATCATGTTGGAAGCAGAGTGAAGCAGCTCACCTCCTGGCAAACAGGATGCAGACAAAGACAGACAGACAGAAAGGAGCCTAGGACAAAATATAGCCCCCAAGACCTGTCTCAGTGACCTACTACAGTAGTAGACCCTACTTCCAAGTCTGAGCCATCTCAATAATGCCACCAAACCAGTGAATTAATCCAGTTTACCCAATAACCTCTCATGAACAGATCTATCAAGGAGACCAAGCCTAATTGCATGAGCCTTCAGGGACACCTCCTATTCCATCCATATGATAGGGCACGTACAAAGCCATATGGTAAGTACTGTGTACTAAACACTATGAACTAAATCTATATGTTAAATCCAGTTCAGAATGGAGGAGATAATAATAAATAGTTATTGTAGTTTTCTTTTATGTCAAGCACTAAATCAAGTGTTTTATATGCATTGTCTAATTAAACCTCATTATGATCCAATGAAGACCACATTGTTATCCTGGTTTTATGTATGCCTAAGTGTATTATTTTCCTCAGATTACAGCATGTCTATGAGAACATTCTCACTAATTATCTCACCTTTTTTCTCCATCTTGGCTCCTTATCATTTTCTTAATAATCCTTCTCACATTTTCTATTTATTTATCGGACTCCTTTTTGTACCTTTCACTGATGAAGTATGCTCCACAAGGCTAGATGGTACATATCTTTTGTTTTGATGCCTTAGTAGAGTACCTAGACACTTAATAGTACCTGGATGTTGGGTGAATGAACAAGTCAGTGAATTGATAAAACTGAGCTGAAGAAGTTGAACGATTTTACCAAGGTCATTGAGCTATTGAATGACAGAGCTGACAGTCGGTGTCTGCCATTCACACTAAGCTCACACTGAGCTCGAAGAACTCTTCTAAATATGTACAAATATGGCTCAGGACTCAAGGTACAGGGATAGGTGCCAATGCCGGAGATTCAGGAGCTGTACTCTGAGAGAAAACTCCTATCCTCAGTTGCTATCTGGAGCTAAATTCTGTTTTATGACTCTAAATCCTAGCTGGAGAGAGATGCTGGGATTCCTCCTCGACACAGCATCTTTTGGTCTTTCTCCTCCACATGCCTTTGCCTCCCAATGAATATTGTGGTCAGTATGTATCAATCACATCAGCCCGTGCATCACTTTCTCCAATGTAAGACATGGAGGGGACTGGAAAGATGATGTCATAGACTGCTTGAGCTAGCATGTAACCTGGAGCCAGGAGGCCCAAACTCCATCCATTATCCTATTTTGCTCCCAGAGCCCTATAGCCACATGTCAGTTTTTCCCACTGATATTGGACTGCTTTGGGGGGAAAAAATGAGTTGGTGAGGGAATTGGCTCTTGGGCTTTTCTCTTCCCCAGGGCTGAGAGGATTAAACATAAAGCCTAGACCTTCAGTAAGAGGAGGCACTCTGCAAATATTTATTGCAAAAGTGGCTGATTGGCTGGGTGATTTTTTTTTTTCCTCCGCATTAGCAGTAGGTCTTTTACTCAACACTTTTGGTGAGAAAATTTCAATGGGAAGCTGTGACTCACTGTGTTGGAAGTAGCTCTTAGGCAGTGCTCAGTTAGCACCCTGAAATTGCAGCACCTTTTAGTCATTTGGAGGAAGGGTGCAGATTTCCCAGAGACAGCAAGACTCCCTGCAGACAACCGTTGGTTCAGTATTCATAAGCCAGTGAGACTGGAAGATTTGAAAATGATACCCAAAAAATGATTTTAAATGGGAAAAACAATAGAATATGGAATTGACTGTCACATACCAAGGAAGGTGCCATACAATGTGTCTCTGTGTCCTGGAGAGGGATTCTCTGAATTGAGTGGATTTGATTCATTTCCTACACACAGGTCACGGGGTGTTAGAGAATGATTTCAGAACTGATATCCCGAAGTCATTCCTGTGTAGTTCCTGGGTTTTCTATAAAATACCACTGTCTGAAAAGGAAGGGCACTGGCACTCTCAGTGGCCAGGAAAGCATCCTGGTATATTCACAGCTGGTCTTCCCATCTTTCTCTTAGTCTCCCCTGCCCACTCCCTCCACCTCCTTTCTCCCTCTTTCCCCCCCCCCCTTCTTCTTCCTGTTTCTTCCCTTTCCTTTCTACATATATTCAGTTCTCCTTTTTCCAAGTGTGTGTGTGTGTCTGTGTCTGTTTGTGTGTGGTGTATGTCTACTTCTATGTGCTAGTAAATGTACTGGTATGCACAATCGAGTCAAGGAGAGGACATTAGGTGTTCCTCTTCTGTTTCTCACTCAACCTGGAGCTAGGCTAGTGACCAGCAAACTCTCTTAGTATGTCTGTCTCCACCCACAGCATGTGGACTGCAGAGACATGGGTGGTCACATTCAGCTTCACGTGTATGCTGGGGGTTCAAGCTCAAGTATCATGCTTGCACACCAATGGACCGCTTCTTCAGCCCCAACCACTTCTTGGAACAACACATATAATTGGCACTGTTGTTAGGAGCCTGTGAGTTTTAATTCAGAAGTGACACACTGGAATTTCATGGAGATGTTTTCTTCCAGTAGAGCCGGACTATCTGTTGGGATAAATGTGAAGTTGAAGAGATTTTCCCCAGAATCATCAAATCGATTTCATGGATATTGACAGTAGAAATTGGACCAGTTAGACTTCTGAGCCATATGCACCCAGTAACTGCAATGTCTCTGTGCCTTCATCATCAAGGACATCAGCACAAGCCCCGGTAGCATCTCACATTTATTTGATTTTTTTTCATCCCACCCTGTTTCATCCTCTTGCCAAGTCCTTCCATGTGCTCCAGGGAAGCCCTAAGAACTGCCCCATTTCCTCACACACCAGCCCCATTCCTCCTGCTCCCAACCCTTCCCCAGGGGGAAGCTGGTGGAAAAGCTCACAGTAGCAGCTTCTGGTGATGCCATACTGGAATGCAGTGTTTCTAACAAAGACAATGTCTCCCGTTATCCCGAGTCTTCAAGAACAAGAATGGGAGCTCCTGTTCTCCACATCGACTTCTCTCCCTTTCCCTCCTGCCTCTCAAAATCACACAGAAAAAAAAAACAAGTGAAGAAATCAGCACCAGAGCCACCAGCAGCAGCACACTACATGGCCACTACCACCACTTTCCTCTTGCTGTAAAAAAGAATATCTGCTTTATCCATTCTTCAGGTGAGGGGCATCTAGGTTGCTTCCAGGTTCTGGCTATTACAAAAAATGCTGCTATGAACATAGTTTAACATGAATGTGGATCATTTGGGTATATGTCTAAGAGCAGAATCACCAGGTCCTGTGGTAGACTGATTCCCATTTTGCTGAGGAACTGCCATACTGATCTCCAAAATGCCTGTACAAGTTTGCACTCCCACCAGCAGTGGAAGAGTGTTCCCCTTTCTCCACATCCTCTCCAGCATGAGTTGTCATTGGTGTTTCTAATTTTAGCCATTCTGGCAGGAGTAAGATGGTATCTCAGAGTTGTTTTGATTTGCATTTCCCTGATAGCTAAGGATGTTGAGCCCTTTCTTAAGTGTCTTTCAGCTTTTTTTTTCTTTTTCTTTTTTTTTTTTTTTTTTGATTTCCTCTATTGAGAATTCTCTCTTCAGTTCTGTACCCTATTTTTAATAGGGTTATTTGGTGTTTTGTTGACTAGTTTCTTGAGTTCTTTGTATATTTTGGAGATCAGCCCTCTGTCAGATGTAGGGTTGGTGAAGATCTTTTCCCAGTCTGTGGGCTGCCATTTGGTCTTGTCCACTGTGTCCTTTGCCTTACAGAAGCTTCTCAGTTTGAGGAGGTTCCATTTTATTAATTGTCGATTTCAGTGTCTGTGATACTGGTGTTATGTTCAGGAAGCGGTCTCCTATACCAGTTTGATCAAGGGCACCTCCCACTTTCTCTTCTAAGAGGTTCAGTGTGGCTGGATTTATGTTGAGGTCTTTGATCCATTTGGACTTGAGTTTTGTGCATGGCGATTGGCATGGGTCTATCAGTAGTCATCTACACCACCATCCAGTTGTGCCAGCACCATTTGTTGAAGATGCTTTCCTCCTTCCATTGTATAATTTTAGCTGCTTTGTCAAAAATCAGGTGTTCGTAGGTGTAAAGATTCAGGCATTATGCTGGCCTTCCTCTGTTACCTGGCAGAATGCACTCAGTACTCTGGTCAGCCCAGGGTTCCAAGAGTACTAGTCTTCAGGCAGGTGTAAAGGACCCTTTAAAAGTCAGACCCCTGCCCACTTACACTCTCTTTTGCTCTCTCTCCTGCTTTCGGCGGGCCACCAAGTACCCCCCTCTTCTCTTCCCCTCTCTCTCTCCCCTCTGTCCTCTTCTGTTCCCAATGCCTCTATGTCTCTTCCCTTCTCTCTCACTTCCCTTTCTAAATAAACTCCTCATTTAAGCTCTATCTACCTGGCCTGCTATTCCCTCCCACCAAGGTCACCCTCACCTGCTATGGAACCTGCTTTGCTCTCCCACGTGGTCCCTTGCCTTGGAACCCCACTTACTTGGGACCCTCACTCGGGACCTCCATCCCTTCTCCAGCTTTTATTCCTATAACTGTAATGAAAGAACAACAGTTGATGTGTGGGTTAATATCAGGATTTTGATTCAACTAGATTCCCCTCAACTGAAGAATGGATAAAAAAGATGTGGCACATTTACACAATAGCAAAACCAATGGAATCTTGAAATTCGCAGGCAAATGGATAGAACTTGAAGAAACCATCCTGAATGAGGTAACCCAGTCACAAAAAGTGGTACTCACTCATATATGGATTTTAGACAAAGAGCAAAGGATCACCAGTCTATAATTCACACTGCCAAAGAAACTAGGACACAAGGAGGAACCTAAGAGATTCATACAAGGTCCCTCACAGAAGGGGAAAGGAACAAGATCTCCTGAGCACATTGGGAGTGAGAGGGGGCAGTGAGTGGAGAGGGAGCTACAGAAACCCACAGAGAACAAGGAGAGGCTAATGGACCCCCCCCCCCCAGACTGATAGCTGGGAAACCAGTATTGTACCGACTCAGATCCCCTGAATATGAGTCTCAGCTAGAAGGCCTGGGCAGTCTAAGGGACATCGGACAGTGGAACCAGGATGTATCCCTGGTGCACAAAAGGACTTTGGGAACACATTCCCCAATTAGTGATATTGCCTTAACCTAGAGGCAGGAGGGAGGGTCTAGTCTCTACTCCAAATGACTTGACAGATTTTGTTGATACCTCCTGGAAGGCATCACCCTCCCTGTGGGGGGGGGTGTGATATGGGAGGGGGAGCATGGGAGGGAAGGAGGAAGGGAGGAAGGGAGAGGGAACTGGGATCGATATGTAAAATGAGTGAAAGAAAGGAAGGAAGGAAGGAGGGAGGGAAGGAGGGAAGGAGGGAAGGAGGGAAGGAGGGAAGGAGGGAAGGAGGGAAGGAGGGAAGGAAGGAAGGAGGGAAGGAAGGAAGGATATCTGCCTGCAGTGGAAAGTGATTTAGACAAGACAGCTACACAAGAGTCACAACTGTTCTGTCTTGTTTCATAAGCAGCCTAATCCTACCCCATGCTCAGCAGGAGCATCATAGAGTTATGGAGATAAAGAAGGTGTTTCCTCGTTGCCCTACCTGGCCCCTGGCCACCTCATCATTGTCCTCACTCACTATTCCTTAAACACATGGTTTATGGACCACCCCTGCCTCTTTTGCTCATCACCATCTACTCATCCACTAACCACAACTGCAGAAATGTTGGATTCCCTAACCACCCCCAAACTCAGTAGCTTAAAAGAGTAATTATTTATTTGTCTTCATAAACTTGTGTTTGTCTGATAGCCTCAAGGATTCAGGCTAGAAAACAGGTATGGATCTGGTCCCTACAGATCTTCTCCACTTTGAAACACCAGGCTGAACGCGACATTGTCTCCCCATGGCAGACAAAAGCACACTTGCAGGTTCTGTGGGTACCCTGCCTACTACCAGTTTACCAGGTAAAACAAGTCATATAGCCATGCCAAACATAGTTAAGGAGGAAGGCACATTCCCTAGAGATGGTACAGGGGCTGGAGCTGAGGAAAGATGGGGAGTGAATATTAGAGAAACAATAACGTGCTGCAAAGCTCAAATCTAAACTTTCATGATTGGTAACATGCTGTCAGATGTAGTCAGGATTTCATCCTTGCCTTGCATCGTGGGACCATGTGTACAAATATCTCACATCAAAGCACTACCAGTTAGCTTCTTGGGCAGCTCCCAGCTGACTGCATTTGGCACAGTCATGACTTGCTTAGTGAGGGATCCCCGGTTTCCAGACAACTTACCCTCACCCTTAAAAGAATCATGCCTTCTCGTCCTGCCTCGTTTTCTCCAGTCTGGATTGCCATGAGGTCCTCTCTTCTTATCCCCTTCATGCAGCTCTCTGTGTCCCATTGTGTTTCTGGAGAAGTTTCTGATGGCTTTGTGAATCTGAAGGAACAAACAAACAAACAAACAAAAAACAGAGATATTCATTCTTAGTGACTTTGTACTTCTCCGAGCAGATGTTTTGCATGTATGTGTTAAGAGTGCTTGTGCGTGTTTGCGATTTCTAGTGCTGGGGCAGGGCTAACTGACAGTGAAGACACTATGTGTGTGTGCCCTCCCTTGCAGGTGAGGAAGAACACAGTAATATGTGGGAGGCCCTTTGTCTCTGTTAGTCTGCACTGTTTGGATCTGAAATAGTCACATAAAAACATTCTTTCATGAGGACAATGGCATTGCTTTTAGCTGCATGTTTAATTCTTTAAAGTCAATATTTGCAGAAAACATAGGCACAGCATGATGTTGCCTTGGAGTTGTTGATTAATCCCTTTCTGAAGCTTCCCCCCATTTTAAGTTTCCTTTCCATTTTCAGCTTGTCATTAGCTCCGTAATGGGGTGTGTGCCTGTTTGTGTGAGTACATTACCGTATTTCCCCAAAGTCTGCTAAGAACTACAGTGAGCCTTTACTCTGGATTAGTCATGTAATCCTCCTGGTTCCCATCTTGTTCCACAATTAGTAGGCATGGTCAGGAATGACTTAACTTAGTATTCTTGGGAAGCAAACAAACAAATACCTGAGAGAAGAAATATGAAGCCGATGTGCTCCCTGAGAGATGGCTTTAGGAGCTAACGTATCACTGTGAACCATGGAAATGGGTTCTTTAACACCATTTCAAATACAAAGCAAGGAGGAACATGGACACATGAAATGCAGATTAGTGTTACTCTGTGAACTGATGGAGCCTGGAATAGTTTTGGGGAATCTCTGCCTGAGAAAAGGCTGGTCGGTAGGAATATTCCATTGCCTTATTCCTCTTACCCCACCATAGTTTTGAGATGGCAGCCAATGGAATCAGAAAATTTTCAGAAAAGCTGACTTTATAAGAGAAAAAGGAAAGATTTTCCAGATTCCAAACCACTTCCCATTCCTCCTTTTTATAGCTTTAGACAAATTGTAATCACAAATCCACTGGGCCATTGATTTTTTTCCAACCTGTCCATTACAGTATGATGTCATTTTCATTTTTCTGTTTATGTAATTGCCTATGTAGCCTGCAGACCTTCTGAGACACATAGCATTGGCTTCCTTCAAATATTAGGGTTTTACTCAATTTTATTTTCATTTTCAAAAGTGTAATGTCTGGGTGTCTCAGCTTGCGATCATTAAGTGCCAAGAAATTGGCTGAGTAAAGTACTCATAGAACATGGGACAATTATAGCTTTCTTGGAAGCTGGAAAGAATCTGAGTCAAGGTCATTCTGTAAGTCTTGTGTTAAATGCAAATTCCATTAAGTTTTGGAAAACCTGTTTGCTAGGCAAGATGCAAAACACGAGTTGCAAGAAACATTAAAGAAGCCTAGAAGTCACACAGACTTCTCTGGGCAGCGGTCTTTATCAGATTTCTGTATGTTACCAGAAGTCAAAGCAAGAAATGTCCATTGACTCTTGAGCCCTTCTTCCTCCCAGCCCAGGACATGAAGCCCACAGGTCTCACAGCAGGCCTGCTTCCTCTGTGCCAGCAAATCTGCCAATGTCCCCAGTGGCTTCCTTTACAGCCGTGTGATCATCTGTGTATTATTAACTAACCGCAAATTAAAGTCATTACTTGGTGCTTAATTTTATGTAACATTTCTTTGTAATGTGTACAAAAGAAATTTATTTTTAACAGGAGTTTGGTAAATAGCATGTGCCATGATTAATTAGACAATATAATGGGTCTGCTGATTTGAAATTACATTCAGCACAACAGTTTTCTTAAAAACAATTTCTTAAGTGACAATTTGAGGTGTGTGAGTCATTGAAAGGGAAGAAAGAAGAGGAAGAGGAGGAGAGGAAGGAATGAGAGGAAGAAGAGGAGAAAGAACAAAAAGAAGAGGAAAAGAAGGGGGGAGGGGAGATGGAGGAGGGCCCCTTCATTGATGGCCCTATGGCCTTGTCTCCTACTTATTTTGGGGGGCTCTAACCCATTAGAGGACTAATTTTTATTAAATATGTAGGCATTCTACAAAACAGAACATTCAAAAGAGCCAACATGGGGCTGGAGAAGTGGCCCAGGTGTAAGGAGGAAGGTTTTTCCTCCCGCCACTGCACCTGCCCCAATTAACACACAGAGGCTCTGTATTTGATACAATTCTGTTGGCCAGGTACTAGTTTCGTATCGGCTAGCTCTGTCTTAAGTATTAGCCCATTTCTGTTAATCTGTGAATTTCCACGTGGTCTCATCTTACCAGGGAATGGGGCAGGCGTCTCATCTCCCCAGTCTCTCCATCTTGACTCCTCTTTACTACTTCCTCTCTCCTCCTTGTCTCCTAGTCCCTCCTATCTTCCTTTCCTATTGGCCAACAGTGCTTTATTCATTAACCAGTGTGACATCTCCCATCAGCCCAGGGGTTAAGAGGAGCCAGGTTCAATTCCCAGCAACTACATGGTGGCTCACAACCATCTATAATGAGATTTGGTGCCCTCATTTGGTTCTGCAAGCAGAGCACTATTTACAAAATAAAAATAAATAAATAAACCTTTAAAAAAGCCAATATAAAGTTGGGTTGGTAAGGAGGTTCTGAGAAGAGTCAGGGAGGAGGAAAAGATGATCAAAACGGTATGAAACAAACATTGTATGAAAAATTTTAAATTAAAAATGTATTTTAAAAGGCTGTTTGAAACCCATGTTTCAGCAGGGAAGAGTATACATCAATAAACTAACAGAGAGGCAGACCCAGCACTTGGGTCAGTGGACTAGCTCTTCCCCACAGCCACACATGTCCTTTCCTCTTACACTCCAAGTGAATTCCCCAGCACACCCACAGCCTTTTCCTTCCGCTTGAATGTCTTCACATGGCTCAAAGCTGACTCCAGACCACAGTCTAAGAAAGTTCCTTCCACTCCCCCAGCCACTATTTATCCACTGAGCACGTCATTTGGGGGAACAGCCTGGTTCTGTACCTGTTCCTCTGTCTTCTCCTATGGAATTCAATGTTCCTCTGAAACAGACACTTGTCCTCTTGTGACAGGGTTTGGATGTTAGGCCTGGTTCCACAGGCATGAAGCCTCAGCTACTCAGGGTACCATGGCAGGAGGATGACAGGTCCCAGGCCTTGCTGGCCTCTACACAAGCTCAAGGATAACGAAATAAGACCCTAATTCGAAAGTTAAAAAGTAAACAATGAGAACATCACTTAATGATAAAGAACTTGTCCATGCATGAGGCCTTAGGTTCAATTGCCAGGACAGGAAAGAAAACTAAATAAATAGGAAAGAACAATGCATGGTACATTACAAGTAGCCTTAATGACCTTTGTGAAGTGAGTCAGTGGCTTGTGTCTCTCATAAGCCAATCCCTGGCTAATCTTTTAATGGAAAACAAAGCTTATTTGGCTTTTAAATTTTTCTTAAAGATATATGAAGAGTTTTTTTAATTTATTTATATAATGGATAGGTACATGATGCCTTACAAAGAAACGAAAAATTAAAATGTGAACAAATTAGATGAAGAGAAGGGCAAGAAGTGAAGTGATAATTAATTATAATTGGTGAGAATGTCAAACACAAACAGAAAAGGGAAATCTTCATATCAGCCTGTGCTTTATACTTTACAAGCCAGCATCCAGTTGATCGGGCTCTCTCTATTTCGCTGGAATAAGTCACTGTCTTTTCTGTGATAAATAAAGAAGTTTGATGATTCGTTCAACCTTCATCTAAAACCATATTCATGTCATGGATAAACTATCTGATGGCATAAAGAACTGAGAATGAGTTAGATGGGATGGTTACACTGATCCACAAAGTACTCTGATCAAGGGGTTCCACTTTGAGAAGTCTGCGTCTCCACGTTCCACATCAGGTTGCATATCGGTCCTATCTCACACTATGCTGCAGTTCTGTGCCCATGAAGTTCTTGTGGAACTCAGCATTAAGTCTTTCTCAAACCAACGGGAACAGGCTGAGCAGAAGTAACAGGATTTGTTCCTTAGTTTTGAGTCAGGTGGAGGTGTGTGCATGTGGGTGAGGCTACTCGTGGATGCTGGCAGATCCCCTGGAACTGGAGTCACTGGTGGTTGGGAGCCACCCTGTGCTGGGGACTGAACTTGGGTCCTCTGCAGGAATGTCAAGTGCTCTTCACCACTGTGCCTCTCCTCCGCCCCCTACTTTCTGACTTTGTTAATGTCTTTAAACTGATTGAAGTCTAGGCGACCCAGTGTGCAGAGCAGCAGTTTCCATGTGTTCATATCCTGCCTCTGCCATTGTCTAATTGTAAACATGAGCAAGATGTTTAATTCCCTCATCTACAAATATGGTACAAATGTAACCGTATGGATGAGATGAAAATCTCTCTTTTCATGCAGGTTGCACTTTGACATTTTACTATTGCATTTCAAAGTTTAATAGAGACAGTCAAACACTTGCATTCTAGGTTATGAAGCAAATGAATCAGGATTTTCCTTTAGTGTTTTGTATTTGTCTTTTACATTTAGAATCTGTTCTGCTATATCACAGGGTGGCTTTGTTCCCCCTTTGCATTTGCCTATCCACACAACCTAATACAGCTTTATTTTAAAAAGTCCATGTGTTACTCATTATCTAGGGATGCCAATTGCATCACACGTGAACTCTTCTTATACAACCAGAATTTTTCTAACTCGAAAACAACTGAGGTTTACTTCTGAATATTTCAGTTTTTACTCTTGTCTGATTATTCATCTATTAAAGCCAAACTTTTATTTTGAGGACGGGTGGTATGTTTTAGTACTGGACCATTGCTTTTCTCTTCAAGGGATTTCCTTGCTATTCTTTCATGCTTATTTTTGAATGCATGATATAATCAATTTTTTATCTTGGGGGGGGGAATCTGATGACATTTTACCAGAGTTGCATTAAAGGTTTACCTGAACATGGGAATAACTGAGCTTTTAACAATGTCATGCTTCATGAACATGGCTTATCTTTCCAATTACTTAAGGTCACTTTTGCATTTTCAGGAGTGTTTATGGTTTTCCCCATAATGACTTTGAAAATATCTGCAATTTAAATTTATACTGATATATTTTATTTGGTTGATAGCTATTATGTCTAGTATTTCATTCTATTGTATCTTCTAACTGGCTTTGTTTATACTTAATGATTCAATTATCATGTTGCTATGGAAGTATTGGTTTTGATTTTTTTTTGAAGCTGTTATGTATATATTGTGTAGTAAAGCAAAACTCTGTGTGTGTGTGAGAGAGAGAGAGAGAGAGAAAAGAGAGGGGGGATGTAAGAAAGGGAGAGAGATAATGCACTTGAGGATTACGATTTCTAGCTAGCATGAAAACAGACAAGATCTTTACAGTAAACATTTTACGGTAAAATATTTAAAGCACTTTGTTTTTAAAAACCTAATGCAGCAATGCATTAAGAACATTGATACATTAAACACACTAAATGTGCTTTGTGTTCACACAATATTCATTTTCTAGTTCTGTCCCTTAAGAAGGCCTAGAAACAGAGGCTAACCTAGTATCAGTAAACACTGTGAGAACATTGGTTACATCTCTAAGTATTATTCCACACTGAAATGAGTAAGTCTTCTTTGGATGGTGCTTAATTCCAGGTTTGGGGAAAGGTTGTTAGCTGAGGTTGGGCTGTGTCATCACAAGGAAGCTGTGAAAATGTCTAGAGTTCTTCTTAAAGTATTTTGTACCAGCTGAAAGAAGATCCTACTGGTCAAAGATAGAATTATTTGATCAGTAGGATTCTAAATGAAATTAATCAAAATATATTTTAACCCACAAATTAGAAATAAAAGCCACTCATCCCCCTCTAAAGAATGCTATAGAGCCAAATTGGTCTCAGTAACCAAAAAGTGAAGGGAAAATTTCTCATTATAGAATTGTTCTAACTAATAAATGATTTAGGGATGACAGAATTAGACTATAACCATTTTGTAAGCTCCTAATTAATTGATGGCTTTGAGCAATGATCACCAATGGTTGTTAAGTACCAAAGAGACAATCAGATATTCTTTATCTCCTAACAGATGCATTGAACTCTGCAGATGAAATATTCTTGGCAAAGAAATTGAACCCGAGTATGAACAAGCTTCTAAACCAAACCACAAATAGACAGCCTACAGTAACAGAGGACTGTGCTAAATGTCATTGGAGGAACTCAATCAGCAGAACTCGAAACAAGTAAACAGCCAGTTTCTTCAGAAACTACACTTCTCAAAAATTGAGAGACATATGGTAGAAGCCCTACTTAGTTATTTGTGTGAAAGTTTGTTTGTTTTGTCATATTTAGAAACACAGGAGAGACTTACACTCAGTTCTTTATAAATTCACTGTAAGCTATCACTGTGGAAACCTCTGAAGAGATGACCATTAACTTCCTAACAAGCTTTTCTTCCTTCCTTGGCTCTCCTGTACTTCTTTTCAGGGCAAGAAAGCTTGATCTTCAGGACAATGGATGCTAGATAGAAAGTGTGTATGGTGCCTGCTAAACCTTTCCCACCTCTGCCTGTAAGCAACATGGTAATTTAGCTTGCCCATTATCTCGAGTCACCAAGTAAGAAAGTAGATTAATGACAGAGAACAGGGAAAAGTTTCCATTTTAGGTAGTTTACAAAGGTAGGTGAACTTAAGTAGAGCTTAATTGACTTAATTCTTCCATATGCTAGTAACAGAGCTCAGACTCCTCACCCAGTATGGCATCAGGGTAGTGTCTTGGTTTCTTTGATTTAAAAGTGGTGGAAAAGCCATCCCTGAGTGAGGATGAGAAGTCAGAGAACTCTAAGAGGCAAACCAAAGCCAGTGGCCAGTAGAGCTTGAACTCCAATGATCATTCTATTCCTGCCATGTTAATGGTCCATGTAAATCTCTAGCTAGGAGAATAGAGAGTGAAAGAAAAACGGAGATGGAAAGAAGCCAATGCCCAGAATTGGGTATCATGACAGAGCTTGGATTCCTAGCATTTCTGCCTTTAAAGTTGAGGAATTAATAGGGGCTTCAAGCTTTAAGAGTTCATGTTCTGGCCAGGTATTAGTAGTGCATGCCTTTAATCCCAGCACTTGGGAGACAGAGGCAGGTGGATCTCTGTGAGTTCCAGGCCAGCCTAGTCTACAGAGTGAGTTTCAGGACAGCCAGAATAGATTCACAGAGAAACCCTGTCTTGAAGGAAAAAAAAAAAAAAAGTCCATGTTCCAGCCAGTGCAGTAAGATATTAAGAGCAGTTGATTCTTGTGAAGTCTTCACACAGATATAGTGATCTTTTCTGATTGCATTCTGCATGATTTGGATACTTTGATGCCTTCATATGGATACCCAGCATCTCTTAATGGCAAGAAACCTTTCTTGAAATACGAGAAAAACCTGTTCATCTTCATTCAGTCCAGTATTGAAAAGATAGTTGCTTCCCAAACTTAATGTCCAAACAGGCTGAAAAATGATTTCAGACTCACATCTAGCACTGCAATGTTGCAATAGCAGCAGAAGCTTTCTTATTCATGGTGGTATACATCTCCCGCATGTTGTCTAGAAAGCTCTCAGGTTTGAATTTATCTTGACAGATATAGTATCTTCCATGGTGAGAGGAATATTTCTGACCCAATCAGTCATTCTCTACTACCTCATCCACAATAGGGCTGTCACTGTAGAGCCAATACAGAAAATTGTAGAGGCCCAGTAAGCATCAGATCACTCCTTCTCTACCAAATCAAATATGGCCAGGTTTGTATTCATTAACAAGGCTCTGACACTATTTTCACACTGACAAAAGGTTATGTTTTGAAGCCATTCTCCTTTAATAGGTAGCACGAGTAGGACCATCCTACAAAACAGTGATGAGTCCATCTCATGCTCCAAGACAGCCATTTCCAACTCTCCAACCAAGCCCCAGTGTGGCCTCCAGAGCTTCAGGGCTCCATTCATGAGACATGGGGCTCATCGGTTTCTGAAGCCTTTGAGATGTTTTGTGGTCAGGACTATGTACTGAGCCTTGCAGCTTGGAAGGTATGAGCCAGTTCTCCAGGTCGGTAGAAAAGTATCGTGAATGGAGTCCATGTAGCTGACAATGGATGGCTAGCTGATGACCATAAAGTTCTGGCACTGGAGCTGCCCCGGCCCTTCAGTATGCCAATACTGGCTCTTTAGTATGTCAACACTGGCCAAGAGCATACCCCAGTTCTCCCCGCAACCCTCAGTCTGGCCTTGTCAAACCTACACAGCACCAGACAGGAGTTCAGGCTCAGTCAGCTTAGCATGTGCTGGCCCGCAGGCCTGAGCCCCCATAAAGCCAATCTGAGCACCAGCATTGGCAGTACCACAGCAATGCCCTGTGAGTTCTCCTGAACCCCCAAATTGCAAGTTAGCAGAGACTTGAATCTGCTAGTCCTAATGAACGGGCCCTCTAAAGGTCCCGATTCAATTCCAGCTTTGTTACATCTGCCTTGACCTACCTGGCATCCACGCAAGGGGTGAACCGTCCTTCGGGATTCAGGAAGGACTGAGCAGTAGGTGAGAACTTGAGGAGGATGGAATACAGGCTAAGAGATTGGGAGCAGGTCCTTTCCCCATCAAAGCCATACTTGTCATAGCCTCATTAATTGCCCATTTTCTCCAATCTGCCCCTCACAGAAATAATTTTGTCTAAGTAAAAATCTCAGAATACATCTCTAGGAAAAAAAAAAAGACTAGCTACATTAAACCTCATATCCCAATTCAGCTGGAGATTAAACAAGAGAGAAAGACAGATCCCAGATCCAAGTCTCCTCTCTTCAGTTATATTTTATGGAGAACTTATGTCATTCACAAAAGAGATGTAGTTTTCCCAGGGGAGACAGCAGGTGTACATTTCCTCTCAGGGTTATTTAATTGCTGTCAGGAAGACATATGATTAACAAAACCAAATGCTGGAAATATGAAGTATAGACAATTTTAAAGTTGTTTATATAGTTGATTACCGTATATCATACAATGTGTTTATTTGCCATAAACCTGCCTATCACAAACTGTTTCCACACCTGTGCATTGGTGCTAAAGAATCCTTGCTTAGCTCTGCATAAATCCCCAGCTCCGAGGGGGGCCAGGAACACAGAGTAGTTTTCACTGATGGCTGGAGTCACCTCCAAGGTACCAGCTTTGCTGCCTTCCACCTGAGGCCCCAATACCTGCTGACCCATAGTGTCCTCTGCCTGGTACTAACCCTCTGTGGAAGAAAAAGAGTATGCTGCCCAGATGGAGGCCCACAGTTTGTTACACACTGCTACTACTGCAGAGGCCAGAGTAAGAGGAAACAAGAGTCATTTGACATCTTACATGCACATCATGCACTTTAATGGAATCTTTTTTTTTTTTTTTTTTTTTTTTTTTTTTGGTGGTGGTATCTTATAATAAAAGAAAAATGAGACCTAGCCGGGTGGTGGTGGTGCGTGTCTTTAGCCCCAGCATTTGGGAGGCAGAGGCAAGTGGATCTCCATAAATTAGAGACCAATCTGGTCTACAAAGCAAGTTCCAGAACAGACAGAGAAATACTGGTCCTGAAAAACTGAGAAAGACAGACAGAGACTTGAATTATATATGTTATTGATTTTTTATTTCACATCTAGTTTCTTTCTTGTATACATTGTACCAAATGCCAATGAGTAGCTGTTTGGACATTTAAAAACAGAATGGATGTTTTGACACAGATAAATTGAGAAGCACTGCCTTGAGGGTATAGGGGGTGACTCCTGGTCAGCTAATATCCAAGGGCAGTGCCCCTTTTGAAAAAGCCAGCCATTGGCAAGAATGTGGACCCATAAAGATGGCCTTTCCAAAGTGTCACTCAAAGGTGAAAGCAATTCACTAGTGTACCATACCTAAAAGGGTCAAGCCAGGGCAGGACAGTTCTGGCAAAGCCCATCAGAGAACCAGGCACAGCAAAACTCTTCCGCCATCCAATCCATAGCAAAGCTCTTATACCATTCAGTCTACCAGAGTGATTAATGAAGTGAGGAATGGAGGAGAGAAACAGGAGGTGAAGAAACAGATGGAGGACAAAAAAAGGCTTCACAGACTCGCCATGATCTAGAAGCTGCCCTAGATGTTTTGTACACCCATGATGGTTGTGGCAGCGGTGTGAGGTGGCCAGTCACACCAAGTCTCCAGTCAGAAAGCCAAGAGAGGTGTATGTTGATATTCAGCCCACTTTTTCCTTCATGTACACTCTGGGACCACAGCCCATGGGTGGTGGGGTTCACAGTTAGGGTTAGTCTTCCCTCTCTGGTTGAATAATTCTAGAATTATTGTCACAAACATGCCCACAGATTTGTCTCCTGAGTCTCATCAAGTCAATTTGAAGGTAAGCCATCACAAAACATCCTGTGTGTTTACTCGAATAGCTGTGAAATTTTACTAATGGTTAATTATTTTTAGTTGAGCACTTTAGAAATTATGCTGAACATTTTGTTGTTGTACTGTTTTTAAAGAGTAATTAAGGAACCAAAGTTTAATACCCAGGGAATATGTGGTTTCTGTTCAGAGATTGGTTATAGAACAGAGGTGGACAAATATTAGTATAGAGCGACATGGAAGTTTTGAAAACATACATGAAGTTTCTGTTTTCCGTTTTGCTGTTGTTGGGCATTTGGGAATTCTTAGGCAAGAAACAGAAAGGGAAAGGTGAGAGGCCATAGCACAACCTGTGCCATGCCAGGGGAGCATGTGTGAGCTGGCTTCATGTCATTGTGACAAAATCTGAGGAAATTAACTTAGAGTGAAAAGGGAGCTGTTCTGGCTTATGGTTGTCATGGTTCTTATCCAAGAACCATGGTGGGTGGATCCATGCTTTGGTCTTCTGGAAGTCTGCCAGAGGGTAATGGCGGGGCGTGTGTGGTAAAGGACACTGCTCTACTCATGCCTGGAAGACACACAAGAGGGAAGGGCAAGGACCCCACAATCCTTTTAGAAAGAACCCCCCAGTCACATAAGAGCCTCACAGGAGCATACTGACTCCCCCTCCCAATAGTCCTCTCTCTAGTAATGACACTTTGTCTAACACAAGTGTCACTGAACGACACTTACCAAACCATAGCAAGGCACTGTCTGAGAGCCAGTTCTCAGTCTACTAGTTAAGTCGTTTCACCAAAAGTGGGCTACAAGAGGAAGGAGGACTTCAGGTAGAATTCTATTCCTTGTCCTAGCACTGGTGTCTGACACATGATGGAATTTCACAAAGCCTGTTTGTGAGTCTATGCGCCCTGCTCTCCTCCCAGTCGAGCAGCCTTCAGTTCCCTCCTGTAGTGTCCTACACAGGAGCTGCCCTTGTCTCGGTTGGCAGCCAGAATCCCTGCTTCATCTTAAGGTGCTCAGAGAAGGTTAACTGAGCACAGATTTTCAGTGCTTGGTTCTAGGGGGTGGATCCAGGAATTTGCCTTAGGGGATCAGAAAAGGCAGTGATAGAAAATTAACTCTCACACATCTTTTCCATGGCCCTTGTTCCTCCTCAGATGCTGTGGACAAGCCCTTGCTTGATTTGGCAGAGGTCATGTTTGCTTTCAAACCCAAGTGAGCAAGGCAGAGTTGTTTTCTCTCAACTGGCTAGAATCTCTTCCCTCTCCACAAGTTTAACACCTAGCAATAAAATGGCAGTGTTGAATCCCAATCAATTAATATTCACTGCCGGCCTGAAACATTCCACTACTGTGACTCCTGCCTTCAGGAGCTTTACCCTAATTAACCATGAATCTCCAGAACTTTTCCCAAATTAAATGAGTACCCTTAGGGATGAGGTCATGGCTGTAGGCCTCTTCCTGAAGATAGAGAATACAGAAAGACCAAGGCAGTGTAGCCAAGACACAAGGTAAGTTCATGAAAGACTACAAGAGAAGAGTATGTGATACTTAGTGTGGATGTTTACAAAGAGGAAGTTTCTTCTTCCCTCCCTCCTCTCTCCCTCTCTTGCTTGCTTCTTTTTCTGCCTTCTGTTTTCCTGCTCAGGTTCACTCTTACAAATGCTATAGGAAACCCCCATCCCCTCCCAGACCGAAGGAATGATGCCAACCATTTTGTTTTCATTTCAGCAGACAGAAACCTCTACTTTTGAGACTTCCAGTGGCCACCAGTACCTTCGGACCTTGGGCTGAACTGGAGCCTGGAGCTACAATCAAGCTTTGCCTTCTGTCTTCGTGACAAGAGCATAAAACCCTTGGTGAGGCTTGAATTTAGAGTGGACAACATGGGCAGGTTGACTGAATTTAAAGCTGGTGTCCTTTAAGACTTTGAACTTGGCTCCTCTAAAGCCTTAGCATGTATTTGTCCTCCTTGCTCTGCTCTAGAAGTCTGAACTCCTTCGGCCCCCTTCCCACTATGCTTCTTGGCAGGTGTTTATTTCTTGGGAACTTGGGGTTTATTCCCTTGAGAAATTAATACTGTGGTGATGAGTGTTTCTCAATATCATTTGCATTGCATTTTCAGGGATAGCTGAATCTGGTGCTGTACTTGGATGTGGCCATGTCCATATCACAACTCACTACAGACCAAAGCTTCCAAAGCCCCAAGGTAAGAGAGGGGGGCCCAAGTCGCCTCTCACTGTTAATTCTTATATCTTTAGACATAACCCAAAATAGAGCAGACACTTCAATAACTTCTTCAAAGGATCAGAGGCAATGAGATTGAGGTTGATATTCCCAGGACACAGGAGGAAGGTGAGGACCAGAAAGAACAAACCTCTGCCTGAGCCCCACCTCATGGAAAACGTCAGGGCCTTTGTTGAAGCCCTCAGCTCGAAGACCAGCATTCTTTTGTGATGAGAACTGTCTTTATGGACTTTTCCCGGATTTTTTTTTCTTTAGGATGTTTGAGGGTTTGAACGCTTTATGAGTGTTTTGAATTTATCCAGAATGGAACTGATTTTTTTCTTTCAATCTTTTCCCACCCCATTTTCTAATCAATTACTCTTAACACCTGATCTCCTTCATCTCCCCACACTCAGCCCAGCACCAGGCATCAGCTTCCTAAATATATTCCTTGAAATTTTTATCTGTGCTGCTTAAGTCAATTTATTTGTTAAATAAATGTTAGCCTGGACACCAAGGATACAGCGTAATTGGGAGATAAGCTAAATTTCCTTTTAAGAAACAAAGATTTTGAAAGGTTTCCTCAACATAAAAACAAACTAAATTAGCTTGTGAGTCATCCTGTTTGCTTTAATATGTTGGGTGGTATGAATGATAATCACAGAGACACTATAAAGTTGTGTATCAACATTTCTAAGTGAAACATGTATGTAGTGTCATACGAGATGTAGTGTCAAGAACAAATAACTAAGAGATAACTAAAGTAGACTAGCTAGCATGCTTCCTGTGACCACACTCATAAAGCTTGACAAGCAGACATTATTGCAATTTATAGATGAAAAACTGAGGCTCATTGAGACAATGTAACTTGCTCAAGATCACACGACCAAGGCGGGAATCCATGGCACCCAGCAAGCTTTGCTAACTTTTCAATGCATTCTGTCCTCACATTTTAATACTAAGACAACAGAAAACTTTGAAACAGTGGAGAGAACTCAGTGGCAGAAGAAGACTGGAGCATGTACGCTGTGGCTCAGAAATCATGCTTCTTCTATTTTACCTATTTATTTATCCCATGGTGTGTGTGTGTGTGTGTGTGTGTGTGTGTGTGTGTGTGTGTGTGTGTACCTGTATGCACGTGAAAGCCAGAGGATTGATATTGGGTATCATTTTCTATGGTTCTCAATCTTATTTTCTGAGATAGTCAACTGAGTCTGCAACTCATTGACTGGCTGTGTTGGCTGGCCAGCATGTCCCTGGGGTCCTTCTGTTTATGCTTCCCCACCACTGAAAGAACACACATGCTCATGCTGCTGAGCCTGAAATTTTTTATGTGGGTGCTGGGGATTCAGATCTTCAATCTGGGCAGCAAGCCCTGTTACCCATAGAGCCATCCTCCCAGACCCAGTTAGTGTTGCTTATCTGCCTTTCTTTCTTCCTCCTCTTGGTCTAAAGATGGTATATATGTTTCAGCAATAAGAACAGAGACCTTAATACATTTTCTTTATTAGTAGATTAACAATCATGAGGAGAATTCACAATGATCCATTTTGTTGAATTTTGAAGACTCTCTTGTACAGAGGTTTTTGTTTTGTTTTGGGTTGTTTTTCTTTTTTCTTTTTTTTTTTTTTGTTTGTTTGTTTTTTTGGATTTTTCTTTTGCTTTTTGTTTGTTTGTTTTTGTCTTGTATACAAATCCTTCACAACTGTTAAAATTGCTCATTCTCTCTCTTCAAAATATGACTTTCTCTTATGGTTGTTCCAGAAACTATGCAATTTAAAGAAATTCAGAGGCAAGCTAACAGAACTTAAAATGTTTACTGTTTTAGATTAGGTCACAGCAAAATGCAATCCTTTTTGTCGGGTCTCTGAAGTCGAGGCAAAGCATTTCTTTTTCTTTTCTCTCCAAGGCCATGTGGTTGGGATGTTTGGGGCTTTCAGAAATCTGGGACTTAAGATCAAAAGCACCCCTCAAGGTGCAGGCCAAGATGAGTTAGAAATCCTCCTGGTGACGTAGACGAAAATGAATGCTAGGGCAGCAATTCCCCAGGCAGCAAAAAAGACGGCAGTGTTTACATGATCCCATGCACACACATAGTTTCATCCGTATTTTCCAACTGAAACTCACCTGGCTTTGCTCAAGCCCCCAAGTGCAGTGAATTCTAGACAGCACCTAATATTTATTCATGGCATTGTCAAGAACATCTTTGCAGTTCCTGCCAATGTCCGTCACTGGGTGTGTTTATCCAGCTGCATGGCAAAAACATAATACACAGTCATCATTTTACTCAGTCACCTACTCAATAGTTTCTTCTTGTGATTAAATTAGCTCATAAATATTACACTTTTAATGCAGAAAGCCCTGGTTCATCCAGCTGAATGCCTGTTTGTCCATTTTCTAATGCTGGCAGGCATTCGGTCTTTTCATTATGGAGTCTGAAATGATGAGAATTATTGCATTTGCTAACAAGGCCAGTAGACAGCAGGATCTTTCCAGAATCCCCTTAGTATGTTGTACCTGTCTGTAAAAGAACTGTACGAAGTACACAAGAACTAGAAGGGCTGTGCTGGGTGTGATTTGGGTCTATAAAAATATAAATCCGCCCTGATTGCCTAAAGCCAAGGACAGAAATGCTGCCTTTATCCGAAGCAGGCTGGCACAATTTTTACCCAACCAGGTAGAGTTACACACACACACACACACACACACACACACACACACACACACACCTTGTTATTGCTTCAGTTGGATCCGCCATTAATCTGGGCTCATAAGCTATAGTCTATTTCTATTTTTTTTATTGTATTTTTGAAAAGTCCTCTCAAAACATCCATATCCAGTCTAAGTGTTTTTGAAGTAGCTTTCAAATATCATTCTTGTATTTGTTTGCATTTTCTAAGTTTTACAAACCATGGGCAAGAATTGGCCGTTGCCCTCCTCTGACAATTCTGTTTAAACAAATACAACCCAGAGGAACGAGTCATATTCCATAGGATCCCCATCAAATCACCTTCCAGATGAAATATTTAGAGTTAGCCCCGCAAGGCAGTTAACTTCTCAAGAATTATATCTAGATTTGTTTGCTCGTTCTGGGAACAGCCTTGGTTAGTGATTGCTCATAATGTCAACGCTTTTGAAAACTTTTTATGGTCATTTTATTGTTTTTATTTCAAAAATAAAACTTAAAGGAGCTTGAAAAGTGGGTTTTTAGGGGATCACATGACGGCCTGGTTTCAGTTCTATGCTTTTTACTTTATGGGCACTCACAGAAATTAAGCAAAATCAATCCATATTTGAACAAAGACTATGGATACAAATGAGCCTTGGCTTCCGAGACTTCTCAGAGCAATGACTAGCTGTAGTGTTTGGAATGCATTGGCCCTGGGAGGCGAAGAAGTTATAGCAAACAACATATGGGCTTTAAAATCTGGGACTATCCAAGACAGAACAGGAGAGCTATTTTCCCTTTACTTGTTTCTTATATTCTTTTCCCTCCAGAAGATGAATGACTTCTAATCACATTTTATTCTCATCTTCAGAGCAGGATCTTAAAAGAGCCAGGTTGGTCCAGACCTGCTGGCCAGTCTGCAGCCCCATCCAACGATGACCTAATGCGCTTGTGTCATCTGCTTTCCTTATTGTGAGAAAACACAGGGAGGAAATGTGTGAGTCCACTGAATTGTTCCCGACTCTTCTATTCACCTTTCAGCATGCTAGTTCCTTCCCTCGGCGTTGATATCATTATGTATTTGTCAGAGACAGACTGTCACTTTAGGGCCTCTATTATGCACAAGAATTGGCAGCAAATTCTGCCACTGGGATTTGCTTATGTCCTCTGTATGTTATTGTACTTCTCTGGCATTCAGTAAATTCTGCACACCCACTCCTTTGATGTTCATTCCAGCCCCTAAATGTGGAAACAATGACTGAAATTTTGGATCAAAGCATCCCGTAGATGGCAGGCAGCGTGGCTCTCTGATAATTCACTGGAACAGAGAGTTCTGCCCCTCCCCCCAACCCCCAAAGATCTAGGCCAGTAGTCCTTCAAGCTCTCTGGCTTCCCCAGTCCAAAGGCACTAGAGGAAGTTAAAGAAAATGACCTCAAAAGCTGGAGTCAAAAGACAGACACTGAACTAGACTGAAGCTCACGGTCACCTCATCCTAGGGCAGGCTGACTATTGTTCCAATTGTTAACCCATTTCTTTTCAGGGCTCTAGCTACTGCTTCAGCTGGGCTAGGCCTTGTCAGCATTTGAACACTCACCAGGTCCAATTTCTGTATAGCATCAGCAGCACAAAGTGATAGCTATTTTTCAAATGAATTTTTTAAGACCTAAAGTGTCCATGGATTATGGAATGTTAAGAATAAGTTGTTTTGGATTTTTGCGTTGCTTTTTTTTTTTTTTTAAACTGGAGAACTATTAAAATCCAACTAATGATTTTTGCAGACTGGAAGCTGTCTGGAGCATGCATTTGGTTTGCTCTGCTTGGGGGAAGCCAGAACAAACAATGACTTCAGTGCATTTATTTCACAGGTCAAGTGTGACTCAGAAAAGAACTAAAGGTAGGTAGCCCCCTCAGGGTGCTGGGAAGACAGATGAGCAAACAGTTAGGTAATTGTCGAGAACGATTTAGGGGTGGGGGAAGGCACCTTATAAACCCAGGGTGTTCATGGCTTTATTTTCTCCTCACTCCACTTGGTATCTAGAGTGTACTCATCACAATCACTATCTAATGTTGGAAAGTGCCATAAAAGAATAAATCCTTTTAAATATAGTGAAGAGAAGAATTGTTTGGGTACCCTCATCCAGGAAAATGAGATTTCTCAGTGGAGTGGGACAATTGAGATTTGGACCACCTTCCCCTAACAGAGAAGACACTCTGTAAGCCTGATAGCATGTGTCCAGTCAAAAGGTTACTCCCAGAAGGCTAGAATCCTCTTCAAAACCTAATACCAGGTTAGGCAGGAAGGTTTTACCACCAGATGCATGCAACAGTGCCATCCAGCGGCTACAGCAATGATTACAAATGTATCTCATTTTTTAAATGTGCTGTGTTTTATAGTCAGTCACCTATTCTTATTGTTGTACTTTTATCAAAATTGCAGGAGTATCTCTGATTCTCCTAATACAGCTGTTTCTACGTACAGACACAATGATGTGTGAACTACACACCCAGAAACACTGGAGCTTCATCTTCTTCCATTGGTGACCACTTGAGAGAAGGCATTGGCAACCCTGGGCATTTTTATTGTAGAATCTCACTAAGAAATTCATCAATATTTTCACCAAGCTATTAAAGATTAATTGGAAGAAGGATAAAGGGAGGAAATGAGAGAATAAGAGGTGATGTGGATGAAAAACAAGGAAGCGAGAAGAAAGAGTGGGAAGAGAAAGAAAGGAGAAGAAGGAAAAATTGAGGGGAGAGGGAAGAAAGACCAGGATTGCTAACCTGACTTTACCAAGTTTTGGCGACAGAACCATTAATGCGACACTATTCCCAAGAGTGAATTAAAACAGATAAGCACCTCAAGACATTCTTGTTTAAATTGTGCGTTTTCAGCTGCCGGGAGATTAATCAGCTAAGACAAAGGAAATTTTCTACCTTAATAAAAAAGAACAAAACCCAAAAACAGCTACCATAGCTTGAGGACGGTGTCACATGTGTGAAGAGGTCGGTGTCACATGTGCAAAGAGGTCAGTGTCACATGTGCAAAGAGGTCAGTGTCACATGTGTGAAGAGGTCAGTATCACATGTGCAAAGAGGTCACATGTGCAAAGAGGTCAGTGTCACATGTGTGAAGAGGTCAGTGTCACATGTGCAAAGAGGTCACATGTGCAAAGAGGTCAGTGTCACATGTGCAAAGAGGTCACATGTGCGAAGAGGTCAGTGTCACATGTGCAAAGAGGTCAGTGTCACATGTGCAAAGAGGTCAGTGTCACATGTGTGAAGAGGTCAGTGTCACATGTGTGAAGAGGTCGGTGTCACATGTGTGAAGAAAGCTGCTTAAAAGGCGCTGCCTGCCCTGGCCATGCACACTGGCAGGAGTCTGTGGCATCATACCAGCCTGCAAATCAGGTATGGCCATGCCAGTGCTGCATACACCAGGTGACACTGGGGCCTGCCAGGCACCCCTCCCTCTGATGTCACACACCACGTCTCCCTCAGGCTTCACAGACACTGTGACCTTCCTCCAACCACCTGCCTCTTTACAAAGCTTGGAAAGAACATTCTCCTTATTGATATAAACAACAGTAACAAAACAAAACATGCACACAATCCAACACAGAAAGCGAGTATTAAAATCAAGATTTAATTTCGTTGAAATAGAACAATAACAACAAAAACCTCCAGATGCCCTTTGGATAACATATCTCATGGTGACCAAGTGGAAAGTGCATTGGCTTGAAGGCAGCACTACACAGGTCAAATGTGTGATTTACATCCAACAAACAACCCTGGGAGAAAGGAGGAAAGTCCTCCTTTGACTGGGGCAAGATTCCTCTTTGTGTCAAGGAGAGTTAGGAAAGAGCTGGGTTGAGGCAGAGCAGGTGATCCTGCAGCTTTCATGCATTCTGCATGGCTTTGGGAAGCCTTTGAACTGCCAATGGAGGTATCCAGATGCTGATGAATGCCCCCTTTCTCATGTTGTGCTCTGGCTTCTGGATCCTCTTAGTCACTTTAACAAGGTTTTATCAGAACTGGCACATCGGCAAGCTCAGGTCTCTTCTCTCCTTTTAATTCTGCAGAAGTCTGGCTAACCCAGATCTTATCTCACGTTCCCCAGATCTTGATAGGATGATTTCTGGAATTCAGCTTGAGCCCCTGAATAATGAAGGTGGTACTTCTCCTTAGTACCGAGGAGCCTCCTAAGCCAGTATGGCCTTAGCCACAGACAGGGAGCAGGAGGCTGGCAGGAACAATTGGTCTCTTTTCTACTTGAAGAAAAAAGGAAAAGATACACACACACACACACACACACACACACACAATACACACAACAGTTTTCCAAAGCTTTCTTCAAGGAAGAGAAGGAGGAAGGAGAAGAGGAGGAGAAGGAAGAGGAGGAGGAAACAGCAACCAGGCACATAACATATATATCCTCTCTTTGAGCACAAGTTTTACTAAAGTATATAATCCAACAATCCAGTTAATTTCTTTGAAGAGATGTTATATATACAGGTGGCATTTGGATGGAACCACAGGCTGTAAACCTGTCCACTCCTATCCCCATTTAGGATACAGAGGAAGAACCTGTTTTACAGGCTTCCTAGCATTTTAACATGGTCAATTGCCTGGCTTTTGTATTCTGGAACATATCAGAGCATCCACATGAATATATACATATACATATATTCTATAAAATGGTGGCAGGATTTCTGATTTACCTATAGGGCTGGTTTGTATTTCCCCCAAAATATTTAGCTATAGGACAATGTATTAAGCGTATTCTTAAAGGTAAATAACTGCAGCCAATAAAAGTTGGACCCATAAAGGGTCCCATCTTCTACTAGTTTTCTGCACTGAGAATTACTACCGGTGTAATCATGGCTCCCTGCACACTAATATTTCCTCTGATACAGTATGATCAATGTTGTGGAAAAACATTTATTATATTTCTTCTAGCTACTTAAAGGCATTACTGAATTATGGGCATCGCAAAACGAATCCACTGTGCATTTTTTCTTTATGTGACATTTTTACAATCTTCATTTTCTGCTTTGCAGCCACTGAGCTATAGAGATCCTCGCTCTGTCCCTCTTACAACTGCCACTGTGACCACCTTCTCCTTTCTGCTTTATTACATCTGAGAAGTACTTCATATGATGATAACCTTCCCTTCCACTCTGGACTAGACCCTTATTGGCAGGGGAGACATGATGAAAGGAATTAAACAATCAGTGTTGTTCATGACACTTTCTAATCCCCTTAACAAAGGTTACAAGTATCGGCTGAGAAAAAGGACAAGGGGCAGAGACGATATTTTATAGACCGGTTCCGGAAGACCTGATAGACTTCGAGTGGTCGTGCGCTGTGACGTTTTGACATTTAACAATTTTATTAACATCTTTGCTTATTATTCACCTTAATCTGCAGGGTCTGCGGCCAGGAATGAGTGTGTCCAGCTAACAGCCCGTGTCTTAGGCCCTGCCAGGGGATGAATCAATTAGCGGGAGAAACCATGATGCAAACGTCTGGGGTCACATGGGAGGTTGTTTGCCTTTTTGATAGAGAAAGCACACCATAAATAACATCACACCTCAGGAAATCATTCCGGGAGGCCCAGATGCTGGTGGGAGAGAGGGAATCGTTGGCTCCCTGAGTGTATTTCCCTCATCCCAGTCAATGGAAGATTTGTAGTAAAATCAAAATATTTTAAAGGAGGACAGTGTATGGTAACAGAGTCATGTTCAGCCATATTTTTTTTTTTTTTTTGTACCAGAACACATGATTTATGACCTACAGTTACAGCCAACTTTATTACAAAAATGACTTCACCCATAATAACCTTATTCAGGGCTCCTTGGAGAATGATGTAGTACCCCAAAGCATTATAATCTAACAAATATTCACAAACAATTCCCACTGCTGTCCCTTCCCCCACCCACTCAGAGCCAGGTGTCCGACTTCACCTGCTGGGTGAAAGAGGTCCCAGGCAAGGCTCTATGATCTCTCTGTGGATTTACCAGGCCGGATGGTTGACATCACCCAGGACAGAGCTGTCATTGAGCTTCTAGCTTCATCATCTTCTCTGTCCTGTGCCCTGGGGCACCACAAACAGGACCCACTCACCTCCTCTCCTCCCTGCACATTCTTCTCTTCCTCCCTCTCTCCCTCTCTCCCTCCCTCTCTCCCTCACTGAGAGCTCTGAGATACCCAGCCTCTGGGGGCAGCTTCATGAAATCCCCTCCTTTTTTTAATTGCCATGGTAACAGACAGCTGCATTAAAATGACCAGGACTGGGTGTCCAAGCAAGGTCCCCTGGGTGTGCCAGGATCTAGGAGCTGGTCCTCCATCTTATTAAACTCAGGTGTCAGTCCCTAGCAGTTGTGTTAAATTTACACCCTCCAAGTGGGTTAGCAGGATTACATGTCCATTTGCATTAAAACAGGTTTCTGTCATTAAACTGCCATACAATAAGCTTCCTTGAAACAAATTAATGAGCTCTAAATATCATCAAGTAGAAGTTCACTCCACCAAGACAGCCACTGTGGGGTTGAGGGGGTGGCTGCTCACTGTCCTCACCCAAGAGAACCATAAGTGCCAGCTAAAGAAGGGTCCCATCCAGCAAGATGAGTGTCAGGATTTAGAGCACTCTGGGGAGCTAGGAGTCTTCCTCTCCCCAAGCCCTAGAGCTCATCACTTCCTGTTCCTTATTCTAGACGTGCTGTTAGCATTGACCTTGTCTGCTGAAAATCGCTGAACAACCATTGGCTTCTATGCCGCAGTGTCTCGGCTTCATTTTTCTTATCTTGCTTTCTGCCAGTTTGGGGGACCATCTATCTGCCTGTAGTGTGGCCTGGGGACAGCATGCTTGCAACACAGTACCAGGTGTAGCCACAGTGTGTGTCTCTAAAATGCCCTCCTGAGTATTTGTTAGTGGCCCATTTGGCCCATCAGTTGCAGAGCCTATGATCTGGAACACTGCCCTTTTCCAGTTGTCTAGAAGATTTTTTTAAGCTGCATTTATTTGTATGTGTGTGTATGTACACACAGGCACACACAGCCATTTCCCATGGCACATTTGGGGAGGTCAGGAGACAGCTTAGAGAACTTGGTTCTCTATGTGGATTCTGGGAATCGAACTCAGCTTGCTGTACTTGGCAGCAGGCACTTTTGATCACTGAGCCATTTTGCAGTCCCTAGGAAAGACTTCTTTTAAGGCTACAATCACCTCCATTCACAAGCATAGCTGATGCCTAATAGGTATAAGTAGAAAGTATCCGTAAATAACCAATAAAGCCCCAAGCCTTCTCTTATGTAGAAGAGGTTAGCTAGGCTGTTAGATGGACTTCCTGCCTCATGCTATGATCTCATTTCTGTGTAGCCTTAACAGGGGACAGTAATATATGATTGAGACACTGCTATATTTAGGAATGACAAGATGGGCATTATTAATAGCTTAATTGACATTAAGGCAATTACCCCTACCCTTATTACAGTTTGTAGAATTACTCAGAAAATATTGGCTGAGGCCTTTCTTTCCCTAGAGCTGCCCAAGGATACAGCATTTTATTTCGTGCCAGATCTTGGCTTTGACATTAGATACTTAGCCATAGAATGATTCCAGTAAATCATTATAAATGCATTATAATAAAGATGTTATGAGCTATCAGATATTAACCCCCAACCCCTAAAGAGAGATAAATAGTTCAGTTGCATGATTCCCACTTTTGTTTCATAAGAAATAAGCTTTTGCAAAGAGCAACTGACTAATGAATTATAAAATGGTGTGTTGAGCTCAGATAATTAAACAATGCATTTTAGTGTCTAGTGCAAGATGAACACTAAATCATACACAGATAAAAAAGGGAGGGAGATCTAAACCCAGGCCCAACTCCTGGTTTCAAACACTGTTAAGGTTGGTCTATAATGCAGAAGCACTTTGGAGCTTTTCTCAACAAATAGAAGATCAAGATACAAATGGATAAACTCAGCCAAGAGACAGAACAAGAATTCTGGAGCTGTTAATTTCAGATAAGCCTACCAGGCTATTTTAAAGGAGATTTTACAGGGAGATTACCTTTTTATCCCCCAAAGTGCTAATAGGCCAGCAATGTAAGAACCTAAAAGTTTCTAAGTTTCCTCACACAACTTCTCCTTTTGATCTCTGAACTCATAGTGAAACATATGAGTGGCGACTTCAGCAGGTGAGGGTACAAACCATGGTATTGATGGTTGTTGTGGCCTTGAAGCATGGACTAAACACTGTTGTGGAGGTGGGAAGGCAAGGCCATTATGAGTTCCAACTGTTATGCACGCACCAAGGACATTTTTCTCTGACTTGGCCACCCAAGGTTGGTTTGTTAAATATGTGTTTTAGTCACCCAACCTCTCAGAAGTCAAGCTTCATACTTCTAAGAACTTGAAGTTGGAATGAAAAGTGGCCTCAGATTACTCAGGGGTAACGATCGACCAGCCGAGCTAGAGGACAGGCTTCTGTAGATTCCTGGTTCATGGTGAATGACTCTGCCATTTCCTGTGCTCTAACTATTCTGGACACCCCAACCACTGCAGTTTAACTGATCTTTCTAACATTTACATCTACCCATTGCATCTCGTAGACATAAATAAGTTGGGTCACATGAAGGCTTATTCATGCAAAATAATTATTACACAGTAAGTCCACTACTATATAAATTATCACCTATTATTATATTTACTCATTTAGTCTTATCCTATGTCTTTCCTTACTCTTTCTGTTCACAACGAATACCTATCCCCCACATGCACACTACTCCCCACACACCACCCCCCCAAACACTACCCCCATACAAGCTATCCCCCACCACACACATTTGTAAATCTACAACATGAGAAATTCTGCCAAATTTACTCAAGCATTCCTCATTGGGTCTTGTACCGGGTTGTTTGTGGTACACATCCTATGAATGGTACCCAACCTAAGCAACATTAATCATAACAACTAATGGTAACAGTCAACATCTTCTAACTGCTAGTATAAGCCAGGCAGTGAGCTAAGTATCATCAGCTTGTTAAATTTTCACAAGTGTGTGAGGCAAGTACTGTTTTAATTTTCATCTTATGGGAAATTAAAGCTTAAAGATGTTATATAACTTGCCGAAGGTCATACAAGCTCAAACTGGAAAAGCCAAGCAACGTACCCAGAGTCAGCCTGGATTTGGAGTCCTGTGTTTTTCAGGCTGATTTTGTCAGCTTTATCTTCTTTGAGAATGGCCTTATCGAGTCATGAGCTCATGCCCACTCTTAGCTGGAATGCCCTTAGAACCCAATCTTTGGTGTTTCAGAAATGTCTAAAGGAGCAACCTAGTTTACAATTGCCCCAAAGTTACTTATTTTAAAATTTTCTGGGACTTTATGTAAAACCAACAGACTTTTATGGTTGTATACAACATACAGTTAATTTCATTTTAAGAGAATATGTCTGAGAGAGGTAACATACCTTGATCATGTATTCAATTTGGAGCAGTCCTGTCGTTCTTGACACTCTGAAGGGTTGGCAGCCTCCATCCACCACACGTCACAGGAGAGAGCTAATCTCCCTGCCTTGCTCTGAACACTGGTGCTTCCTAATGACCCAAGAATCACAAACCTCAGTGAAGGGGAAGGAACATTCCGACCTTAGGGATGAATTATTTTGGCAATTTAAGGTTGGCATATTATCAGATAAAAGGACAGTTGTGAGTTTGCTGAAAATGTTGCCTTTGGAAACAAGGGTCCATTCCAGGGTTTGTAATGAGGTGGTGAGGGGACTCTGTAGCCAAAAGACACATCTGTGAAATGGGCCAGCAGCAAGGCAAGGAGGAGGTCTGACTTGAATGGTTGTTTAAGCTTGTCTCCACTTATTCCACATTTGTATTTCAAAGCACAGCGCTGGCCTTTTCTCCCCACAGTCTTAACACATGGTTCAGGTTCTAAGTGCTGTGGATAGTCACTGCTAATGTCCCAGAGTCAGTCACACTGTCCTTCGGGGCTCCCAGCAGCTGTACTACTTCACTCCTTTGCAGTTGGCCAAGCCAGAGGTCTGCCTACTGATTTGAAGGGGGCTACTGTGTATAAAGAATGTCCACAGAAGACTCTCTAGCTTTCCCTACAGAAGTGGCCTTGGCAGCAGGTGTTGAGAGGACTGAGTACTCAATATCTTGGATTCCTGGATGACTTGGTGGAGCTCAGTTATCTGCTGCCCCATGTTGAACACACAACATCAGCAAGAAGTGAACTTCTGTGAGACTAAGCACTGACATTTGGGGTTGTTTATCACAACCGCAAAACCCAGCCAAACCTGACTAATCCAGGAGCTGACTTTTTGTTCAGAAAATATGGACCTTCTTTCCAAGTCATAAACTGTTATTTCTTTTCCAATAGTTTTATTCGCTTGCTAAATAGTTTAAACTTTTCACCCTGTTGGCATACTCTCAGATGCCTAAAATCACCAGAAAGACCTTGAATTAATTGTACCAAATGGTGCCTTGTCTTTTCCACGGACAACACTACACTAGGTAGAAGAACAGAAAAGGATAAGGTTGGTCTTTTTAGTATCACATAGGATCATGTGATAATAAAAGGGAGGAAAAAAATAAAATAGAAAAGAATTTTTTAAAAAGATGTAAGTAGGAAAAGTAGAGAAAAGAGCAACACAAGACACAAGCATTTTCTTGGCGGTGAGCTGTAGCCAGCAGCTTGCAGGTGGCAGTTCTTAGCATCTTTGGTCTTCCCCATATACATCTAACTTGCCATAGTATTCAAGAAATGTTGTCTGAAAGGGCAAACAAAGGAACAAATGTTTACAGTGTTGGAAGCCCACAGAGCTGAGTGGTCTGTTGCTATGAATGTGCATTCCATCGCCATCACAGAAGGGAAAGGGAGCTAGAAGGAAGTGAGTTTGAATGGCTCCTCATAATCTTGAAACCCAAGTCCTTGAAAGGAGCAACTATGAGGTCAGAGCAATAATTCTCTGTCCTAGAAACAGGACATCACTGATAACTCAGGGCAGTCCATTTTGAAAAAAAAAAAAAAAAACAACTTTTCAAATAAGCTGGTTAGAAATGCCCTTGTTGTGTTTGTTTCTGGCTGGGCAGAATGGAGGGTACAGTTAGCGTGGACGTGTCTATGACCTTGAGGTGGGGAGAGGTGGAGGAAGGGGAGCTGAAAACAATGTGCTGAATAACTATTTTTCTACACTTTACTTGGACAGAGGAATGCAAATGTACCATAGGATTGAAAAGGAAGAGCTGTGATGCGTTCACTGGATAACGCACCTGGGAACCCTTAGTAGATAATTCACCTGGTCACAGGATAATTCCCCTTATCTGAGATCTGCAAAATGCCTTTGGTCCAGCTGCCTCCCCCCCCCCCACACACACACACCCTGCTCAAAAATTTTCACAGGCAAAGCAAATAGGACCCAGAAGGAAGCCAAACCTTTCTCTTTCGGAAAGTGTATATCCAGGTTTCCAGTCACACTGGTACATGATGGCATATCTGCATGGGTGTGCATGCAGCCTGCAGAGCTCACATGCCCAGCACTTGATATGAAAATGCAAAACAAAGGATGAGCTGTCAGCTGCTGCATGCTAGCTGCATGAGGATAGCTGCAGCATATATAAACAGACAGGAGACATGAGCCGAATAGTGAACCAATCTTGCGTCACACAGAAACTCAGCAGAGGCAGTGGTCCATCCAAGCAAGCTCCAGTTTGTAAGAAAATAAAAATCTCTTGGCTTGAGCCTCTCTTGGGGATGAAGGCTAAACTTCCTAGTTTAAATCCATCACTTTCTATCCCACCACAGCAAACTACATTCCTCTCTCATTGTTTACCAGACGAATAAATATTATCTTACTACCCTAGCTTGAATACTCAAACCATGAGCTTTGTTTACATTTCTAACATGGTGTTTTGTCCATGCTGACATGGGATGCCCCAAGTTATATGGTTTAATTTTTCAGTCTCTTAGAAGAGATGGAAAAATATCCCCCTGATGTCCCCAGAAGAGCCATGCACAGTTCTCCTGAGATTGCCTTAATTCCCACATTTGTAGCGAAGCATCTCAGGCGCTTTCCATCTTCTCACTAGCAAACAAGGGATCCAACTAGAAAGAATTATCACCTTCAAATTGTCCTTGCAACAAATGGGCGTTTTCATTCTAGAACCTACACTGACTGTTTCACTGGTAAAATCTACACATAATGTTTAATTTCTAACATTGCTATCCATCCATAGGAACAATCTCTATGCCTTCTAGATAGTTCACTACAGAAACATTTCTTCACCAACTGGAGACCAGCCAGGTATAGTTTTTCAAACATCAGGAGCCAATGTCAAACAGGATGGCCTTGACTCTGTCTCTGCCAGGCCGAGGTGGGAGCAGCATTTCCCCAGCATGAATGCTGACCTGTAGGCATGGTCTGGTGAGCAGTGAGGGAGTGGGAGTCAGAAACTCCAAGCTAATTGTGTGGCTGACCTGGTTGGTGACATCAGAGTGACTTACTCTACCTTGGAGCAATTTCCACAAAGGAGGAGAAAAACTGCAGAGAAAACAGCTCTCTGCAAATTCTCTGCAAAGCCCATCACATCATGTTCTAGCAGTCAGATGCCATAATCACTAAGGAAGCAGAAGTCTTCCTCAGTGAGGGCTGGGTCACTTAAGTACCCACCCACCCTGGCCGGATGTCACAGCCCAGCCATCAGAGACATACACCTTCCATGCAAACGGCTCAAGCCCACTTTATACCTTTAAAGTAACATACGTTTTGTAGTTATGAATGGTTTATTCATCTGATCACCCATGAGTGAAGGGCATTTCCATCTCCCACATCTTTAATGGCAAATAATTAATGATGTGTTGGAAATTAACAACAATTAACAGTGCATGTGAACAACGGTAGAAGGTCAGAGACTCTGAGGAAATACAGCGTTTAGCTTCTTGGGTGGAATCTCGCCATTTTAACAAGAACAGTGCTTGGGAAATATCTTGCTGTTGCCACTACTTTCAAAATGGAAGAAAATAAAAAGGTCAACTCTGGCTCTAGTATATGTTTCTCTGATTCCAAAGCCTTCCTCCAGCAAGGAGAAAATCGTTACTTCCGGTCATGTGTTCAAAGGCTTCTTTTCTAAGACCAACCCTGATAACCAAAGGGGGAAGCAGATACTGCCTCCTTTTTTAAGTTTGTTACTTTTGCTAAACAAGCAAAACACGTTTTAGATTAGTATTAGGAAGGCTCGCCTAGAATGAAGAACAAATTAGCCATAAGATAAACATTTTAGTCTGAAGTCTTGTAAATTTCTGAAGTTGATGCTACTTTGAATGAGATGTAAATATATAACAATTATAGAAACTATATGCGTATGTGTATATCATGGTTTGTGTTTATGTGATTTTTTTCAAGGACTATTGTATAGGAGTGAGTTCCCAGTATAGGAGTATAGGATTAACTTACCAGTAAATAGATGAGTGCCATTGAACATTACTACCAAGTGTGGCTTCCATCAGTCTGGCTGTATGAAATTTTTCTCACATCAATATCACACGTATATATCATGGTATTAAAAATAAAGCCAGAAAAAATAAGTCAGATCTGAATATACAAACTGATGATCTAATCAAGGGTATCCACCAAGGGTAACCTGCTATAAAATGTGAATAGGATAGATATATTCTGCTTCCACCCACAAAGTAATTACAATTATAATTACATTACCTGTAATTATAAACATAATTAATTATATTCCTGCAGTGCTTTAGAGCTTACAAAGTACATTCACATGCATTAATTATTTAACCTCATCAGTATCTTATGGTGCAGGCTTAGCAAAACCCCCACGGAAGGAAACTCAGGGCTTCTCGCGGAGTCCGCCCCTATTGCTTCCAGGTGGCCATTTCCTCCTTTCTCTCCTGTGATTACTTCCTTACACCAAGCTGAAGCTGAAAAAGAAAAAGGAGCCAGGTTTCCAAAACAGTAAATCTTCTGGCTCCTTTCAAGCAACGTTCAGAACAACAAAAACATGAGTTTAAGGATGCTTTTGGAATTTGTGAGGAGGGGACACCAGTCACAGTGACCTCAATGCTCTGCTCTAGTTCAGGTATAAGGAAGCAGTGAGCAGGTCCCTGGCTTCAGCCTATGTATCCACAACTAAAAATAGTTCACATAGTGACAGTTCTTTTAAATCTAATAGATGCAGAGTTCTGGGACTGCAGAGTGTACCAAATATCCACAGCTGATGGGCAATAGGAAGGAGACATCATGAGGAGACCCAGCAGATAACCTCATGAGGAGACCCGGCAGATAACCATTGGCCTCTGCATCTCAAGGAGATCCATGCACACTCCTGTCAGCTTTTCAAGATTCTCCTCCATATTACCTCTGAAAGCCATGTACCGTATTGCACTTCTATCAGAGTCTGTCTTGGGTTGTCCGATTATGCCTTAATACTTTAAATAGCACCCTTTACCCCCACTGAGATATCTCATTTGTATGGCTCTAGACAACTGTTGGTATGTTCAAACACCACCCTGCCTTTATGTCCCAGCCCAGAGCCCACGCTCCCCAGCTATAAAAAAATGACAGACTTCGGCCCTTCCATGGAAACCTCAGTCTTCTTGGCAGAGGATTTTTGTACTCCAATAACTACAGTAGAAGCTGTGCGATTCAGTGCCTTGAATGGTGCTGTCAAAATTCTGGGCCAGAAGATCAGGGTCACCCCAACACTAGTTAGATATACAGATTCCGGAGAGCCATTTGCTTGCAGGGAAACCTACTAAAGAAATGAAAGTGTTAGGGGTGGCTCTTTTTAAGCATCAGAGGAGCAATATACCCAGAGAGGAAAATTGACATCTGTACAGAGGTTCACATCCCAGAATGTCCAAGGGCTTGTCTAGAACAACAGCCAGTGCCTGGGATAGGTGGAGAAGTGTGGCCAGGAGTCGGTTTTAAATATCAGTCATAGCTCACACTGACCAAGCCCCTGCAGTGCTGTGTAGACCTAGCTGCTTGGTTTGCAGAAATGTAATCCAACCCCTAGTATTTTTATTTTTGTGATGCTTAGAATTGAACCTAGGACCTCATGGATCCTAGGCAAGCACTTTACCACATCCCTACACTAAGAAATGCTCTCATTTCTTATTCTTGCACCTCTCTGCTGAGGAAAACATGTTCTTACTTGGTCATTTACAGACACTGCAAGGAGAACTCAGAGAAAGAGAACAAACTGCACAAAACATACTGGGCTCAAGTCTCCAGATCAAGGAGACTGCCACTTGAATTTTGAACTCAGCCACGCCATGATCCAATCTTGAGTTTAGGGGAATGTGGGACCTGAATGGAGATGGAGACAAGTTTGTTAGCCATACTCCATGAGAGAGATCCTAAGAACAGAGATTAGAACCAGATCGATAGGATCAAAGAGGAAGGATGGAATTCCAGACACTGTAAGGGTCAGAGGAGCGTCAGTGGACCAGCTATAAGATGGGAGGAGGGCAAAGGAACTGTTAGGGTCAAAAGGTGCTCTTGGAGCTTGTTGCAGGAGGAAGACTGTTGTTAACCAAAGCATAAGCAATAAGAACAAACACACCAGCCACTTCTTCATATTGTGTGTCAAGTGACAGTCTACAAGCTCTACATAGATGTCCATTTTTACATCAGTCTTCAGAAGCTACAACCATTATGTATCCATTTTATAGTTGAGATAACTGAAGTCTAAAAAGGCACAGCAATGGGCTCTGGGAAGCTGTCTCAGTCTTGATAACATGCTTGCCTGAGTTCAGTCTCAAAATCCATGGAAAAGAGATGGGAATGGTGATGCTTGCTTGTAACCCAAAGCTGAGGAAGTAGACACAAGAGGACTTTAGGGGTTCTCTGTCTAACCAGCCTATCCTGATTGGTGATGTTCAAGCCACTGAGAGTCTCATTTTCCAAAATGCAAGATAGATGGCACCTATGGAATGACACTTCCACATACATGCACACACGTGTGTTGTAGTGACTTCCCTAGAACCACATAATACAGTTAGCCCATGTCTACTGTGGCTATGAAATAGTACTTACAACTCAGTGATCTAAACTCAGAAGCAAACAGAATACAGCCAAGGACAGTAGAAGGTGCATTGATACAGTAGTTTTGAACTTCTCCATCTATAAGAATTCCCTGTAGAGTTGCAGACACTACCAATGATGGGACCCAAGTAGGAATTGGGATTCATTTGGTATGAGGTAAAGCCTGTGCCAGCAACACTTATTAGTTTCTTTTTTGTTTGTTGTTGTTAGAGCTCTTCGTGTGTTTAGTGAGGACCTCCCTAAGTCTACTAAATAAATCAACTGACAGTCATTTATTGCTCTTCTACTAAGTGACATGATGACACTACATCATGACAAGAGGCTACCACATCCCTCAGAGTTCCTTCCAAGACTTGTGAGGAACTAAGGGAAAAGATAGAAGCCTAGCAGAGGTGGTGAATTCAGTCACCAGTCCTGAATAAATCCTGAAAGTCTGCTAGGAGAGACAGGAGGATTCAAACTCAAGTACTAGTATTAAATAAGGCAGATGAGGGACCCTCTGGAGACTGCTGTACAGAGTGTGTCTCTACTTCAAGGGTCAATGGGTGTAGGGCAATTAGCCATTCTGCACCACCCATCTCTGCAATAGGAACTTAGAGTGACTTACGGATCCAGGCCCAGGTCAGACCCTGGCGCCTACTCTTCTGTCAGTGGGGCACATCTTCTTCTTGGCCAATGGGAAGAGAAGTAAAAATTTTCAGCAGCTGCTGAATCCCAGGGTCTTTATTTGAACTTTGCCAGAACAAGCAAATTAGTGGTATTTATGGTTTAAAAGAATTTCCATTTGTAAGTTTATCTTCTTGTTAAAAAACCAGCCATTCCCTACCCCAAACAACCAAAGACAATAAATCAAAGCTTAAGGGGCAAAGACTTATCTCTACAAAAGAACCCATACAGTTGCCAACATACTAATTTTTAGTATCAAGTATCATCAAAGGTTAAGTGATTGGGGCAAGGGTGAGTTTCCTTCATCCGAGGATGCAGAAGGCATGAGAATAAGGCCAGATGTTTTCCAGGATACAGCAGGAACTGCGAGGCTAGCACTTGCCCGTGATTTCCTGCACCATGAAAGACCCCCTCTCCTACTGTTGTTACTCCCAGCTGATTTTGCCAGTGCCCAATCCTGCTGACCAATCTGGTTCCCTTCAACATAAGTATGCCTCCTTTATGCACACTGAATGGATATAGACTTCTACCGTGTCATCAAATGATGACAGGAGACTTTGATGGAAGCCAACTGGTGTAGTAAGTGCTATGATTATATGGAATCAGAAGTACCACACACTGCCCAAATGTCTCCTTTTCCAATGAGACTGTATGATCTTCTCACCATGCCTGTGTTTGAGTACAGTAGCAGGGACAGGGTCAGACAATGGCCTTCCACCCTAGCAGCCACCCAGCTTCCACACTTATCCCATTGCATCTTGGAGTGTCATCTTTCCACTGCTCCAAGTCAGTCTTATTCACGGGTACAACAGAAGGGGCCTGTGGAAGTGCAATGCCTTTTAACACTATATGTGCCCACTGATCAAGTTAACACGTGGTTGGAAAAATTTCTTTTTTTCTGGAGAATATCTCAATATTTTTCCTTAAATTCAGGAGCATTGCCTCTTCTCAAAACAACTCTTTTTTCCTCTCTTTCAGAAAACAAAATGTTATTGGCAATAGACAAGTTTGAAAAAAAAAAAAAACACATCACTTTGTGTTTTCTCAACTATTAATGTTAACTACACACTAAGTTGTTAGTAGGAATTTTTTTTTTTTTGTTTCTCAGAAGTTTATCAACTTCTTTTCCCTCTTAACTATACTTTTATTCTTATTTTTCTAATCTTATTCCATTCTAATCAAAGTATATGATCTGTTTACATTTCAATTCCTTAAATATGTCAGGATTCCTTATACGGGATATATCTCTATATATTTAGCACACAGCTCTCACTATCTGCATTAAATGAGGCTTGCAATTTTGTTACCTATATGCTTTGTATCCATATTTTTTTTACTTCATTTTTATCAGAGATAATTTTCCATTTTATTGTGGTATGTTTTTATTAATTCCTTTACATTTTTACACATTTATCCAAGTATTTTAATTATACTAACTCTCATTTTCTCCCTCCTAACACTCAGCCCCACCTCTCCTAATTAGAACTTCTCTTACATACACTTTATCTTTGAAATTTAAGTACCACAGCTCCACCCGCTTTATGTCATGTATTCTGGACCTTATAGAAAGGTTCCCAGTAAAATATAATAAACATACACAAGCATAACATTAAAAGCACACAAATCATGCTTGTGAAACTTCTGTGTTCTCCAGCACTATTCCTGTGGGCATATGGGGCTGTGAGCCGCCAGTGTAAGAAATGGCTGCCTTGTCTGTGGGGGTGAGGAGTGATGGGAGGAAATGGGCTGTCATCAGCAAGTCCCCTCTAGAGGAAGCCAAGTGTTAGTTCACAACTTCTTTCATAAGAAAGCTTACAGGCTCCAAAGCTCAAGGGGAAAACTCCACTATTCTTTTCCCTGAGAAAATTTCTCCTGCTTTCTCCCTGTTTCTTGAGAAATTTAAAATATATAAAAATTTAAACAAATTCTCACAGTCATACTTCCCAGAATTAACAGCTATTAACACCCTGTCAGATGATCCTCCATTTTTAAAAATTATTTATTTTTATTTTATGTGCATTTGTGTTGTGCCTGTATGTATATGTCTGTATGAGGGTGATGGATCCCCTAGAACTAAAGTTACAGACATTGTAAGCTGCCATGGGGTGCTGGAAATTGAACGTGGGTCCTCTGGAAGAGCAGAGCCATCTTAAATCACTGAGACATCTCTACAGCCCTGATCTTCCATTTTTTTAATGATTTTGTAGTTCCAAACTCAGTCACCTTTAATTGGTCTACTCCCCACTGGCAAGGCAAATGTTTTCAGAGTTGAATGCTTTCAATCCATCAAATACTTAGCTTTTGCATATTTGTGTGTGTGCCACAAATAATACATAGTATTGGTTCTATATGTGTTTTATGATTTAACTAAATGGCATCATCTGTTTCAATTTATACAGCCTCCCTCTTTATTAACATTGGGGTTTTGGCAATCTATGTGGTTGATTGTTTTGGTCTCTCTCTCCCCGTCCCCCCTCTCTTCACAGTACTGGAAATTGAAACTTATTCAAACCCTAGATAAGCACTCTACCACTGACCTGTGTCCTCAGCCCTCTTTTATTGATTGTCTTGAGACAGGGCCTGACTAAGTTGCCTTAGCTGACCTTGAACTCACTCTATAGTTCAGGTAGGCCCTGAACTTGCAATCCTTCTCCTGTAGCTTCGCAAGTAGCTGGGACCACACATAACTCCTGGCTGAATTATATACATCTAGCTCATCACTTTTCTTTGTGTGTGAAACACATTTATAATATCTACTGCTGGATATTTAGATTTTCCTTTGGTTGCTTTTCTTTCCCTCTATAACAAACAATCCTGCAATGGTCTCTTTGTAAACATACACACACACACACACACACACACACACACACACAGAGCACATGTGTGTGCACACACTCACCTGCATACACACACATGGCTCTGTATAAAATAACCCAAGAGGTAGAGTCTATGGACCTAAGGCATACAGAGTATTATTTTGCTAAGGTATTGACAAATTTTTTCAATTTTCCAATTATACTTCAGCCTAAAATGATGGGACCATTCTCCTCACATGCTGTCCACAGTAGAACATTATTAGTTGATAAGTTCCCCTGATTAAATTGTTAAAAAAAAAAATTGAAGATTGAAGGAATCTATCAGTGGGTAAAGTGTTCACTCTATAGCATGAGGACCTGTGTGTCCGTCTTCAGCAGCTGCGTAAAAGCCAGGTTCTGGGGTATCATCTGTCACCCCAGCATTGAGGGGATCCAGGCTCACTACATAACCAATCTAGCCCAAACAGTAAATTCTAGGCTTGCTGTCTTAAAAACAAGGTAGTGAACAGTATAGAAAGATAGTAGATGTTAGCCTCTGGCCTCCACATGTACATATATAGCATACCTTATGCATATTCATATACACACACATACACAATTGATAATTACAATTGTAATAATAATAGAGTTGGAATTTGGCTCAGTAGTAGAAGTCTTTCCTAGAACAGTCGAGGCCCTGGATTTAATCCTCACTACAAAAGCAAACAAACAAACAAACAAAAACCTATAAACATTGGTTTTATTTTTCATTTCCCCAGCACAGCTTTTTTGACACAGTGATTCTCTTTTATCACAACTTTTCATTATTTTTATACTGGACTATTTGTGCCTTAGTATCTATTTGCAAGAATTCTATGCATACCTTAGATGCTATTCTTTTTAATATATGTAAATTGCAAATACTCTTCTCATTTTTGCAATGATTACATACAGTACAAAAAGCACAGTGACAAGCATGTCCCTCATATCTATTTCCCCTTGCCCCATACAGTTTCTCTTCTTGAAGAAAAAAAACAAACAAATAAAACAAAACAAACAACAGGAAACAATGGTCTAGCGTATGCTCCAAAAGTTCTCTGTGGGCATAAAAGTGGTTCCCATGTTCCCCTAGAACTTCTGTTTATAAATGTAAAAGATAGAGTACTGGGCATTGGCTCTTCATAGTGCTTCTTTGATTTGAATGTACCTGAAATGTAATTATCAGTTTATAGACAGCTATGTTTGTGTGTGAGCATTCATGTGTGTAGGTGCATGTTCATGTAGAAAATGTGTTGCTCTTCAGGACCCACCCACTCACCCACCTTGTTTTTGAGATGGGTCCTGGGGTTCACAGATTTGACTAGGCTGGCTGACCAGTGGGCCCCAGCCATTTACCTGTTCCTGTTTCCCAAGTGCTGGGACTGTAAACTTGAGTGTATCTGCTCAGACTCAGCCCTCATGCTTATGCTGTAAGTACGTACTGGCCAAGCTATCTCCCTACTACCATGGAATTATTTCTTTTTAATTTTCTTATTGTCTGTAGGGCCACATTTTAAATTTATAATCTAGAGCATGTTTGAACAGTTTCTTAGTAACTGGAAATTAAGTTTGGTAGCTTCCAATTTTCTGTTAAAAATTGTGTTTTAGCAACTATTCATATTATTTCATACATGTGCCAATGCCTCTAAAAGAACTCCTAAAAGTAGAATAACTAAATTAAAGACTGTTAGTCTGTTTTTAAACGAGGTGCTCTCTAAAGGTTGTCCCAAATGCATTCCCAACAACAATGTATGTGCCACACTCCTTTATAAAAATTAACGTAATAATAACAGGTAACATTGAGTCCATCTTGCTATGTGCCAAGCATTATTTTTAATCTACTGCTTTCATTTTATTTTTTAGAAATCCCATCAGTAAAATAAATTAACATGAACCTAGATTCAGCCTTAACTCAGCTCCAGTAACTAAGAGCATAAGCTGTATTGATAGAAACTCACACTCTCAGCCATTTCCATGCAGCTGCTGGTTCCTGTAAAGCAAATATCAGACGCTGTTAATTTTCCTTCACAAATATGTGTGCAGTGCCTCTGTAATACTATGAATTAAAAACAAAAGCCCAACAGAATCTCATTATGATCCTTAAACATTGATTTTTTTTTTTTTTTTATTTTGTCTTGTTTTGTTTTGTTTTACAATCCTATCCTGACCACTCCACAATCAAACTTCTTTTAACACCATGGCGCGGACAACACTCTTTCCAATCTGTTTCTCTGGATGAGAGTCTAAACAAGGGCTAAGTGTTTCTTTTGACTGCCACAGCTCTAGTCTCTTTTAGTTCTAATAGTTCCCATTCTTTTTTTTTTTTCATCATTTATTTATTAAAGAAAGGAGAACCAGTTGCCTTTTTCAGCTGCATTTTATCTTCCTTAGTAGTAGGTTTAGGAGTTTGTTTCAGTTTCAATGTTTTCCACAAAAACTAAATTTTACTGTATCAAATTCCAGTCCCTTTTACTCTATAGTGTGTGGGGTGTGTGTCTTTAAAAGTCTTTCATACACCAAAAATATTTATGTATTTCTTTCCATATGTTTAGAATTACCTTATTTACATTTTGGTCTTTAATGGCTTGGGATTTATGTTTGCATATGGTATAAGATAAGGATCTCGGTTTTTTTGTTTTGTTTTGGTTTGGTTTGGTTTTTGTTTTTCCCCCCACAATGAAGTAGGTCCATTTCTACCTTTTTGTTTATTCATGATTTGCATCTCTGACACAACCTACATTTTAGTGTCTGCGTGGATCTGTTTCCAGGTCTGTCCGATTAGTCTATATATCTGGTCTCACTCTTACCACATTGTTTTAATAACGCCAGCTTTTTGATATGTCAGGCAATTGTTAAGACAAATTTGTTTTAGGTTTTCTTTTAACTGTAATAAAATCAGACTACCCACAGCCCTCCCATGTCCAAACAAGAGTGGACATTTGGCAGACTAGGAACTGGGGTGGGAGTCTGTGTTGTCCTGATAGATAAAGTTTAAAGGCTAGATTTCCTTTGTTTAGAAAAGTTTTATGAACTTCTTTCTTCTATAAGCACAGTGTCCGTGGTGTCATTTCAGGTCACGGGAGTTGGTTTTGGTTTTTTTTTTTTTTTTTCCTTTCTCCTCTTCTCTTTCTCCATCCTGCTCCATATGGGTTGGGGTAGAAAGACTTGGGAATCCAGGGCACAGACAATTTGGGTTTCCAGATTAAGAACTGGAGGATCCAGAAGTGGGAGGGGGGTCAAATCACAAGTCATTGCACTCTTGCTATGTGTTGTCCTGCTGACTTACAAATTTAGCAATTTAAATTCCTCGAAGAGCCAATAACTGAGTAATTCATCAGATACATGATGTTTTGCTAATGTTTACAGTGTGGGAAGGATAGCAGCAGAGTGTCCTGATCCAAGGTGGGGGAGTATGCAGAGCCTAAACAGAGACACTTTCAATCCCTGGAGACCTCCCTGTGAGAACCACTACCCAAAGCAAACAGCACATGTCTCACAACAAGCCTCCAAAGGTCTTTGTACATCTTCATAGGGCTAACTAAACAACATTTTCATGTGGAACTCCAGAACCAAGGAAAACACATTCCTTAGACATGAATACAGGATACAGCTTAACATTTGAATTGTGGTTTGGGTAATTGGAGTTACCCCACCCAGGGGATTATGCTCATTCTGGAATCATATGTTGTCAAATAAAAAGCTCAGAGCCAAGTAGAGGACACCTCCCCCTAGATTGTTGGTCAGAAGTGTTCCAGAACTCCCCAAACAATATAGGATATTGGCATTGTTCTTGGTTGTTCACCAGAACTTTATGGTAAGAACCTATTGCTGAAGGCACCATGTATACTGGTCACAGAACATGAAACAATCAAGTCAGTTTTCTTCCTACTGGCTAGCTTTCATGGTCCTGGAAGGGGTTATGTAAGATGCTGGAGTGGGTGAGGAGTCATCAACAGTCCTTCCCAGATGTGAACTCTGCAAACTATAATAATGACAAACATGGCAAGACATGCCCATGGGTACAATAATGGCATGAATGTAATGGGGTAACCAACCAGTTTTGAATTGTTATTAAGTCCTATTCTACAAGAGAAAACATATGTACTGTAAATCTGGCCAAGAACTTGTAGTTAGGGAATATATATATATATATATATATATATATATATATATATATATATATCCTACTGATAGTGAGGAATCCCTGTGAACAATATGTGTGGGATGCCATGTTTCATGAACTTTCCATTTTAATCCTGGGAAGGCAAAAAATGGAGGAAAAATGGAGAGTTATGATAGAGGACAAAAATCACAGAAGCTGCTATGTGGGGCTATATGGGCAGGCTTCCTGACAAGCAACACTGAGTCACAATCTAAGGCAGTCAAAAAATTATGTAGAAGGAAGTTCCAGGCAGAGAAGAGAGTAGTTCATAGCCCTACAATGGGCAAAGATTTGACAGGGCCTAGGAGATGAAAGGGAGTACAAAAGCAAGCCTGTTGAAACCAAGCAAGTGTGTAGAAGGCAAAAAGGTTGATGAAGGCCTCGTATAGGTCAAGGTGCTTTGTCCTGTTTTCATTTCCAAAGTCCAAACAGGAAGTATTCAATAGCTTTAACCTGAAGAGTAAACTGGTCTGCTTTACATTTCATAAAACAGCAACAAAAACCTCTCCTCTTGTGTGGAGAATGGATGAGAGAGAGGATGTTAAGTGAGAATATGGTGAGCGGTGAGAGGAGAGGGAGGAAAGGAGAAAAGTGGACTGATTCAAGTGTTATAGGAAGTGGAGGTGACTAAACCTGTAAGCAGGCTGTGCTGGGTGAGGGAAACTGGGAAATTCCAGGGGACCTGAGGTTCTTCCTGTCACCAGTCGGACATATAGAAGTGTCTTTCACCAATTCAGAAGAAACAGGAGGTAGAGGGAGGGCACAAATTGGAAGTGGAAATCGACCCGTCTGGGTCAGCCAAATTGCAGGGATGAGCCTGAAACTCCAGAGACACTTGGGCTGGAAATTCTAAGTCGGGTGTTGCCAGATAAAGTCACTGCCCATGGAGAAAAATAAAATCACCAAGGAAAGAGTCTGGAAATTGGCCAGAGGGGCTGTGACCAATGCTGAGAAGCACTTGTATTTGAGGGATAACAAAAGGCAAGGATGCTCATGGTTTGGTCCAGGGAGAAAGGGGAAGCAAGGTGTATTGCTCTAGAACTCAGAAGAGCACCTGTGATTGGCAGGTCGGAAGCACAGGCTTTATTAGATTTTCAGATTTGGAGAAAGAACCCAGGGCTTTGTGCATGCCAAGCAAGAACTCTACCACTGAGCTACTGTCCCAATGCACACACTGCTGGGATTCTTCAGGGATAGGAAGAGGTTAGCCAAGGAGAACCCACCTGGGATTCTAGGCTCTGGCCACTGGCATCTCAGAAGTCTGCATATGGTGATTGCACGAGCAACTCAGGTGGTGACTGATCAGGTGAATTTGCAAGTCATAAGACCAGTGCTGGCCCTCTGTGGATTATGGCAGGGAGGCCAGGAACCCAGTAGCTTTCTACATCACTGTTCTAGATCCTTGATGACTGTCATGATGCTAAGCACTTGGTTCTGATATTACACACCAGCTCAACAAGTTTCTTTCAAACACTACTCAAAATTGGCATCATATCTTTCCAGTACATTTTTTCATAATCTAATAAAATGTAAAAAATGTTCATGTACTCTCACTTGGCATTTTTACTTCTCTATGGAGAGCTAAGGTAAATGTTCAGTGATATCCCAGAAAAGTATTGTTTACATTAGTAAAAGTCAAAAGCTGTTTAGATGGGTGCCTTTAAAGTGAAGGGAAGTATTAAAGTATGGCATATCAATGCCCTTGATTGACGCTACTAGAAGAAAAAAAAATGTGTTCTTTCTGGAATGTTCAGATCTGAAAAGGTAACTGTGACATACTGTGTGGCTAGTGCTATCATGAACTTTGTTCTCTCCATGCCCTGCCAAGGCAATTTAAGATTCAGGCGTTAGCCCACCCATGCTTTCTACTAGGGTCCCTAAATGTGAACGTCAAGACTATTCTTGAGAGCTTGTTTGGAGGTTCTAGCAAGGGAACACAGCTATACCCTTGACTGAAGACTGGTCACCTCTATTTGTGTAAGGGTGTCCTCTTCTACGGAGCATGAAGCTTCAGGAAGGACACACTGGGAGTGATGAGGGAGGAAGGGGACACCCATCTAACCAGTTAGATCAATGGAGAGACAGATGTCAAAGCCAGACCACCCTTACATCCAACTATCTTTCTATAGTCAAATACATTGTTAAGCATCTAATTGAATCATTTCTTCTATTACCCTTGGGCTAAAGACCAAGGCCCCTATGAAGAACAGTGAAGGCTTGTACCATCTGGTCAACCCCTCTCATATCATTTTTGTCTGCTTCTCCCCCTGGTTCTATTAACACTGCCATTTTTGTGTCCCTTGGGTCTCAGTGTCTTTTTCCTACCACAAGGCTTGTAAATTAAGTATAGTCTTCTCAGGAAATGGCTCTGCCCCCCTGAGGTGTTCTTCACACACCTCAGTCTTCTCACATCCCAGGCTTTGTTCTGGCTGACAGGGGTTTTCACACACCAGCCATCTAACCCAAAGGAACCACCCAGACATCACAACTCTCCATGGTAATTCTCTACCTAGTTTTCTTGTGTACTTCAAGTGGCTTCTTAAATAATCTGTTGAATGAATGGCTGCCTCCCTTAATTCCTCACAAAGTGGTTTCCAGCCCTGTTGCCTCACTGAAGGGACTTCCTTCCTTCTGTGATGCCCTCTTGTTCTCTGGTTGGGGGCTCTCTCTCTTCCCTTTTCATCAGGTTCTTCCCATTCTCATACATCTCCCTAGTTTAATTCTTCCTGCCTCAGGGAGGGTCTAGTCCCTACTCCAAATGACTTGACAGATTTTGATGATCCCTCCTGGAAGGCATCACCCTCCCTATGGAGTGGGTAGGGGAAAAGGGGTGGGAGGGAGGGAGGGAGGGGGAACTGGAATCCATATGTAAAATAAGGAATCCATTTGTGTCAGAAGCACCACCTTTCCCAAGATTCCCAGCAAAACCAAATAGGATCTCACTACGCAGTCCTGGCTTGCTTGAAAACCCTTATGTGAACAAAGCTGGCCTCAAACTCACAAAGATCCACCTGCCTCTGCCTACCAAATGCTGGGATTAAAGACATGCACCACCACAGCCCAGCACCGAGCTCATTTGTGAAATGAGAAAACACTCATCAGCACGTGGAATTTGTCCAGTGTCACAGTTTAACATTCACTTTGCAATCTCCAGGCTTCCTTCCACACTCTTTCTTGCCTCCAAAATGTCCTCTCCAGAGTTCCTTCCTTACATAGTGTTTTGTCAGGCACCTTAAATGATCCTACATCTCTGTCTTAAATAGTCTTAAGAGCTTCCCTTAAAGCAGGACACCTGCTCACTCTTCCTAGACGAACTGCTCCCATATTGAAGCTCAAATCCTCCACAGCTGAATTCTAGTTTGCATAAACTGATATCTCACTGTTAGCCAAAGAGATCAGAAGAGAGATGAATTAAAAATAATAGTGTTAGAAGAAAAAAGATGAGATCAATACAAAGTAAAGGCTACTAGTTATTAAAGCTGCCATTTAATGTTACAATTCTTCTTAGGAAATGGTGAGCATCCTAATTCTGGGAAGAGCGCTTCCCGAGTCATGGAGGTGAGCAGAAGCAGTTAACCTCAGATTCCTTAGAAGTCTTAGCTCCAGTGCTTAGCATCTTCCCTTGGTTCAGAGGGTTAGCTCCTCCACTCCCAGTCCCTGCTGCCCCACAGGATCAAGGATTCTCTCATTTGAAACACATTTCCCTTTATTCTCTAGTAAATGGTATATTATCTTGGTTTCCAAAAACAATTCCTTAGTTAAGGAAGGAATCCTTTATTTTATTTTGCAACTGGGGCCAGAAGTTCATGTTTTTTTTATCCATCTCTACTTTTTAAAGAAATATTTTAGATAATTATATTTTACCTGTATGAGTGTTTTGTCTGCATATATGTCTGTGGGCCATGTGTATGCCTGGTGCCCATGGAGGTCAGAACTAGTTAGTGGCTCAGACAGTTAGGAGCCACCACATGGGTTCTGGGACTCAAACCCTGGTCCTCAGGAAAAGCAGTCAGTGTTCTTAATCTCTAAGCCATAGCTCCAGCCCCAGAATCTTTTTCTTTCAGACATCTTGATTTCTCAGCTACACTGAGTGAATACTGGTAATAAGTTGTTTGCCATCCCTAGTATACGGACATCTTGCTTCCCCTTTAAGAACATGAGCCACCTCGTATCTCTTTTGCAGCTTCCCACCCACACAATGCCAAGAATAAAGAATAAACGGACACTTGTTGATATTCATGAAACAAGTTCTGTATTTATTGTGGCCATTTCATCAAGCAGTGGCTGAAGATGTATGGGAAGCAAAAAATAGGTAGAAAGGGGGAGGGTGGCCATTGAGAAAGGGAGACCAAGAGGAAACGTGAATCTTGCAATGAAACAGGGATGTGAGAAGCCCTGAGTAGCTCCCTGAAGTGAAGAGACATGACATGGATTAGAAAAGTTGCCCCAATATTTTCCCCAAGTGATGTATTATGTGATGAAAAGCTTGTAGTGCATTATTGTTGTACCTTTGACCTATGGTTTAACCCTTCGGTGCCATGTCAGGGTTCTCTGATTTGCCTCTCTCTGCCCTTGCCTACAGGAAGGAGCACTTTAAGTAAGAACAGAAGCACATCCATATAAGAGTGTGACAGAGAAGGTGGGATCTTTCTGAGGTTTACACTGGGGATTTGCAGTAGAGATACTATGAGCGCTACCCCTGTGAGAGATTACACTGGTCTTGTCTTCCTGCTTAAACTTCCTAGGACAAATGACAACAGATCAAGGATCTATTGCTAGAAGTTGGTGGTATGGCATTTCACTCCCCCAAATGTTTCCAGAAAGGTGTTTTTCACTACTGCTTTAAAACAAAGCAGATGGAAACCGGGTTAGAGATCCACATTCTGGCCTGATGGGTGGCCGGTGTTAGTCATTGGGCTCTGTAACGGAGACTTCTTAGACTTCTAACGCACTCAGAGAGTTCAGGTCAGGGAAAGAGAAATGCTTTCCTCCCATGGAACCTGCAAGCATGTTCATCCAAGGTGATTAGCCATGCCAACCAAGTTGCCAGCTGAAGCCTCAAGGCTTCTCATTCTAAAGATACTCAATTTTATCAGAACACATCATCCCTTCACTTCAGTATAAGGCTGTAAGCTCATTTTAGCAAAAGAAAATGTATCATGGTCTTTCAGTGTTTTCCTGGCATGCATCCAAGCTAGCACAGTCACAGCTCATTGGGGAGTTGAATGAGTTTCCTTTCCTATCTCTTTTCTAGCTTCCAGATCATCTCTAAAGCATGTAAAAGGAGTGGACTCAGCCCAGTGCTTGCTACCTTACCCTTTTCTGCCTCCTGGTCATGTCGACCTGGCTTTGGAGAATGCTACTATGACTATAGCCTGTGTGCTAATTGGATGCTCACCTAATGTACTGTGGTCTAGTCTCCCTGGAGTCCTCCAAGACTACTAATGAGTGTGGCCTACAAGGTGGTGGGGTGTGAGTCATAAGCCAGGTTCCAGTTCAGACCGTACAGCTGCATCCCTTCACTCTATCAGGCCTATCCTACTGGCCTAGATCCAGACTGGCTATGATATGGGTTCTTACAGTTACCTTGCTCTCCTTTAAAATTTTCTCAAAAGTACTTCCTACTTTGATAGGTTTAGAATAAAGACCGCCTTGTTTTTACTAGACCAGATGGAGCATTTAGCATTAGTGTTCTCTTTTGTGTCATCTCATATTAACGATCTCACATCAAGTATCAGCACATACTTCATATCTCAATTTCATCTCCAAAAGGACTTCCCCTCCTCCTTGTCTCCTCTTGATCCTGGTTGCTGTCCAGAAAGAATGCAGAGCAGACCTCAGGACCAGGCCAGTGCTTTCCTGCTGCATCATTTCCTCAGCATCCGACAGTGTCCTAAACTATTGCTGCTTAATAGAAACATTTGGATTAAATGCTAGCAGTCCTCAGCCTTAGGTTTGCAAGGTGTGGTGCAACCAAACTATATGACTGGACTTTCCCACACATCTGACAAACTAATCAAGAGAAGATTACTACTGTTCAACAGCCTTCTCTGAAGAGAAAAAGACAGAACAGATGCTCTAGGCCTATTGCATGAAGCTGACCTCCTTACGACAGGTTCTCCACAGCACAGGCTATCCTGACCTAACAAGGCCTTAAGAACTGATGAACTTGGTGATTCCTCTAAAAAGAACAGTTTGCTTTGAAGTGGGTGTTCCAACTGCTTGGGACAGCAAAGCTCAGACCAGGAGTGAGTCACTGTTGGCTATGTGTGGGTGTTTCATTGATGGGAAACATGTAGCACATCTGAGGTAATTATACTCACTGAAATCTCAAAGAATAGCTTCTCCATCCATTTGGAATGGAAAGGATAAGCTATGAACTCTAAGAGGTTTAGCTTTAGCTGGAGGAGAAGCAACTTAGCTTATTAAAAACCCTCTCTTATTAGCACAACAGCGATTAATTACAAACATCTATACTGATTTATGGACACCTGCTTAGCATCAACACACAGACCCACCCCTCCAATTACTTAGTGATACAATGTCCCATTTATTTTGCTCTGTGGAGTCAAGACTTTTCTAATTTCCTGTGGCCACCTTAGGCTCTGTGTATATCTTCCTCTTCTAAATTACCAACAGGCCTCAAACATATTTGCCTGGTTTTGAAAACAGCAGGAGGCACCGTTTGAACTTTCTAAAATACATATACATGCATGAGCACATGCGCACGTGTGCATGCACACACACACACACACACACACACACACACACACACAATGATAAGATCCTTTATATGCAAAAGTTTCCAAGACTTAACACTCAGATGTGCACAACTTCTATTTTCCCTTTTATTTTAAAGCCGAATCATAATTAGATATACTTATTATTTATAACACGATTTTTTGCAGCAACAAAGAAATACGAGATAAGTGATGACCAAAGTGACTTCAGAAGTCAGCCTAGGACATTATTTTCCACTATTAGTCCTTACCAATGTCAAGTGCAAAATTTAAATTAACAGGCACTTCCCTTATTGGAATGACTTCAGCACTTTTGCTATCTTCCATTGATTTCTATTTACTTTGGCATCCACAGGCAAGAAGAATATATTTCTGTGCCTGACGAAGACACCTAGGACTTCTCTGGGGTCTGTAGAGTGTTGGGATGAAATGTTGCCACGTGTTCTTATAAGGATTAACATAAGAACACTATTTATGTGGTTCCTCTCCAAGCCTTACCTTCCCGTTAGTGTTGTTAGAGCCATCTCCCTGCTATATTTTCATATTAACAACTGGTATAGAACTCGAACTTAGCAGTAAATATGCTGTCTGAATCATTTTAATACTAAATGGCTTATCGGAAAATATTTCATCTGTCAGATTTTCTGGGTCAGGGGTAACCTTGACCCCCTTCTAGCATATGGGAAAGTCCCTAAGTCACTGTTGAAAGGTGTGTGTGTGTGTGTGTGTGTGTGTGTGTGTGTGTGTATGTGTGTGTGCTATTATTAATCAGAAATAGCAAATCATTTTTTGATTTGTTTTGTCTGTCCATCATAAGCAATCCACCTCAGAATTAGTTCCAAGAGTTCAAAAATAAGAATAAAAGCAATCAGAATGTATCTGCAATTAAAATCCAAACATGGCATATTCCATCCATCTAACAAATGGGCAGAAATGTGAACTACCACACTTTGTTGAGCCATAGCTCCTACATTCTGCCACTCCAAATATTTATCAATACTCCCTAACTTCACCTTATCAATGAAATGAAAATAAAAAAGTAATCTAATATTTGAAAAATCAAGCTCAACTTTAGATACTAGTATAAGACATTGTCTCACTCTACTTTCAAACTAAAAATTACTTTGGTGATCCTATGTCAACCTGAACCTCTCCTTGGGGATGAGAGGTAGAGACAGGGAGTGTCCCTGTGATGGAAGAAGGACACTCGGGCTTAGAATAAGAGAGACCTGGACTCTGTCACCATCACCATATAGATAGCTAAGGCCCAATTTTCTCAGGAATGTTATAAAAACAAGGCACATAAAACCAAACCTGAAAGCTTCCTGGCTCCCTCAAAGTCACTGTGGCTTTTCTTAACTTCCTGTCTAACCTTCCATAGTCCACAGGCCTTGACAGGATACCAGAAACCTGTGTGGCTCAAAGCTGGGTGGGCAGAGGGATGTGGTAACAGAAAGGAGGCATTTAGTTCAGTTACAGCCCAGAACACCTGAGCTCGCCCTTTGGTTGCAGAGGGGAACTGAGCTGCTTTAATGACCCCAGATAGCTAGGACCTGTTTTATGTCTTATTGCAATTACTGGTGGGTCTGTGTTGCTACTTCAGATCTGGCCACGACAGGCGCCAGCCCAGGCCAAATTCATTTCTTTGAAGCATTATGTACAAAAGCTGCTTCTTGGAAATTCTGAGTTTCTCTAGAAGAATCCCAGGTACTTAGCTGATACCCTTTTGAAGCATCACTAATGAGACTGATGGAAAACCCTGGCCAGGCCCTGGTGTAAGTGGGCATTTCCCAAGGAGCAACTATACAGGAAAGCTCTCACTAGAAGCCTTTGGTCTTTGGGATAAGTGGTTTTCTATACATCTGTGGTCATTGGACATTGTTCACCCAAGCCTCAAACTTCCTCGTCTCTACTGTCTTAGCCACTCAGCAAACCTTTCCTAACTCCTCTTTCCCAGGACTAGGAATAAAGTCATGGGTGGTGCTGACAGGGCCTTTCTCTCATTCCCATTCTCAGTCGTCAAGGGACAACTCAAAAGTGTTAAGTGGGTGAGTGTACAGAAAATAAGGCCTGGAGCTACACTGACAGGAACAATGCTCTTCTTAGAACAATCACACGAAGACCTTCAGTTCACAAGGTCAACCTCAGGACAAATTGCTGGGAAAGCACTTTTTCCAAAAGGGGACATGGAATCTTCTAGGCCCAGGTATGGTCTCTACTTACATCCTTTGAAACTTTCCAGATTTTTAAAAAAAAATGGATCTAAATGTGTTTGTCAACCACCTCCACATATAGGCAGTGAGTGAATTGTGAGGGTCTTATGTCCAGTTACCATTTCTTTATAAGTGCTGTTTCTAAAAGCTATTGAGAAGCCATGATTGGGGATTTCAAATGCATTTATCCATTATGTAGACGTCAAGGTAGCATTTAGTTTATTTATTTAGCCACCCGTTTTTTTCTGACTCACTTGCCACAGACTGTTGTCAGTGGCCCTAAGTTATTAGAGCTTCACTGGTTCACAATAAGGGGTTTCTGTATTGTTCCCCTTTATAAGTGAGAAAACTAAACATTGAGATACTAAGTCACTTCCATAGGGTCACACAGCAGGTGGAGGCTTTCCGAAGCTGTCTGGACATCACTTGCCAGGAAAGCACTCTGAGAGTGATCACTTTAAGGGCCCATTCCCATTGTCAAGGCTCCCTCTTCTCTGATGCCTGTTGGAAGGCTCTGACTAGGAACTTATATCCTGGGGAAATTTGCTCTGTCCCTGGTGGAGGAAAAAGTGTGTGACACAGACACTTGCAGATTTCCTAAAGCCAGGGAAGGAAGAGGCGGAGACAATTCCAATCTCCATGCTTCCTAGATTCTATTCTTTCCGGAAAAGAAGTTTTCACCAAAGTGTTTCTCAGGGAAAAGCAAGAGCCAGCAATAAAAGCTTCTAGAGACACCAAGCAGAACCTTTCCCACAAGAACCACAAGAGCCTTTCCTTTGAGCCCAAATCACTATACACACACAGCTTGCAAGAAGAGCCTGAAGGGCACAGCTGGGCTCCTAGCCATGTCAACAGTCAACTGCCAGGGTTCTTGGGATTAAAGTATCCCCCTTGCACCAGGCAGCAACCAGTGGTGAGGTTTTTAAAGGACTGCCCTTTAAAAGGTCCTTTCCCAGTTGTGTAGATGCAATGTGTAACTCTTACCAAGTCTGTATGAGAGATGCCATCAGTTCAACCCCAAGCATGTGAGGGAAAATTGCTTTTACAACAATGAGCAGTGGGCATCTGCAGTCTTGAGCCGCTAAATTAACCACCTGCAGTTATCAAACCAGAAGGGATAAACATGGGCGGGAAATGCAGGTGAGAGCTATTTTCACGGGTAAGATGAGTTCTCTGACCCAAGAGGTGTTCAAGCATCGCTTGGTCCAGATGTGTGACAGAGGGAATTCAAACATCCAAGTGCTCAGCTAGATCAATGAGTTTCAGACCTAGTCATTCACCAGGGTCTCCTGGGAAACTTGCAAAGAACACATCTTGCTGCACCTGTGCTGCGTGGGGAAATCCACCAGGCTGGGAACAAGACTTAAAGAATCGGCAGTTCAGAGATCCTGGGACTCCGGAGAATTGGTAATCTTTACACAGGATGGCATTTTTGATCCCTTTATAGTCAGGAAGCCTATAATTTCCTACCAAAGTTCTGAGCCTCACCCACCACATATGTTACAGGTAGAAAACGGCACGTGTAGACAACCAGCCACTGGGGGATGGTTTTCACCCCCCACACATGCACAGTGTAGTGTTTTGCACATTTGCTGATGTTCCCCCACTTACCCCCCCAAAAAAAAGCATGCAGAAATGAATCATTATTGAAACAATTTACTTTCTGGTAGTGCATGAATGCCTTCCCATGATGCTCTGATGCTTTGTTTGTCCTCCTATAAAAATTATTTATGACCCAAGTGTGATCTTTTAAATCAGAATACTTATTCCTGAAATCAAAGCTCGAGCATGCTAATGCAAGTAGAAACCTGGATAATTTTTCAAAGCCATGTTGAATATTCAAAAGCTGGGACTGAAGGAAAGGCGTTAACATTAATTAATATTTGAAGCAGTAAAATAAAAGCAACAGTGAAGCTAATTTTGCAGGACAATTAATCATGAGTCTTGCTAATTACACATGGGATTTTGCAAATGATTTTTTTTCTCAGGTAGCAAAGTAAAAATGATAATCCACTACCCATCAAAATCATTGGCTTCTCACCAATGTCCCCAGCAAGAGCAATTAGTGGAAACAGCAGAGCCCTAGTAATTGCATGTCAAGAGAGGGGAGCAGTAGGATTTTAATTGCTCTAAATAAAGACCACTTGCTCATATGTACACCTGATTGTCCAAAACAGCTCTGCAAGCCAGAGCAAGCATGCCACAGCTTCCAGGTGCCCACATAAAAATAACTCTGTGGGAGCACTGCTCTCCCAGCAACCCATGCAGTTTCTGGAAGAAAATATCAATATGTATTCACACTCTGAACTGCAGTGTCATCACTTGACTGTAAGAACCAAAAAAAAAAAAAAAAAAAATCACCCACTTGGGAAAATGTGCATATTCTTTATATTTGCCAAATATTTATTGCTGACATTTTTTTTGAAGAACTTTAACTATCTACAAGGTGCCAAGGGCTTCAAATTTACTGAATTTTAGGATCCCCAATAAAATGTTTTTAACAAGACATCTCAAGAGGGCATAAAATAAAAAATTACCATATTCATGAGTGTGAGCCTCTAAGATTGCAATGCTATAAACTGGATGTTTATAATTTGCTTGTGGCTTTCTTAATTAAAAACTGGTAATTAGGAACTCAAGTACTATTTTTGCACTTCATCTCCTATACTTTTCATGCCATTGCTACTTTTCAGTTTAATACATGTACACACGGATGCACACAATTGCAAATGATCAATAATATTTAACTGTGTGTCTAAAACCTAAATGATGATGGATACATTTAAATATTGCTTTCCAGAACATTATTATTCCAATGGCCATGCCGTGGCTTAAACATTTAGTTTAAACACGACAGCTACCATTTCTTCCTCTTCCTAACATGCATCATTTACTCTCGTTTTTAAACAGAATTGCTGAATAGCCTTCCAAGCACTGCTCATATCTATTGTCTCCTCCAGACCCTCTGCCTACCCTTGCATGGTTAACTATACAATCCTGAAAGTTCAATCCCCAGCTCTGCCTGCCATTAGCTTTACAGAAGGGAACAGTAACCTTAACTCACTACCGTACTCTTTGCACTTCCAGAATGCTGTGCCTGGTTTACTGCGCCAGATCCAAGAGCAGCAAGTAGGATGTAGGGAGAGCTGCTTCCTGCTCAGTTGCCAGTGGATCACAGGTGTTTGTCTTTCTCCCAGGGTGATTCGGATGCTCACACTAGGATGGTGATTTGAATGGTGGAGACCTTTTCAGCAAAAGCCAGTCCTCAAAGTCCTATCATTTTTCAGATATTGTTCGCAAAAAGCAGCTTCTTTACCTGGCCTCCTTAGCAAATTGTTTTTGGTAGTTCTTATGTTTTAAAAGGGAAGTCCTTAAAGGTGGGTGTTCATGGAGTGGCCATTAGGGCACACTGGAGTTAAAATTCCCTTGAGGTTTTTATATGCATACATTTCATATTTTTCCTCCCTTTCCTTTTATCTTTCACCAAATATCAATCAGGGACCCCCTCCCCAAGAAATGCATGAGCCCAAATGGCTATTATCTGCTTAGAAGCATTTTACCAAGACATGAAAAAATATAATGTTTATTTTTGAGAAAGATTTTTTAGGAGGGCCTAGAATGAAATGATGCTTCCTCTCCAAAAAAAAATAAAATAAAATGAATCTCCACTAGAGAAATGAAGCTATAGCTACATCTCAGATGGGACCAGAGGATGGATATAAGAATAAAATGATTGACTAGAAACATTTTTTATGGTTCATTATTTTTAGGACATACTATTATTTTGAGTTTTAAAGGAATAGCATGTAGGTTTCTTGAAATTTCTTCTTTGGGCAAGAATTCCTCTAGAAGTCTGGATGTTCATTCCTAAATTTGATTTCCCAGCTTGTCTGGCATTACCATTAGGAGATCTCTAACATGCTATTTATATTGTCCACTCATTACTGAACAAGGGGAGGGTGGGGAAGTGCTTGATCAAAGTGTATGATCTTCTAACAGAAATGTGAATAAAAGGGTGTTAGAGTCATAAGGGGCTGGGTGTGACAACAGTTTCCAAATCAAGGGTCAAACCACTTCAGAGTTTTCCTAGATTATAGCTACTCATTAAGAGAACAGAGTAGAGCTGAGTGTGACCTTTGCCCCACAAAGCCCCAGGACTTTTTGTGGTTTTCCTTAACTATAGCATCTGCAGATTTGTTGGCCATGTTTAACACCATGCAGACTTCCATTGTAATAAGCAGATCTATTATACTGGCCCTTTGATGGAGTCTATAGTGCCACATCAATCAAAGGAGGCAGAGAGGATGACAAACAGGCTTCCTACCCCCTTCATTTGGGAAGGTATTCACAGTATAGGAATGAATTTTGTGCACATCTATCAAGTAACTAGCAAAGAAAAAAAAAACAAGAACAAGAAACAAAATGGGGCTGCCAAACAACAACCCGTTTACACTGGGATCAGTGACTCCCTTTGATTCTTAGTCTGTGTTCCCTGGGTCCCCAGGAGGACCCGCTGATAGGTTTGATGTTGTCCATGAACCCTCTGTAACCAAAATAGTGCAAACATTGTATGTTCATACATGCTCATGTTTTTATGGGTTCAACTATACAGCTTTTGTGATACTCAAAGATTCTAGTCCAGATAAAGCTTAAACTATTAAAAGATGATTGCTTAAAGCTGCTTTGTTCTGACTGCTCTTGTAAGGGACCATTTGGTAACACTGCCACTAGCATCTAGACAAAAGAGTTCCAAATAAGTTGAACCAGCAGCCACGAAGGAAGGAAAAGAAGATGCAGTTTTCCTCTATGACTGGCAGAGCCACGAGAATACCTCAACCACCTGCACAGAAACAGCTTTTGTATGAGTCTGAGTTTGGTTAGTGAGTGCTATATCAACACTGTAAATTTTGTCTGATTTCATTTGTTGAAAATGAGCCGTTACTGTGTTCTTCACATTGGGCATTTTTGGTACCTTTATGTTCTTAATGTTACTCAGCTCAAACACCAAATCTACTTTCCTTCCTTTTTTAAAAAGATATTTTAAAGTGTGTGTGTGTGTGTGTGTGTGTGTGTGTGTGTGTGTGTGTGTGTGTGTGTGTGTGTACACCATATACATCCAGGTGTCCTCTGAGGCCACAGTACATTGGATGCCTGGAACCAGAGTTACAGGCTGCTGTGAGACCCCTGCAAAAGTAATAAGCACTTTTAACCACTGAGTCATGACACCATGTCTCCAGCCCCCTTCCTCTCTAGTTCTTTCTTCCTTCCTTTCTTTCTTTTTTTCTTTCTTCCTTCCTTTCTTTCTTTTGAGATAGGGTCTAATTATGTATCCTTGAATCCATCCTCAAACTCCTTCTGAGTCCATCCTCTGAGTGGTCAGACTCCCGGTGTGGACTGTCATAGACTTTTAAGAGGCTGGAGAAATCAAACATAGCTCATGTCCACTAAAATAATGAAGTGGAAATGTAAAACCCCAAACCATAAAACTTCTAAAACAAGGAGGAAATGTTGTTTGACATTGAGCATGGCTGGGAGGGGTTTTTTATGGATAAGAATTTAAAAAGCACAAGCCAAAATAAATAAATAAATAAAAAGAAGAAGAAAAGAAAAGAAAAACACAGTCAAACTAAATTGCATCAAGCTGAGAGGGTCCTGAAGAAACAAGAGAGAAGGGACAATGACCAGCCTGGGAGAACATATTTGAACTGTACGTCTGACATGGGGTTCTATCCAGAACATAAGGGAGTAGTACAATTCAACAGTCCAGAAGTACCCCCCCAAAAAATAAATAAAAAATAAATAAAAAAAGGTAAAAAGAAAACCAATAACCCAATTTAAAAATGGGCAAATGAACTAAACAAACACCTCTTAAGGGAAGACCTGGAGAACCAATTATGGCCCAGTTAGTAAAATGCCTGGTATACACACATGGGGATATGTGTTTGGTTACTAGAATATATGTTAAAAATGTTTAAAAAAAAACAAAACAAAACCCAGAATGCATGTACGTGTATTCACAGTGCCGGAGAGTTGGAGGCAGATAGATCCCCACCTCTCAATGGCCTGTGAGACTAGGTGATGATTCCCAGACCAGAGAGGGACCTGACTCAAAATAAAATAGAATGAGGCTAAGGATCAAGGCCCAGAGATAAAAGCAGCTTCCAGTGCAGATTGTGTGGTGAGAAGCTGTGACAAAGAAGGGCAGGTGAGCAGGGAAGAGCACACCAAGATGCGTGGCAGAGTCCTCTCACCCTCGCTGTCTACATTCAGGGCGTGGCAAGTATTTGAAATGAATAGGGGAAAAGCATAATGAAATAAAAATGTGAAAATGCCACAAGAAAACCCACCACTGTGTGGTAACTCAAAATTAATAATAAAACAGAAACAAAAGACTACTTAGGTACCGCTAGGAAACATTGCCATTTAGCTAACTGTACATCTAGTGACCTCAAATCCTTATGCTGTACTATAGTTACTGCAGAAATGGATACCACACGGTGTTTCCTTTCTCAAAACTTTGTGTTTTGGCCCAAACCATATAAAGCCATTATGTTGTTATTAAGCAGATGAGTCCCAAGAGATGTTACTAGCCAATGAGGGAAAAGACTGTGTACACCAAGGCAAAAGCAACTTTTGTGAAGTTTTGTCTGGGGCTAGGTGTAGGTATTGGGTGGTCCCAAGGGGAGGGAAGTCAAGCCCTCTGAAGGCATGCTGAGAAATGCCTTGGCCTTCTGCAGTTAGGGCCTGTGGAGATAAGGCCTGCGTACTCTGCCACTCCCTTCTTGGGCCAACCATGTAATATTCCTAGAGCAGGGATAGAAACCCAGTTCCCTTTACATTAGCCATGGCTTTGCTTTAAACGAAACAACACTGTGTTGACAACCCTGAAAAGCCACAAAAGGGAGGAGAAACATCAAAGTGAGAGTTGTTTGGAAATCAAGGCCAAATCCCGCTGTTCAAACATCCTTTGTCTCTTGACTTCTGGAAGGCCCTAGCTCCAGAGCCAAGACCTCCTTCCTTGCCCAATAAAGGGGGTTCATCCTGAGCCATGACCCCCATCTTTTCCTGCTATAATTCACTCCTCCTCCTGCACCTTGAACTAAACAGACCTGCCCTCTCCTGTCCAATGTCAATTTGTCCATCTTCAAAGCTCTGATCACAGGAACAGGCGTTCCTCATCTCTGTTGCATTTCTGGTCCTCTTCTCTTTGACCTTTTAAACAAATCGTTGACCCATTTTCAAACAGGGAGCTCTCAGAAGGCACAGAGAATGGGAGAGGGCTGACAGCAGGCCCAGCCACAAGAAGAAATGGCCAAGTAGCGCTGACCACAGAAGCCTCCGCCAAAAGCTGGAGAGGCCTCAAAACCCCAGAGAGAGAGGCCCATCTTTAAAAACAGCCTTTTCTTTTCTGTATTCTAGATATTGAATCCATTTTCATGTTTCCCTACTTCAACCTGCCAAAAAGTTATCTGGCGAATGATGTTGGGACTCTCTACTATGCTTTTATGGTACTGAAGAATCAAATCCAGAACACCATGCTTGCCAGAAGGTGCTGTACTCTCCAACCCAGAGTAATCTTCATATTTGTGTAGAACTTTTCAGAGAGGCTACATTTGTAGCCTATAATTCTTGTTATTACTCAAAATAATAAAATTGCTCATCAAACAAACTTACAAGGACCTCAAAGCATTTCATAACGATTACAGTTTGAGAGGAATTTAAAGTATCTTGGCAGCCAGCACAGCATTCTTTTTGAGAGAGTCAACCATTTTACAGTTGGCTAAGCTTTGAGTGGAAGAGAGAAAAGTCACAGAATCAGTGTTCACAGATGCTGAAGTAGTAGGAGAGCTAAGCTACTCTTCTAAGGCAAAGAGAAAGGAAAACCGAAGGGGTCAGGAAACCTGAGACGGTGATGTGTCACAGATATTCAGGGATGAAGCGGCAGAGCAAAGTACATGAGGCAATATGGTATGGGTGGATGGAATAACTCCAAAGGAAATACATAACTCAGCTTAGAGAAATGGATCTCAACCTGTGGGTCGTGACCCCTTTGAGGGTTGAACAGCCCTTTCACATGGGGTCACATATCATGTATCCTGCACATTAGATATTTTACATACAGTTCATAACAGTAGAAAATTAAAGTTATGAAGTAGCAGTGAAGTAATTTTAATGATTTGGAGATCACCATAATGTGAGGAACTGTATTAAGGGGTTCTAGGATTAGGAATGTTGAGAACCACTGGCTTAAAGCAATTCACTTGGGTGATGAGAAATGCACCTGTGTCTCCAGAAGTCTTGGGTGAAGTGTATTGAACATGAGACTTGGAAGGCCTTTCTTTGGGTCAAAAGTTAAAGGGAGGATCATATCTCCTAATGTACATCAGCGTCACTGGATACAGAGTAGAACCTCCACAATGGATGGCTGAGTGACTCAGAAAAGGAAGCCAGAGATGGCCACATGAAAGCAAATCCTCTCTCCTGCCCACATGGTCCCCTCAAGAATACATAGAACTGTTAGGAATGATTTCAAATAGTGGCCCAAACCCATCCCTGGAAATAGGAGGAACCCAAGTAACATTTTCGTTAGCTTGACCAAGTTGCATACGATGGTAGGACACCTCACAAAAGGATGTATCACTTATTTTTCAAGTTATCCATAACTTCAGTATATTACTCATGCATTGCCTCTATGTGTGAGACATCTTTAGAAGGTTTGAAATGCATGTTCAGACACAGGACACACAAATCAGCTTCAGTAGGTATACACGTAACCAGTTAGTCATCAAGGATATATTCATGATAAACATCTCTCAATACACTATCACCAAGCTCTTGCTAGATTTATTATTATCAGAAGCACACTTAGCCTTGTTATCTTGACCTTCTCAAGCTATCTCAAGCCATGAAATGATGCCATAGGAGTATCACATTTTGTAGGAGAGGAACAGAAGAACACATAAGAAACTCACACAGCTAGTAGCTAGCAGAGCTGGGGTTTGGCCCAGAGTCTATGTGCTACAATAGCTAACACCTTTCTTTTGTACTAAACTGTTTCTTCCATTACACTGCTGAGGAAGTCACTCTAAGTGCACTGACAAGTATCTGGGCATCAGCTTTGCCTGGGATCTCCCAAAAGCAACAGGTCTGTGTGGTTAAAGATGCAGGAGTACAGCATTGAACTTTAAAGGCTGCCTCTGCCATTTTCTGGTCAAATTATGTAACTTCTCTAGTCCCAATTTCTCATTCATGAGTAGGAAATAATAAAAACTCAGCATAAATAACACATTGCATGTTAGAACATATTTTACTTTAAAATTAAGCAGTCTCTCACACACACAAAAAAAAAAAAAAAAAAAAACAATAATCAGGAACACAAAAACTATCAGCAAAGTATTATAAATTCCAGTTAGAAGTACATAAAAAGAGCAATGCATCAAAACAAAATTTGGCTATCTAGGCTCATTCAGCATTCAAAACAATTAAAATAATTCAGTGTATGTCTCAGTTACTTTTCTATCACTGTGAAAAAGTGTCATGACTAAGATTACTAATGAAAATAAAGCATTTGATTGGACTTGCCTTTTTCAGAGGGTTGGAATCCATACTAATGGGGCAAAATCTTGGACGTTGGAAAAGCTGAGAGTTCACATCTTGACTCTCAATCAGAAGGCAGAGACAGATAGAGAGACAGAAAGAGACACACACAGACAGAACATGGGGAATGGGGAAAGTCTTTTGAAACTGTCAAGTTCATCACCAGTGACACACCTCCTCCTAATCCTTCCCAAACAGTTCCAGCAGCTGGAGACCAAGTATTCAAATATTTGAGCCCATAGGGATCATTCTTATTCAAACCACCACAATGTATCAATAGACATGAAGGAAAACCATATGGCTATTAAGAAAACTATACGTAAATAGAATGTGTGAAGAACTTGCAGAAAATGAGCAAGAAAATAGGCAAAAGTTTTGAAAAACCAAACTGTTCAGATGGCATATAAGCATTTGAAAAGATGTTTAAGATAATTAGTTGCTAGAAAATGAAAATAAAAATGACTGAGCACCCATGCACACCCATTCAAATGGATAAAATTTCAAAGCCTGATATTGACCAAGTTACCACTGATACCTTTCCCCCATGGCCTACATTTCCCAAGTTCCATTTATTATGAAGCCAGCAGTTTTGCCAAGCTCCTACATGGGAGTTATTCTTGCCACAGAGGTATTTATGGTTATTCTGAAAAATATAAAGCATTGCTATAACAGCCTTTTGCTTGTATTTATGTCTTCATGAATGCTCTGTCTTCTTCAAAATAACTGAGGAGGCTTTATTTTAATTTCATTAAATAAATATTGAGTTCCTATTACATATGAGGGACTAGGGATGTGAAATGAAGCAATAGCCTGTTTTCAGGAAACCCAAAGACGAATAAGGCAGACAGAAAAGAGCTCAGACAGAAGCAGTGTACTGCAAGGAGGACCACGGCACAGCATGTACAGGCTGCACTGGAAGCCAGGACGATAGCTCCTCATCCTTCCAAGAAGCCTTAGACATTAACAGGGGCTGTATGTTGTGTTTTCTTATACATTCAACACTAAACAAACCACTTAACCACATTTCACCAAAATATGAAATTTTCCCCCAACAATATTCAGCCTATAATTCAACTCAGTGCTGATGCTATCTACCTGGAGATCTACAGATTGAGAGCTTGTTCTCATAAGACCATCCCTTGCTTCCACAGATTCCTAAACTATAGATGGAGACCCCATATGGGCCTCATCACTGACAGGGTTGCAGTTGTTCAATAATGCCAGGACATATTGTACAAACAGGAAGGGAATTGCTCAAGAAGTCTGTAGAAACCAGGTCACCAAAGATCTGATGTCTGATGTGAAGGAACTCATCCCAGCAGCAGGGGCAGGTCAAAGCCCACTCTAAGAAGTCGTGTCTGGCAGACTATGAAGGATAGATCTAGATGGGGCTAGGTGCTTGGCAACAGATGACACAGTTCTACAGCACTCCAGGTAAGAGAAGGTGGGAAGTAGACCTAGACAGAAAGCAGGAAGTATATTAGAGAAATGGAACCAATACAGTATACACTAAAAGAAGATTTATTAGATTGGATTATAGGATATAGTAAAAGTAGTCTGATAATGGTAATGTCTGCCCTATACCAGAGGGACAAAGAACCTGAGCATACTAAATCCATGCAAATGGAGGACACAATCGCTCACCAAAGGCCTGGAGGGTTCTGGAGGGTTATTTGGTCTTCAGTCGATGCTGAAGAAGTTGATTTTAATATCAGCAGTGGTAGCAGCAGAATACACAAAGTCAACAGAGAGTAAAATAGAGTAACACAAGACAGCAAGGTTCTCCTTCTTCCTTGATACTGGCCATCGTGTTTCTGATGAGAAATGCCCAGTCATTCTCACCATTTCTCACAAGTAACACATGGCTTCCCTCCAGCGGCTTCAAAGATCTTTCTTTGTCCTTTTTCCCTTGACTATGACTTATCTAAGCATTATTTTCTAATCCTGATGGTAGAGTTTTGTATTTTGTCAAATTTAGAAAGTTTTGAGTCATCATTTCTTCTTCAAAGAACATTTTTAGTAACTTTTTCCTCTTCTCATCTGAGATGTTGATAACACAAGTATTAAATACTCCCTTTATGTACAGCGGATCTATTTTCATAGTCTCTCATTCTCTCCTATTTTTGTGACATTGCTGTTACTCATTTTACTCCTCCACGCACTACAATTTCCAATGCACCATTACTATTTATGTAAACAATTATGTTCTAGATTTAAAAAAAAAATTAAAGATTTCTTTATCTTTATTCCCTATTTTCCTGACATTTTTCTTTTCTTGTCCTGAGTGTCTGGCATGGACCTTCTTTCTTCTGTCTGGGGGACTTGTTGAACTTTTTCAAGGTCACATCCTCTGTTTTGTTTCAGAGAGTCTCCATACCTCTTTCACTTTGAAGGTTACCATTTACGCTCCGCAGGCTGCTCTGAGCAAACAGACCTTGGGTACATCTGTCTGCATACAGGTTTAGATCTCAGGGTAGTGTTTAGCAGATGCTGCAAATGAAACTGGAAGTCCCTGCACATCGTTTTCACACACCCACTGCACATAGGTGAGTTCGGATGATTTCTCTTGACCTAGCTCTATACAAGCTCACTGACTTTCTAATCTGTTGTCTCCATTTAGATAGTCATCCCATCCAGAGTTTTTATTCTAGTCACTGTATTTTTTTAATTCTAAAATGCACTTTAGTTGGATTATTAGTCCACTATTATTATCTTTCACTTTATTCTATTTTTCCAGGTCAATTGAAGTTTTTACCCTGCCACCCCCACCCCAGTGAGTCTTTGAATGCCAAGAAGAAAAGAAAAGAAAAGAAAGGAAAAAAAGATTAAATGCCCCCTGAACATTTTTATTATTAAATTATTAATCTCTGAGACTTGTTACATTTTATATAAGATGTTGGTGTTTTTATATAGTAGGCAAATCAACCTGGTTTAGCTCAGACTGCAAGTTCTAAATTGTTTTTTCAGTCTAGGTGGCTTGTTTATTAACTAAATTCTGTTCTTTCACAAGTTTGGACATTAGTTTTGAAGCCTTTTCAGTGCTATTCTGACCCATCCCATGTATAAGCACCTGGAACTTGGATTGCATGCTTTCCAAGTATCTGACATGATGATTGACAAGTGATCCATGTTCACACAGCTCAGAGCAAACCCTGAAGTTTATAAATACTCTATAGGTGTTACAGTCCCTACATGATAGTTCTGGGTGCTTGCCTGGATGCTCCTAAGAACATAATTCTGTCCTTCAACCAAACAGTTCAGGCTTTAGTTATCCCAGGCTACAGTACAGTATAGTATAATACAGGGAATTTTCCTCTTGAGAAAATTCTTCTAGGACCACAGCTCTGTACATTAGAGGAAAGTTCACCTCTCTGAACATGGACTTTCATTCCTACCCTCTAACCATAAAATTACTGGAAGCGTATTGTTCAAGGGAATAGAGAAAGATTGTTTTAAAAGGAAAAATGGGGCCGGGCGTTGGTGGTACACACCTTTAATCCCAGCACTCAGGAGGCAGAGGCAGGCAGATCTCTGTGAGTTCGAAACCAGCCTGGTCTACAGAGCTCGTTCTAGAACAGGTTCCAAAGCAATACAGAGAAACCGTGTCTCTAAAAAATAAAAGGAGGAGGAGAGAAAGAGGAAGAAGAAGGAGGAGGAGGACAAGGAGAAGGAGAAGAAGGAGAAGAAGAAGGAGGAGGAGGAAGAAGAGAAGAAGAAGAAGAAGAAGAAGAAGAAGAAGAAGAAGAAGAAGAAGAAGAAGAAGAAGAAAAGAAAAGTGGGTGATTGCCCCACACAGTCCCTGTGTGTTCCGAGTTCTCTATGGTTCTACAGCCAGAAGCAGAGGGTTTCTTGCTGGTGCTCTCTCTGCAGCACTGCCTATTTCTTAATTTAGGATGGTGGTGTAAAGGAAAAACAGTGACACTTCAGATCCTCGTTTGACTTCTCAGTTAACTTCCCTATGCACTTTAATCTTCAAATACTTGGTGCCCACATTTTAGTCAGGCATTGTCACTTCTCACAGTAGGAGCAACAGGGTGGCATGTGCCTAATTTGTCTTACTGGAAACCAGAATTTATTACTTAATAAACAGATAATGTCCAAGCCTTCATTTCTTCACTAGAGTTTTGTGGGGGCAAAGGTGACAATAAATATTATAATGTGTCCATCATAAGGTAGCTGTGTTGTTGCACTTGCTGATTGGTGGTGCTGCAGGAGAGATGAAAAGACACATAGGAAGCAGCAGAAAAAGCTGAGTGAGACGTAGGATCTCCCACAGTTTGAAAAGACACAAGTCTGTAGGATCTCCCACAGTTTGAAAAGACACAAGTCTGTTATCTGTTTGATACTTAAATAGTTCATCGCTACAGAATGTGATTGGTTTTTGCTTTCTGCTTTGGAATTTTTCATCTATGTAATTGGTATGTTGAGCAGCAAATGGTTGTAAGTAACAATATGTTAGTGTATGACCCTCTGTGAGAGAAAAAAAACTGGAGCAAGGCTTGGCTGAATATCACTGCCTGGATGCAGGTGTGGAGTTGATAGAGGTGGGCATGTTACTGCCTGGAGGCAGTGTGGAGATGATAGAGGTGGGCATGTTACTGCCGGGATGCAGGTGTGGAGGTGAGGGAGATGAGCGTGTAGGTAGACACATTAAGACCAGATTGTTCCCAACTCACTTCACCTGTCAGAGACATCCACATGCTAGTCTTGTTTTTTACATATTACACTTTAAAAAGAACATTTTTTTTATAATTTACATGACTCCTCATGTTATTTAAAATATTTTATAACAGTACTAATAGGTTATAACCCATGAGTTTTGATGTTATGGGATGAATCTAAACTTTCCACTCCATACATTCTTAAAGAAGGAAGTGTCTTTTTTATGTCTTTTATTCTTTGTTGAATTTTCCCAGAATGTATTTAGGACATCCAATTGGTTCTCTGAGCTGTGTTGACAACCTACATTTTTTATCCAAGAACATCAAGCAAAAGAGGATGACATCTTTTCACTTCATCTGACTGTAGATAAATTATTTAGCAATGGGTATTATATGGTAGAATAAATAGGCATTTTTTTTTTTACAAAATTCAGTCACAATTGGGTTCAATTCTGACTCTTCTACTTTTTATGTATTTGAACATAAGTTTTTCAACCTCTTCCCTGTCTACAAAAGTGGGTTAGTATTATTTAGCACAAAGATCTTCCCCAGTGACTCAAGGTAACATATACTCTGTGAATTCTTTGTGTATAAATGAATCTATAGAATAATAAGGGAACTTTTTATAAAATCTGAGTGGCCCATACTTGCCTCTTTGACATCTAGGATTTACAGTTCAGTGAGAAAGCCTTCATTTCAATGACTATTAAATTTTTTTAGCCTTTGTATTTATGAAAATCCTTCATAAAGTTCAACTTCCACTAGAACGGTGCCATGAAAAGGGAAGACTTCCATACTGTCAAGGATATCTTTATTGCTTCAGAACAGGACCACTTAGTGTTCAGTAGATGCACAACTCTTCACAGATGCATCCAGTAGAGAAGTAGAATCCACTACAAATAAGGGGGCATGTGCTGTCATTGGGACTTAACACCAGTCTCTGTTCCTTGAGCTCTTCCCCAAAGAGAACTATAGGAGCTTGTGACTGCTCACTGATGGGCCCTTCCAGTCTGGTGTTTTGTTTTGCTTTTGACAAATCCTCACTTTGCAAAATGCTGAGCACACCCCCTTATGTCTATGACCCCTGAAAGACTCTCCCTCTTCCAGAAACTATTAACTGCCAATAGAGCTTTGTTAAGAAATGGGACTTTGGGAGCCCCTCCATGCTGGAATGTTCAACTGGCTAGATCTTGTGCAGGTTTTGTGCAGGTAGCCATAGCTCTCATGAATTTGTGTGTGCAATAGCCATGCCACATCTAGAAGACAGCATTCCATGGCACTCTTTGCTGTCCTCCAGCTCTTACATTCATTCTTTCTGGCCCTTGGTCATCAGCGGCTTCTGAACCTTGGAGAGGTGGTCTACATAAATGTCCTGTCTATGGCTGAGTGCTCACAGTCATTGTTTTCAACATTTGCAACTGTTCTGAGTCTCTGCATTGACCACTGCCCACTGCAATAGGGAACATCTCTGACCATGATTGAGGGCAGCACAAATCCACTGATGTAAAAATAAATATTTTAATAAATATTAGAAGGCATTTTGATAACATAACTAGCAAAATATTGTCAAATTGTTCCCCTTTTCGTCCTGTGACTTCCCTAGCAATGGGTATTGGCTATGTTTACAGTACCACTGAAGCATGAATTTATTCCTCATAGCCAATGAGGAGAGTAGTTGTTTATTCCTATAACTTATTTCCACTATTGAACCAGTGGGTACCTTGTTGCTTTCTTGGTTGTAATTACAACATTCAGGGTCCAGAGCTGGGTCAGACCATTGATGTCTTTTCTTCCCCAGACACTGTATCTTTCAGTCCTGTGAAAATCACACAGCAGGAAGAGGATCTCTGGTCAGTTGAAATTGTTTTCTTGGTGTCCTGAATCCAAAGTGGATAGTATCTTCAGGGAAAAATTCTTACCATCTAGTTATCATAAGCAACCTCCATTTAAACAGTATATAAAACAAATAACAAATTCATACCTGGTTAAAAAAAAAAAAAGTGGGCTATGATCACTGCAAGGAAGAGCAAACACATCCTTAAATCATTGGCTAGGTGGCCAGGGTCATGAAACTTAGGTAGCAAGTGAGGCATGAACCTGAATCCTCTGCTTATCAATCCATTTTTCTGTAAGCAGACCAAGTGGACTTGGCATTTCCTCAGAATATTAAGAAGAAAACAGTGCTAAAGGTACCTGGTTATAAAATACACCTTCTAGTTAGAATTTGCTGTTAACCATTTGCTTGTTAAGATGTTAAATGGGAGCTATAGAAATGGTTCAGCAGTTAAGAGTGCTTCCTAGGGCATGCATATCAGGTGGCTCAGCCTATCCTCCAGCTCCGGGGAGTCTGATGCCCTGTTCTGATGGCCTGTCTGATGGCCTGCATGGATACTGTCTTCACACACACACACACAGACACACACACACACAGACACACACACACACACACATACCCACATCAGTTTTTTAATTTAAATATTTTAATGATATCCCTTGTTATTAATGTGCCATTACATTACCAAGGAATTTTGATGTTTAAAAAGCAGTTTACCTAAAGAACACAAAAATGTTAAGTTTCAGATAAGTGTAAAAGGTGTGTGTGTGTGTGTGTGTGTGTGTGTGTGTGTGTGTAGATGCACATCCATGTGAAGGACAAAGATTGACGCTGGGTTTCTTCCTGAATCACTCTCCACCTTAATTTTTGACTTGGGGTCTCTCACTGTTGCTGGTGTTCATCAATTCAGCTGGACTAAGTAACCAGCAAGCCCTGATCTGCTCCTGGCCCCCAACCCCAGTGCTGGGATTATAAGCACATAAAACCCCATCTGGCTTTTTACTTGGGTTCTGGGGATCAAACCCAAGTCCTTATGCTGGCACAGCAAGCTCTTTATCAATTGGGCAGTCTCTCTGGCCCTGCAAAGAGATGTCTCAATGTGCAGTCATTGATATTATAGATAATTTCTTGTTTTCAGTATTGAATTTATTTTATAGAATTGCCTATATATTATTATAGCTGATATTATAAAAGCTTTGACTTCAGTCTGTCACAGAATATTGGGAGACTATATAGCAAATGTTGTGTTATGTCTTCATTTATTATTTTATAAAAGAAAAGAATTAGTTAGCATGAATGTGAGCTTTGTGTGTATATAGAGAAGGTTAAGAGTGTTGTATTGAATAATGGAGTACTGCACTAAAGGATTTACACTTCAAATCGAAATGCATTAGATGTGTTAATATGCCTAAATGCACAAAGGGAATTTAAATACGATGATTAATTAATCATCTGTTGACAAATAACATTTTATACTTAATGTTAGAGGCAAAATGTTTTCACGAAATGGCCAGTTCTAATAAATATGCCAAATGTGCCTGTAAATAACAAGCTAGCCTGTTACTCAGAACCTTCTAACTCTCTGAATTCAATCCTCTCTAAGTAATGTGACTACTACAGAGGAGGTTAATTGGGACACAGAGAAACAATTGTCTACAGAAGAGAGATCCCAGGCCTGGAGATGGGTGGTCTCGCATGGTGGGGTCAGCCACTGCTTCCTGAAAGCTAAAGTTAAATCCAAAAAGAAATCACCAAGTGTGTATGGAAGCATTCCCAAGTAAAGCTCTAATATCTTGGGTAAAAACTAGGCTTCTGTAATGATTTATGGGGTGCCAGTCATATTTCCCTTTTTAAAATATATGATTCCACTACTAGGTGCTATTTCAAAATTATCTATTTACTTGAGAACATGGATTATGGTCATCTTACAGTTAGTAGGTAGTTAACATCTGATGAATGAGTAGCATTGCTTTCTGGACTTTTTCTTTTGAAGCAAATCCTAATGATTCACATTGCCATGTTATGACTCTTACATGACTGAGTATCCAAAGAATAAACACCACTGTGAGATGGGGTTCCAAACATGACAAATGAGAGGAAGTAAATGCTCATGCAACGTGGGCAGGCTCCCTTTTCCTCCATGTGCAGCTCATTACACCCACTTCCAAAGTTAGAATTCAGAACTGACCTAGCCCTTTCCCTTTCTGGCTTCATAACACCAGGAGACTCAGCATCTCATTATCATGTGCCATGTTTACCCAGGCATATCTGAACTTTCTAAAATCCAAAGTTTCTATTATTGATACCCTTCAGTAGGAACAAGACAAGGATATACAACCTTTCATAGTGATGATGCCGTGATGGAATGCAATTCTCCAATATCCCACATAAAACTAAGTCAAGAATAAACTGTGGTTCATGTTGAGTGTGTTTTGTTGCCATTTGAAACTGCCTGAGTTTTACATCCATTTTAGTAGTATTTCTTGAGCAAATGATGCATGAAGCATGAAAATCATAACACTCAAGTTGCTCAGAAGTGGCTTATCTGGCGGGTTTGATCCACGTGTCTTGGGATCTGGTCCTGCTTTTAATGAGTTGCGTTACTTTAAGCCAATGGTTACTTCCATTTCTCCATTTGTACAATGGGTACTGTGTTAGCTTACAGGATTATCATGCAGGCAAAACATTTTACACAAAGACCTAACATATGCATCCCAAGAGAGTAACTTATGTATTGTTTTTGATTTCCTGACAGTGGTGATAAAATGAGAAAACACCTAATCATGTGTGTAGAGAGATGCTAAGCAAAAGCATCTTCGTTTGAGTTTTGATACAAAGAGTTTCAGTCTGAATTTAGTGATTTATCAGCTCAACATAAATGATTGCTACCCTGAACAAGAGGATAAATTTCTCTCTGTGATTTGTGCCGAAGAAGCAACATCACATACAGACAATTTTTAAAAAGAAAAAGGGGGAAAAAGTAGCTATGCTGGACCACCATCATTGCCAAGGTCTCTGAAGCATTTGTGGGGAACACAGGCTGGTGCAAAGAGAAGTGAGTCCCGGAGATGGAGCCGTGCCCCGGGCAACACTCACAGGAGACACAGCCGCAGAGGCCTCTGCCCACTTGTTTCAGACTCCTAAGCCAATAGAAGCACACAGTCTCCTGCACTGTAGCTTCTCACTGGCTTCTTTATTTACCCATCAAGAACCATAAGGACCTTTACTGCATAAAATGCCAAGTGTAGTGGTAATTGACATCAAACGATCCATGTCTACCAACAAATAAAGACTAAAGTAATAAACATAGAGAGATGAGTGTTTAATGACCTCCAACAAATTTTTATTGTAAGATCCATAACAGTTAACTATATACACTGACATCTCTGGCCTGGAGCTGTCCCTGTTTTTAAAGTCAGAGGGAGAGGCCCAAATCCTGCCTTGCTATAATGGTTTCTGCAAAGCTGGCCTGAGGGCCTCAGCCAGGCACAGGCTTAACCAAAACTGCCAGACTCCTCAGACTTTCACCATATCTGAAAACCAGAATTCCTCTATCTCGAATACCCTCTCTCTCTCTCTCTCTCTCTCTCTCTCTCTCTCACACACACACACACACACACACAGAGAGAGAGAGAGAGAGAGAGAGAGAGAGAGAGAGAGAGAGAGAGAGGAGTCAGGAGAGTAAGCACTTACTACTTCCATAGCTAGATAAGATCCATCCTTTTGCAAATACTTTTAGACCATCTATAGATGTACAGATGAAGCATGAGAAATACCTTCCTTCAAGCTGCTTTTAGATTTCCAGAAGCCCTGGCCACTGGCCTTATTTGGTCCTAACACCTGGCTGTCACCTGAATTGGAAAGTCATTATATTGGTATCGAGACAGCTTCAGAAGGCTCCCAGACATAGATTTCATTTGTTTAGCAGACCACGATGACAGGAGAAAGCACTAAACACCCTGGCTGACCATCATAATCACTACAGCACAGGGGAACATGACAGCATGTGTATGCTCATTTTCTTCCAGACTTACAGGCCACAGTTGCCCCCCCCCCAGGTCTGTGCAGCTGGGATTAATTTCATGACTAGATTTGTAACTTCACTGGGGACTCACTGACACTCAGATTTGTAAGGATCCCAATGTAAAAAAGCTGTGGCCCTCTCTCCTCCCTAAAGCCAGAAGCAAATCTTATTCAAAGCTGCAAATTTCACATTATGCCATCTAGCGAGTGCAGCTACTGAGAAAATGGGTTGTGTATTATGATTTTCGAGATGGAGAGTGATCACACTCAGGTAGATAGTGAGTGATCAGTGTTCACTAAGTTCAAGATTATAATGGGAATTTGGGAGACTAAATAAAAAATGAACGTATCTTTTCTTGGTGGTTTCCAAAATGTTACATATATATGTTACTTTAAAAATAAAAAATAAAAAAGGATGTTGTCAGTCAACTGACAATGCTTTGAGATTAAGGTAGAGGGGCATCTATTCATGTGAGAAGACAAAGCATCTCTGTATCCAAAAGTGTCTAGGTTCATTTAAAAAATAACATAGCCTTGATTTAGGGTCTAGTAATACCCAGTTTCTAATTGTTTCCAAGGGAAGATCTTTCTAAAAGTTAAATTAAACTTAGGGCAGAGGCTCAAAGCAGTAGAATCTAACCTTTGCCTGCATAGTACAATGCACTTCTCTGGAAATTGCTCATTCTAATGCATGATTCAAGAAGACATGTCCATGTTGAAACAGACCACTTGCTCCTAGCATAGATATAGGATCAGGCATAAAATGTAATCTGCCAACCACCCAGCAAATCCCTGTGGCCTGGCTGATCTTGGAAGAGCATGTGAGACAAAAGATGGCCACCAAAGAGTCACCAGTCCTCAGTCCCCACCACTGCTCCATAGGAGAGGGTAGTGTTGATGTGCAGGAAGAAGGGAGGACCAGAAACAGAGAGCAGGATGCCGAGGGCATTAGTCCCTGGTTCCAGAAATCAAGTATCGTATTCCCATCACACAAACTTAATGGACACCATTATGAGAGTGTTCATGTTTTTATTTCATTGTCCTCACACAGAAATCTTTACTATAAAATGAGAACCAAGGATCTCAACTTCCTCCCTGGATGTGAAGCTTCCTGCCATCTATCTGCTTTGTCTCCATGACATCCTAAATTCTGATAACTACTTGCAGATTTCCATTCTAGTCCATTAATCTATCTCTAATTTTTATGGCTAATATCTTGTTACTCTAATTAGTAGGTCTTCAAAGTGTGTGTTTATCTCCTATGGCATCGTTACCATGGCCATTTACCTTTTTCTCTCAGTGATGCTATTATTATTTCAAACGAATTGCACATTTTTTTTTCAGGTTTCAAAAAAAATACCCATGAGAATTTTGACTGCATTTGATTTTTATCTCACAATTTGATGAACATGACATTATGAGTCTTTATACTTATTTACCTTTAATTTTGTCTCCATTTGCCAAACTCTTCTTTTATTTCTTGTAGTTAGGCTTTATGTATTTCTTAGAATTTAGGTCTTGCACTTTTTCTTTTGGAGCAATGTTCCCTTTTATCTTATTGTATGGGTATTTAAGCTGCTTGTGTGTCTGTGCGCCATGTGTATACAGTGCACAGAGGACAGAAAAAGGCATTGGATTTCCTGGAACTGGATTCACAGACAGTGGCAAGGGACAGTGGGAATGCTGGAAATTGAGCCCAGATCCTCCAGAAAAACAGCCAGTGAGTGCTCTTAACCACTGCACCACCTCCACCTCTCTAGCCCAACTTTTTCTTATTGTTTAGTTCTACAAACATCTATTTTATCACATTATTAATGAGATTTCTCATTCCATCAGATTCTTTTAGTTCTAAATTTTTAAAAAGAGCCATTCAAGAGATTGTACTATTTTGATGGACTGTTATTGCCACCCACTTTTCTGGCTCTGCTATCCATAGTAATCTGGTTTTATTCTCATCTGAAAAATAGAGTTTAACATTCTCTGCCATGCTTGGACCTCTTTTTTCCTTTCCTTGTTTGATTTCTTTGGCCATAAAACCTGACTAATGGTAAACATAAGTATTGCTTCATTTCTTACACGTTTGCAAATTCTTTTGGCCATTGTCTTCAGATAGATTGCTTTTTATTGTTTTAAATCAGCACCATATATTCTCACTATCAGAGATTTGTGTTAAAATTGAACATTGATTTTCGTCAAATGATTTTCTGCCTCACAAGACTCACTTTTTTCTTTATTCTGTTAGTATTGCTGAGATTAGCCCTGCCTATATTCTTTAGGCACATTCTATTTTATGTTATTCTTTAAAGACTGAGTTTAATGGTAGTGTGATGACTTTAGTAGGGCAGGTATGAAGTAAGAGGATTTGCTAATTGAGTGATTAGAAAATGAAATTGCAAACCACTCATCCCTGAAGTCATTCAATCTTGAAACTACTGTGGGTTAGCTTGTCCTCCTGTGGAAAAACAAGGAAACTAAAGAATCAGATTAATTCATTTCAGAAATGATTAGTTTCAGGGATACAATATTCTTGAGTAGTAAGTTCTCCATGGGAGAATGCTGTACTGCTTTCTGCATACACTCTTGGACTCCTCTGTCCCATGGGGATCTAAACAATTTGGAAACAACAGCAGTCAGAAAGTTAGCCCAATTCAACTCATGTTGGGATAGCTTGATACACTGGGTAGTTTAGCACCAGAAACTGTGCAGTCTTTGAGACAGTATTCTGCCTGTAAGCAACATTAGCATGGACAATTTCCTGTGATACGGGTCATATCTACCAGACCCATAGTAGAAAGTGTGTCAGTATGCTACTGGACCTCCATCGGTAGTGAACACATCCTTGCTACTCTGTGCTCTCGCTAGAAAATCTCAAAGTCTCCCAAAGGAGGACAGCCTACCTCATCTTCTCTCAGCTTCCCCTACACACTAGTAGAATTTTGTCTAACTTAGAACCTATAAAGAAATATGGCGACCATGCCTCTGACAATCTCTAGAGTTTTACAGTCCTCTCAGTCAAGAAACACATCCTAGCTTCCAGCCTTGACTGCTTACATTCTTTCTCTTTTACATTTTCTTAAATGCTCTTGTCAAAATCCCTTGCCCCACCCTCAAAAACACTCTTAACCTTTCAGATAGCCTTTCCTCATAAGGAATGTAAGCAGTCAAGAAATACACAAAATCCAATTATCTCAGTTTCCACTCCCTGAGCCAAGCTTTATTGAGCACCTACTATGTGCTAAGTACCAGCTACAAGCAAAGCAATGAGTGGGAATGGGAGGAAAATGGGACCAATAAAAGATGGTTTTATTGACTGTTGACTAAGGCCTGGGTTTTGCATGAAGAGCTCCTTCTGGGTTACCTGAGAAGCAAACACTAGAAATATAAAATCACTCCCTAAGGGAACTTTTCATGGCTTGTGACTTCCAAATGAGAAGCTCACATTTGGTAGAATGTTATCTTCAAATACAAAATTCCAAACAGTTTGTGCTACTTGATGCTTGTATAGATCATTTTCCAAGAAAATAAAAGTGATTTATACACATTTCCTCAATATCTACACATCTCCTCGCTGGCCAAGAACCCTGCTTCCCTTCACACACACATCAGCCTTTTATTGACTTCAAAGGGAGCTTGTTGCATAAAGGGGGAGACCCACAGGGCTGGAATGGACACACACTGCCATTAATCTCTGAGCACTTCTCAGAGCTAGGGAGGCAGGAAGTGCTGTTATGGCCCTTTAAAAACAAAGGCATTGGACACAAAGGTTAATCAACTTTCCCAGCATCGAAGTGGTTCCTAGGAGTTGCTACAGCTCTAGTCAGAGCTGGAATTTGACTCCTAGTCCCAAACCCTTATCCTGATACAGCCTTGAGCAGTTGACTTAACCTTTCTGTGTTTTCCTCTTTGTAAGCAGAAAATGCACCTACTGTGCAGCATTGTTTCAAGGACTGAGTCAACACATACAGATATTAAAGTACTGCATATCACATAGAACGTGTGTGTGCGTGCGCGCACACACGCGCACACACACACATGCTCATTAGTGCATATTTGCTCCTATTCTCTTGAGAAATATTAGATCCAGGTCCTAGCTGATTCAGCACATGAAACCTCAAAGACAGGTCTCGTACCTAAGCTCACACTGAATTAGAAATTATGGAACTAGCTCTACACCGGTGTAGCAAAGTTCAGGGGTGGGAGGGATTCCCTCTATCCCTCTCTTTTAATGTCCTTCTTTTTATGACACCAAATATCCTGATCTGAAATTTGGTCCAGCTGATATGACACATTTCCTTTGGTGTGTTTCTTCTTGTTTTATCACAGGGTCGCAAAGATGACATAGAGTCTGAGCAGGTTCATTTTGCCCTAGGAAGATTACCCAGCTTCTTCCAGAAAGATGCTGCAAACAGGTCTGCAGGGAAGAAAGAACACCTCGTTCTTATGGCTAGGCTGTAAAATAATGTCTATGCTTAAATCAAATTGTCAGGTCATTCTTCACTTCCAGTTAGTTTCATGTGGGATGTATTACTATACAATCATGATTACAGCTTTGCTTCAAAAGAATCCACACACAAAACAAAAGTGGATATGATAAATCTCAATTTGCAAAAACTTGCTTCCTGTCTCAAGCAGTTTCATCACTTGGGAATCTGTATTATAAATATGGTGACAGTAACAGAAACAAGAGTAATTAAAAACTCCTGGAGTGTACTACAACCCTATCCCCTCCACCACCTAGCAAGCCTTAGATTACCTTCCATTAACTAGAGGCTTCAGCAAAATTCGATATTCTGACCTAATCGAATCATTTACCTTGCCCTTTAACAAGGCTGCTTGGCATCATGTCACCTGAGTTGATGACAAAAGACCACAGATAAAGCTCAAATGTCATGAAATTCGGGTTCTTGTCCTCAAGAATACTTAGCATCAAGTCACACATAGTTTTAATATTAGATCCCTGTGCCTGCTAACTTAAATGCATTTTAAACAATATTGTCTATTGTATAAAATTACTTAAGACATGCACTCAGTTTATGAACACTTTGTACATCAATACTATTAAGTATATAATGATATTATTTATATATTTAACTTGTTCAGACACAAATAAGGACTTTGAAATATGTGTTTTGACCTAGAAATACAACCTTGTACAGGAACTGTCTGCCTCACCCTTCAGGGTGAGCCTTTAGCAGCAGAGATTCATGGAACCAACTATCAAAAGAGGAAGATACTAACACAGTCATATTCTCTCTCCTGGGAATCTAGCATCTGCCCCTATGGATCTGCAAATGGTACAAAAGGAACTGGAAACCTGGTCAGTAGTATTGGATTCTTTGTCAGGATGATATTACTTTATCTAGAAAATCAAATTTCTTCCTGCAGAAAACAATGGCCTTGTTGATGGAGACCCAGTGACATCACAGGAAGAAGGCCTGATATCAGCAGTCTATGTAAGGTGTGGGACTCTGGGGAGAGGGACAGGATGCTCAGGCAGAGGTGTGGTGTGTTGCAAGCTATGTCTGAAAAGTTCTTCTTTAACCCCTGTGGCTCCTTCCCCTGATGCTATCCAGACATTTGTTTAGCAATTTTTAAGTACACACGCACAGTTACTAGCTGTCACCACCCCATGTCACATAGGTCTCTTGAGCTAATTTCTAGTGTGGAAACCTTGTGTCTGTAGGCCAGTATCTCCTGTCTACTCATTCCTGCTGTGTCCCACCCTCTCTGAGATGGAATTTCTAGAGTGTGGGTATCAGTAAGTTCCTGATGTGTGATTCTCTCTGTGGATGGACTTACTTCATTTAACTTGATGTCCTCCAAGCCATCTATGATGTTGAAAGTGTCAGGATTTCCTTAATTTTTTATTCTGTTGGGCATCAATGCTACATTTTCTTTACCTGCTTATCTGTTGGCAGACACGTTTTGTATCTTGACAGTTTCAAATATTGCTGCAATAAGCACAGGCATGAAGGAACTAGGGCCCTGAAGATGTAGTTCAGCCGTATAGTGCTTGCCTGAACAAGGCCTTGGGTGTGACCCTTGAGATACCAAAAGAGAAAACTAAAGATGATTAAGGCGGTGAATGTGAGGCCAGGATTGACGGAGCACACCTGTTATCCTAGTACTTGGTAGGTGGAGGCAGGAGGATCAATGTTCTATGCCAGCCTGGACTACAGAGTAAGACCTTGTCTAAAAAAAAAAAAAAAAAAAAAAAAAAAACTGAAAAGAAAGGGAAAGGAGATGGGCTACTGAGATAGAATAAAGCAACCAAGGACACTGAAGCCAACCTTATTTATTTCCAGGCAAGTATATGTGACAGGGTGAACACCAGGTGCCATGGAGACAATCAGGATTTGCCGGGGAGACTAACAGTAGCAGGAGGCTGGGGATTCACTAGCTAAGTCCCAAAGAACCATGGATACGGAAGTCACAAAAGTTAAAAGACTTAAGCTACCGCTGTATAGTCTTTTAACTACATTCATCACCCTCCCTCTGCCTCACCGCCACCAAAAAGCCACTGGCTGGACTCCTGACACTCTCAGGAGCACACACTGTACCTAACAGTAGCCAACGTATGTCCCAGCACATTCTCTTGCACAGTTTTATTCAAATACTCTCTATTTCTAACAGAGAAGGAAACTCCCAAAAAAGAAAAAAAAAATGTTTGGCGATTTAGTCAACAAAGAAATATGAGCTCTCTAGAGATTCAACTCCACTCCCATATCTTTTCCAGCCACACAAAACACAAACTGATGTTTAGGATAATAGTCCTGACAGAGAAGATCCACAACCACCAAAGAAATACTTACTTATGCTTAGACACTTCAGTTAACAGAATCTTAGGCTCAAACCAGCTCTATTTCACTTGGTCGTGATAACAGTGCCCAGGTAGAGTTAGCTAATCAGATTCAAATGAAGCTATCTCAGAGATAGATGTCTAGCAACAAATTTATTTGGCTTTTTTTAAAGATAAATTTGCTTTTCTTTTGAGTTTCAAAAAAAAAAAAAAAAAAAAAAAAAAACAAAAACAAAAAACAAAAAAACCTAAGGTATTTATAAAGAAACTACCTAATATGGTTTGGGGATGCATTCTTGAGATAACCTATTTCTTTTATATAACTCTTTAAACTATTGAGTATAAAGTAGAAAAAAGAAGGGATGGCTATGGGGTGGGTGATTTGTTGTATTCCCCTAGGCTCAGATATAAATTGAATGGGATAGTAAATCTATAACTTAGGTGCCAGGATACTCTTGAAATATTTGTACCCTGTAACTATTGGCAAATCATTACATTATATCAGAGGACCTATGAAGGGACACCCCCATTTTACATGAATCAACAGAAGCATGGATATTCAACTGAGAAGCAGAGGTGTCAAAGACACAACTAATTTCTTCTGATTCCCTCCTTTTCCTGTTTATTCTATTTTGTTGTTATTTTTCTATCTATTCAGCTCTGAACTTGCTAATAAGGTGAGTTACTCTAATATTGTAATACTAACAAAAGAATCTTTTCATAAATCAAGATTAACACAAAATGCTTTTCAACATGATTAGTAATGACCTTTCATTACCACACACACACACACACACACACACACACACACACACACACACACACCACTCTTCCTAGCATCTTTGTGAGAGGTTGCTTGTTAACTAACTCTTGATTGACAGATCTTTGCATGGCTCCTCCATGGTCCAGCTATGTTGTCAGAGGGAAGATGGCTAGCTCTGAGAAAAGAATTGCTTCGGGATAGGGCATATGTACAAAGGGCAGATGTTTCCCTTCTCTCTCAGGACATCCAGGTGCCAATGACTAAATTTCCTGTGTGTCAGGCCCTGAAAAAGTTCTCTGACCTCAGCCAGGGGCTAGGGGTGGGGGGGTGGGGATGGGAAACATTCTTTTCCTTTCAAACCTTCTTTCTTTACTCATTTTAGCCAGAAAGTCACTGCTTGCTATGCTGCCTTATAAATTATTCCTGTAGGATTTACAGCCATTTCTATGCTTCAAGTCAAACATTCTTTTAAGGCCAAACAGAGTAATTTACAGGATTTGTGTCTCTAAACTATCTTATAAATGGTTGTTCTCTGGTTCAAGGTGAATAACAGTCGGAGGCAGACTAGTATCAAAGAATACTGATTGCAATTCAATTTTATTACCTTGGAGAATTCACCCGGGGAAACCGAGCAGACTGGTTAAAAAATCTATAGGCTGATCATCATGGGTCTGAACTGGAAGAACCTTTGCAAGCAAACACTCCAGTCCAGGGTTTTGAGCTTATTTTACTTCATTGATGATCATAATATTTTTTCTCCCAGGGATGCCAAAATGCCACCATTACTAATCATACCTGCATTCACCACAAAACAAGGGACTTGTCCCCAACCTGTAAATCCAGATCTCTTGGATTGTGACTGCAAATAATTGCTTAGATCCTGACACACCCAGCTGCCTCTCTCCATCTTCGTTATCACTACAAACACGATGTTAATGCCATTCCAGCTTCTTACTTTTATTTCGCTGCTATTTTAAATTCAGATCCTGCAAGAATCTAGATTTTTCTGTTTAGGCACATTTACTTTGTACAGGTCTGGACATAGCCTCGCTGGCCTATAGTCTTTGATTTGACGTGGAATTTGATAACTCATCAATGTCGTTTCCTGCCTGTTTATCTATCAAAGGACACAAACGCCTCTCTGTTTCCCAGGTGTATATACAACATTCCAAAACATTCCACGGAATGCAGCCATCCCAGGCAAACTATGCTCTGGTGCTGAGTTTTGTCTGGGGAGCTCAACAAAGGCAAGCCAAGTTTGTGTTTTCTTTCTTTCATGTCTTTAAAGCCTAGGGATTATTTAGATAAATGTAAAATATGTAAGGCTTTGTCAAAGGTTCCTCTCTCACACAATGTCAATTGTAGACTTGAGTGCTTCCCCTGAGCCAAGCCAGTGAGCAGTTGAGATTTTACCAAATGTGCACATGTGCCTTAGCAGCCAGACGCCTGTGGAAAATTAAATGGGAAGGGCAGGAAATGAAGTGCAAATGGAATCGGGGTGTCTGCAGTCCTGGTGCTGCTTATGAGAGAGGAGTCAAGCCACTGCTGTGGCTTGCAAGAGCTTATGTTAATGTAACAACTGGGAAACTTTAGACTGCCTTTCAGCTCCAGAAAGGAGGCTACTGCATCCAGGTAGCTTTGGACCCCTATGTTCATCAGTTATTCTGCTGGTTTCTATGGCGACATCCTCCTAGGTATTTGTAAGGTCACAAAGGGAAGAGCTAACCCTCTTACTCCTGGAATAACTAATGTGGTTCTGTTACTTGGTTGATGTAAATGGTCTCAAGTGACAGCAAACTGTACATATAGTCAATTACAACTGCTCAAAGGAAATGATTTGTTGTAACAGCCGCTGTTCAACCTCTGTGACATCAATGTTTCTATGGAAACAGTTGCCCATTGCACTGCTTTGAATTGAGTATTGATCAAACGAGGGCCAACACTATTTCAGAGACTTGCTACTTTACTGTGTGGCAATTTACGATAGGAACTCATAACATCACTGTATATTTCAAGCCCCAAGGAACCAATTTAGCAGACAGTTACAGTAGAATATTAACAGAGGTCAATAATGGAAGTCTGATTATAGTCCTAGAACAATTATTCAATGCTTTTGTTGTCTGCCCTTTCAACATTCCAGCAGCTATTACAGTTTTTTGAATAATAATATTCATGCCTGGAGAAAGTGCTGTATTCATTCATCTTCTATTTTAAACTTTATTTTTCATTGTTATGTTATCTATCAATAAAATTATTCAGCTATATTAACCAAGCTATGACCCCTCAGAAGTAAATAACTATTGATCAAGGAGTAAAGATCTGCTGGTGCACAACACTGTTTTCCATTAATGACCTTATTGGCCCGGCTGATAAGGCTCACTCTGAACCATAGAAGATACAAAAGTAAAGAATAATTCTGTGAAAAATAGGGGCTCAATTTCCCATCTCTACTGAAGATTGAATCTTCCAGCCTTGATTGAAGGAGTGCTGAAAATAAAAGCCACACCAGGCATTGCCCTTCATTCTCTGCAAAACGTCCATTATCTATATATGTTTTTCAATCTTCTTTGGAAAAAAATCTTCATGATGATTTTGTCTAAGTTCTCCTCAAAGAAACCAGAAAAGCTTAGGCAGATGATAGAGACATAGATAGATGATAGATAGATAGTTAGATAGATAGATAGATAGATGCCTAGCTTTCTTATTCGATGCCTAGCTTTCTTATTCATGTACACATATATTTGATGTTATATTGGAAAAAAACATAATTTATTAATATCACTTATCTGAATGAAAATACACAACAATTATTTCTGTCCTTACATTGATTTTTCAATAACTTCAGTCAACTAATGCTGAAAATCATTTGCTTCTTTCCCTTTGAGTCATGAGTCCAACAGTCTGCTGCAGTGGCATTGACGGTGGCGTAGTTATGTCTGTGAGAATGAAGCTGAAGTTGCCAGTCTTCACAATGCACTTGGAGAACATGGCTACATGCCTAGTAAGGGGGTTGTCTGTGGATGTAACCTGTTTCAATATATGGAGAAGAGTACTAAGTTTTTTTTTTTCTGGAGTAATTGAAAATTAAGGCTTGGAGAACAATTTTTGTCAGGTAATAACATATTTCTCCATCTGCTTGAAGGAAGCCCTTACTCATTAAAGAAGAAGGATATTCTTGCAAGTGAGGGATTGATCTCTATCTATATCTAGATAGCTCAAATGTAAATACAATTTGAAAAACCAGTTCAGGAAAAAAAGAAAAATCTAAAATAACTCTAAAATGTCCAAATCCCCCCCCCCTTTTTTTTTTCTTTTTGTCAACTAAGTCTTTTTAGAGGAACAACATCTTTATACTCAGGTAAATGCATAAAGAAAATATTTATTGAATGTCCACTAAATACTAGGTACTGTTCTGAACACTGGAACACAGGTGAACAAGATTAGGTCTTGAGCCTCACAAGCCTATCCTAACAGGTGATAAGAATATTTGCCATGCCGAACTTTCTAGTTCCTGGAGAGAAATCATACCTGTTTCCACATTTGCTGTTTCCTCTTACGTTTCTTTTTACCATATTTCACTACCATTTTGCTAATTTGTTTATTTACACCCCACTTTGCTATAAAAAGAATGTAAAACATGTTACTAAATGGGAAGAAATTATGACAGATGGAATCTACAAGTAGGAAAAATAGCTAAGTCCGGAGACATAACCAAGTTAGCAAACACCAGACAATGCCAGAGGGCGCAGTATACATTCCACAGGTAGACAGGCAGACATTTGGCTCTGAGCTCCAAAACAGCCAAAGCAAAGACAAAGTATCACCACCCGAGGGTCATAGAGAGCAAGCCAGTAAGGAGTTCCCCTCCATGGCTTCTGCACCAGCCCCTGCCTCGGCTCCTGCCTTGTGTGAGTTCCTGCTCTGAGTTCCAGTGATGAAGTGTAAGCCTAATAAACCCTTTCCTCCCCAACTTACTTTTTGGTCATGGTGTTTCATCTCAGCAATAGAAACCCTAACTCAGCAATAGAAACCCTAACTAAGACAAGTACCCACATACACATCTCTGACTTGGAAGGATAGACCCTCCTGGTTTATCTTAAAGTTCTTTCATGGGGAAAGCTTTTTGCTAGGATTAAGTTCCCTTACTTTCAACTCTGTGCCATCTAATTGCACCTATAAATATCCATATGCATGTTTGTATGTGTGCGTGCATGTAGAATTTTTAGCTCTATGAGTGGATATGGAAGTATCACACCAAATCAGTGGCATGGGAAGGTTTTACACTAAATGTTAGCACTGATTTCAATCTCTGACTCTCTCTTTTGGCTCAGCTGCTCTTGGCTTCTCCAAACCAGGTGTTTTGTAGTTTAAATAGGAAAAAAAAAAAAAAAAAGTGGAGCAGTGGTGCATCACTCTTGGATTCACTGATCTGAAAGTGATAACTTATTTAAAGGCACAGTAAGTGGAATGGAACTGAGACACACCCTGCTTTACCTCCACCTACATCCAATGCCCTAAGCTGATGTCAGATGTCAATTCATTTAGGTCAACGTAGGAGAAAGGTGACAAAATCTCACTAGGTGACTGTTAGGTGGCAAAGGTCATAGCAGAAGTCACTCTGAGGTGTTCTTTCCAGTTTTGCAAGATGGTAAAGTTGAAAGACAAGAATGCAGAGCTGGGACGTAGCTCAGGGGAAGAACACTTGCCTAGGGAATGTAGACAGTAAGGAAGTGAAACCTACAGAGCCATGAAGGGTGGTGCTGGAGTCACATTTAAAAACAAGCCTCCAAAGGGGAAACCCGACTAGAGAGCAGAAAGCTTGCCCTGGTTAGAGGAATCAGGAATTGGCAGGCATTCTAACTGTATGCTGTGAATATATGTTTCTCTTATTGGTTGATGAATAAAGCTGTTTCAACCAATGGACAGGCAGGACTTATCCAGGTAGGAAATGTAAACAGGCTCAGAGAAAGGTAGTAGGCGGAGTCAAGGAGACGCCATGTAGCTGCTGAGGGAGCAAGAGGTCCGGGCATCACCAGTAAGCCGAAACCACGTAGAGACACACAGATCAATAGAAATGGGTTAATAATTAAGAGAGAGCCAATGAGAAGACTGAGTTATCAGCCAAACATTTGATAATTAATACAAGCCTCTTTGTGTTTATTTGGGATTAAATGGCAGTGGGACCAGGTGGGACAGAAACTTCTGTCTACAGCACTCCCAATCTGATATATAACCCAGAAGGGCTGTGCAAGAAGAGTAGTCAGCTGTTAAATCCAAAGTGGGAAATAAAAAAGAGAAGGTCTCAATGCTGTTACAAAAACCAGTAGGTGTTGATGAGATGGTGGCACCTGTGGGGTTGAGCCTCACAGTGCCTAGATATTGTCCCACTCAGGACATGTCACAGAAGCTGATGAACTGTGTCACAGAGTAGCAGCAACCTATGAGCTACTCTAGCTACTCTTAGCAGCACACACAGAACCCTGCTAATGATCCATTCCGGATGTCACACTTCGGGAGCTCCTCTGTATAGAAAACACTAGAAATATCAACTGAAATTGCTATCAATGACCTGAAAAATACCCAAATATTCACTGCTGCTTATCTCACAAGGAACTATGGAAGCCCAGGTACCAATAAAAAGGTGGGCTCTTAAACACAGACAGGTAAGGTGGAGATGGCGGAGCAGCACAGACCCGACTAAAAAGCTGCTGACTCACAAACCTTGCTGAAGATCAAAACCACTTCCCAGCTCCAGGCCAACATCCTATCATTTTTGTTCTAACAACTAGAATTTATCACCACAGATTGAAGTTATGAATTGCTTACAAAGATCCTGATTAAACAACTGGTACATAAACACACACACGGGGGGGGGGGGGGAGTGTCCTCCCTGTTCCATGTGATATTTCTAGAAACTGACTTGAATTACATTTATGGATTTACAAGTCTGTGATGTGGAGGCACCCCATGTTGGAATGATGTGAGAGTAAGAGAACTCAGTGTAGTATGTAGAGAACAAAGATGCCTTGGATGCCATTGAACTGGGTTTCTTTCACTCCACTCATTCCCGAAACCTTCTGTAATTATGTTCCAGAATCTACATTCATCATAAAACCAAACTGCCAAACAGATTCACCCTCACTCTATTTCCCACCAAGGAATTTATATCTATGATTTTTTTTCACTGTTACTAGCCTTTCAGAGCTTTATTTATTTATTTATTTATTTATTTTATATAACCAAGTCCATTTAAATGAAAACAAACAATTATAGACAATATTTGGGAATTTGGGCATCGTTCTTTCCAAACTACTTCCTGCTGGGAAGGGGCGCTGCCATGGGGGATTCTAAGAAGATGCAGAAATCCTGGCTGTAGCCTATAAGGCTGCTTTGTCCAGCTGTTTTGTATGTAGGATCACCTGGTACTCTGTTTCAGGCGGTCTGGCTTGATCAAACCACATTAGTCTGGAAGGAATCCATAGCTTTTCATTTTCTGTGGAAACAAAAATAGAAATCCTTTTCCCCAGTAACTTGTCCTTGAACTTAAACTTTGGAGTCACAGCATTTTTTTATTTAATTTATTATTTTACATGTCGATCCCAGTTCCCTCCCCCTCCCTCCTTCCCTCCCTCCCCCTGTCCTTTCCTTTCTCCCTCCCTCCCTTTTACCCTCTCTGCCCTCTCCATATCTTTAGCTATCAGGGAAATGCAAATCAAAACAACTTTGAGATACCATCTTACTCCTGCCAGAATGGTTAAAATTAGAAACACCAATGATGATTCATGCTGGAGAGGATGTGGAGAAAGGGGAACACTCCTCAACTGCTGGTGGGTGTGCAAACTCATACAGCCATTTTGGAGATCAGTATGGTTGTTCTTCAGGAAAATGGGAATTAGTTTACCACAGGACCCAGGCATATACCCAAAAGATCCACATCCATGCAACAAAGACATCTGTTCAACTATGTTCATAGCAGCACTATTTGTAATATCAAGAACCTGGAAGCAACCTAGATGCCCCTCAATTGAAGAATGGTTAATGAAGATGTGGCACATCTACACAATGGAATATCACTCTGCAGAAAAAAATAATGGTATCTTGAAATTTGCAGGCAAGTGGATGGCACTTGAAGAAACCATCCTGAATGAAGTAACCCAGTCACAAAAAGAGGAACATAGTATGTACTCACTCATATATGGATTTTAAACCTAGAGCAAAGGATCACCAGCCTATAATTCACACCACCAGAGGATACAAGGTGTATTCTAAGAGATTCATATAAAGTCCCTCACAGAACCAGGAAGGGACAAGTCCCCCAGAGCACAGGGGAAGTGGGGGGGGGGACAGTGAATGGAGAGAGAAGTAGGAGAAAACAAGGGGGAGGAAAGGAAAACACATGCGACTAAGAAGAAGATTGAGCCTGGTTAGGAATAGATGACAGGAGAGAGAGAGAGAGAGAGAGAGAGAGAGAACATAAAAGAGGGAGCCAATGTTGGTTTGAAGATAAAACTGAACACAAAGAAAGGTCTAGAGAACTACAAAACTGCCACCAACTAACAATTTGAGCATCCATGGAAAGGCTACCATAAATGCCCTTCCCGGATAGTGAGATGAACAACTAACTTGTCCATGGAGCGAGCCCTCATCTAATACCTGTTGGAAACAGGAGCAAACACCCATACATAAACACTGAGTCGAACTAGAACCCAGATGCAGATGGAGAGGACAAGACCAGGCGGCAGAAACACATACAGACAGCTTACCTGAACAAGGAGGAGCTAACGGGCCACCAGACTGATAGCTGGGAAGCCAGCATGGGACTGACTCAGGCCCCCCTGAATATGGGTCTCAGCCAGAAGGACTGAGCAGTCTAAGGGACCTCAGACAGTGGAGCCAGGATGTATCCCTGGTGCACAAAAGGACCTTGCGGGCACATGCCCCATGGAGAGATAACTGCCTTAACCTAGAGACAGGAGAGAAGCCCTAGTCCCTACTTCATATGACCTGTTAGATCTACATGACCCCAACTGGATGGCATTCCCCTACATATGGAATTGGGGTGGGGGGATGGGAGGGGAGGGTGGTTATCTATGATTCTTAAACAATGAAATGTTTAAATTTGATAAGGCCTAAGACAGCCTTCCCTTCCAGTTTTGATTTTACAAAGACCATTCTTCTGTGACTGTTGATCTGACCCTCACCCCTCTTCATTTTCCTTCTGAAACAATAGATAGCTATTGTTGTGTAATAGTTCTGTCTAACAACAGGATTTGGCCATCCATTTGCAAAAGCACAGCATGAGAGTGTAAAGGGGATGGCAGGGGAAATGAGATTAGTTCTAGAAGACCCCCAAAAACCAAACTAGCAGTCACAGACCCTTTGAGATGAGCTTGCCATTTTCAGGATCCACTTCAGCACAAAGGCAGAGATGTCAGGGTTTATCACACACACACACACACACACACACACACACACACACACACTGCTCTCCCAACTTCACATTCTCTTTATAAAAAAATAATCTACCAAGTCTAACTAGTGAAGGCAGGGTTTAAATGAGTCCACCACAGCCAAGATAAATGATAAATAGGTGTTTATTAGGGAATCACTTACACAGATAAGAGTAAATAACCGCCTCGGCCTTCCTGCTCCAGAAGATGCAGTCTCTGACCTTCCAATGCTCTCCCAAACTCAATAGTGCTTGAGCCAGCCCATCCTCTACCTTATAATGGGTCACATGTGCACATGAAACCATGCCCTAAGGGTGTGGCCATCCCTACAAGTTCACTGGTAAGGCAAGATGCCACTACAAACTAGTGTTGCCCATCTAGATGCATGGGTAAGGGGCAATCCACTGGTACATGGCCAACTTACTAGGGTCAACCCCCCCTAAAGATAATGTCTACATGCTTTTTATTTTGCCTTTATTCTTTGTCCCAAAGAAGCAAACATTGGATTTTAGAAATTACTCATTGGGAAACTTTGGTCCTCCACACATCCCAATGTATAGAGAAGTAGGAACTGGGTAGAATATTGCAGATCAAAACTAAGTAACAGAATGTGGCTTATGGTGAGTGGGTCCGGGTAGCAGAAATGATGAACCATGTAGACAGGAACTACCCCAAGAATGACCTGACAGTGGAGCTTAGCCTTAACAACAGTCTAGAATGCTCTGGGCAACTTTTGAAATTCCTGATGCTCTACAAATTCTGTAGTTGTAGGACCAGAGCAGCCAAAACTAAGAACCACAAAGAAATGTGCCCATATGGGAGTTTTTCATTCCTACTCTTCGCTCACATTTTAAACCTTTCTTCCCAAAGATGCTTTTGTTTTGGTATGGTATCAGCTGGTAAAGACCAATAGAGGACTTCGCTTATTGAGCGCCCCAGAGATGACTGAAGAGATGCTGTAAGTACCATCATGCCTAAGACTATACTAGCACAGAGGTAGCCCAGCTCACCTACAAAGTGGCCATGATCAAATGGGAAAGTACAATTTCAGGACTTGAATACTGTTGAATTCTCAAGGTATGTGCTCCGGAAACCTGTCTGTGCCGCCTCAGACTAGCAGCCCTCCAGACCTAGTGCTAGCTACCTTCTAGAGGAACAGAAGCATCTCATGAGGCAGGAATGGCTGAGACGTTTATAAAATTAGGTTGCTGGTCTCTGTTCCAAACCGCTTCTTAAGGACATCAATACAAATACTCACTAACACATCTAAATACATCTGTCTATTAATGTAATTCAGTACTGAAGCAAGATGTAAAGTAATTAAACACCAGAGACAAGTGAGTATTGCTCACTCGCTGGCATTATTGTTATTTAACCTCTTCTTCGCGTCCTCTAACCACGACACCACTTCCTGCTTCCCAGACAGGTCTGTTTAACTCTGCCTTTAGGGCCAGTATCCCTGCCACTCAGAATGGCTACAAAGGGGACTACAAAGGCACTCAGACACTGATTCAGCCTTCTCACCTGTGGTTCTGCATTCGGACACTACCCAGAATGGCAGCATTTGGGTTAAGGCTTACTGTCCAACTGCAGACAAACACTGCAAAGGCAGAAATATTTCCTTCCCTCTAGGTTTCATGGATTATTCTGTCAAAAAATCAGAATTTATTGAAGAGGCTTTTTTTTTCTTTATTTGTCCTTTTATTCTCAAGGTGTTCGCCCATATCTGGGGTTGGAATATGTTCAGGTAACAGATGTCACTCTATTCCTGGGAGTGCTGGCTGTTTTCATCTTATGGACCTATTACGAAGGCCACCTGCTTCCTCTCCTTATGGTGAACCACTGTAACCCTGGACTTCTACTTTCCTTTTTGTGGTTTGGAATCATTGGTTTGTCTTCACCAATGAGATGTGCATGTACCTGATACACATTGTACATGTAGCTGATACACATTGAATTGGTTTTCCGGGAAAAAATAGTTAACTCAAATGATTAGACAAAGCAACAAAGAAAGGAGAAGACTATCCAGGTAACATGCCTAAGACAAAAATATGATCTGAAGATTCCAAGTAGATCCGTTCCCGCTTCAGCACACCAGCTGCTGATCACAGAGTCTGGTGATGTTCCAAGGAAGCCAGTCAAAGAGGTTGGGATTTTGTGTAAAATGTCTTAGGTGCTAAAGCTCTAGTACTTTTGCCAGCAAGGCCTGAGCAGCTGGCCTCAAAGAATGCCTGAGGCTTTAACAATGAATGGCTCTCAGAGGAGGAACTGCATAAGAGCATCCTGGAAATTAGAAGAGGAAAGCATTTTCAAAAACCATTTTAAACAAAGTCTCATTGAACATCATACTGTGTTACATAACCACATTTTCATACAAGTAATCATTGTACATTGTACATAACTCTATCCCCCCACCCTCCCCTTTCCAGTTTTGAACCTATAATTCATGTCATATATGCATGCATGCTTTTATTCATCTTGATAAAATTTAGGAGCCACAGATAAGAGAAAACATCCAATATCTGTCATCCTGAGGCTGACCAAATTAAATTATTGCCAATTGTTTCCTGTTATGTGTATCTTACTGCAAACACTATAACTTTCTCTTCTTTATGCCTAGAAACTCTACACTGTGTACATGAACCACATTTTTAAATCCGGTCCTCTGCTGCTGAACTCCCAGGAACACAGCTCTTGTGACTAATGGTACAGTAAACAGTGATGTACAAGCATCTGTTATATGCTGACTCTTTTGGTTTAAACAGGAGTGGTATACCTGGGTCACATGGTAGAGCCATTGTAAGGGGTTTTTGTGGGTTGTTAGTGGTGGTGGTAGGGTTTTTTTTTTTATTGTTGTTGTTGTTTGTTTTGTTTTGTTTCGAGAAATCTTGAAATGAAATACATTTGTATTGCTGCCATCACTGGGAAGGAGAGAAGCACCAGCATGCAGTCAATAGGGGTCAGGGGTACCAGGCATCCTGCCAACTATGAGGCAGCTCTGTTCAATGAAGACATGCCCCACATCATTCAGGATGTCCCTGATAGGGGATGTTCTTCTGTATGCTGTGAATGTATGTTTCTTTTACTGGTTGATGGATAAAGCTGTTTCAGCCAATGGACAGGCAGGATTTAGCCAGGCAGGAAATCCAAACAGGGGTAGAGAAAGGTAGGAGGTGGAGTCAGGGAGACGCCATGTAGCCACCAGGAAAGTAAGATGCTCAGGCATCTCTGGTAAAAGACCATGTGAAGACACACAGATTAATAGAAATGGGTTAATAATTAAGAGATAGCTAGCCAATAAGAAGCCTGAACCATCGGCCAAACAGTTTATAATTACTATAAGCCTCTGTGTGTTTATTTGGGACTACACAGCGGGGGGTGGGGGGGCGGGGGGTACTGGGACCAGGTGGAACAGAAACTTCTCTTCACATGTCCCCTGGAATTCAAATGAGTGTAAGGACAAAAAGAATATTGACGCCATCTTAGCCTCTTACCCATCTCCAGCCTACGCATCACCACAAATTAAGTGTTGCATATTTCCAATAAGCTACTAAATTTTCTGGAACTCCAATTGTTGTGATAATAGAGGAAAGCAGAGTTTTAGTTTGTTTAGAACTTGCTTTAAAAAAATACCTTTTGCTTGTAGACATTTGTCATATTGAACATGTCAGGGCCACTTCCAGCCAATGTGCTGTGGTAAGAAAATCATCAATGGGCCATAGAGCTTCATGTCCCTTATCTGCCCCATTCCACATGAGAGCTGGCTGAGAACAGGCTGTGTACTTCAAACCCTGAGCTTGTAAACTTGGTTAACGGTCCCCAACCTGATAATTAGCAATAAATGACAAAGGAGGGAACTTGGCCCACGAGTGCTATGACTGTTTTACAGAGAAACTGAAACAGAGCTAGCTATCTGAATCCTTTCTGGACTATTGCTGGCTGTTTAGGGAGACTTGGATTGTGGAGATTGAATTTTGTGACTGTATAATCCAAGAAGCCATCTCCAAGAATCCACTTCAGTGAGATTACAGAAGAGACAGTGCCTTCATCCCCGTGCTATGGATGAGAAAATCAAGCAGCTATATTAGCTGGTGATATGTCAGAACAGGGTGGAAACTGGGGGCTTCTGGTGGACCACATTGTGTCAGTATGAGCTTTGTAACCCCAAGCAACCTCTGAAGATCAGCCCTAAGCACAGTGTGATGACAAACCCTAGTGCTGGAGTGAAACACAGAGACATTCTTCTGTCAGCTTTGGGACAGGTTTGCTGGCAAAGGTCATCCAGAGAAATCTTTTTAAAGTGTGTGTGTGTGTGTGTGTGTGTGTGTGTGTGTGTGTGTGTGTGTGTAGTCATCTGTGGAGAGGACCATCAATCTCCTGGAGCTGGAGTCATAGGCAGGTGTGAGCCACCCCGTGGAGATGCTGGGATCCTCTAGAAAAACAAGAAGCATTCTTTTCTTTGTTGTTTTTTGTTTGCTTATAGGAAATGGCTGGTTCAGGCTCAGTATCCCCCGTGACTGGAGTCTTAACTAAGGTCACCCTCATAGATTCCATAGGTTTCTAGCTCATCCCTGAGATCCTCCGCACACTGCCTGCTTATTTCGGTTATCTCTCCCAGTACTCTGTCCCTCCATTCTCTCCCCAAGCCCCCATTCCCATTCCCACCCACCCATCCAGATCTCCCCTTTGCACATAATGTCTGTACTATTACCCATCACACGGAGATTCATTTGTCTCCCTTGAGCCCTTCTTGTTACCTAGCTTCTCTGGGCCTGTAGATTTGTAGCCTAGTTATCCTTTACAGCTAATATCCACTTGTGAGTACATAACATGTTCGTCTTTCTGGGTCTAGGTAATCTCACTCAGCATGATCTTTTCTAGTCCTATCCATTTGCCGGCAAATTTCCTGATTTCACTGTTTTTAAGAGTAATACTCCATTGTGTAAATGTACCACATTTTCTTTATCTACCCTTCAGTTGAGGGATATCTGTGTTGTTTCCAATTTGTGGAATTATGAATAAAGCTGCTATAAACATAGTTGAGCAAGTTTCTTGTGGTATGATTGAGCATCCTTTGGGTATATGCCCAAGATTGATATAGCTGGGTCTTGAGGTAGATGGATTCCCAATTTTCTAAGAAATCATCATATTGATTTTCCAAAGAGGCTATAAAAGTTTGCACTCCCACCAGCACAGAAAACATTTTTAACCACTCAACTATATTTCCAATACTTTCTAGAAAAAAAAATTTAACTGGGGTATATAATCCCCAGGCCATGGGAGAAATTTGTGATGTTAAATGTTGGTTCAAAGGAGAAAGCAGGAAGTACCCATGACAAGATAGGTAGTGGCTGCATCCTCCCCCAGGACTTACGGTACCATTGCCATATTATCAAACTCTGGACCTTATTGTCAGTCCCCCAAGATGAGGGATATAGCTCAGTTGGTAGCATACTTGCTTACCATAAACCAGAGGAAGTGGTGCACACTTATGATCCCAGCACTCACAATGGAGAAGCAGAAAGACCAAAAGCTCATGTCCATCTTCAATTATATAGTTATATAGGAAGCCTAAGGCCTGCGGCCAGCCTAGATTACATGAGATCTGGTTTAAAAACAAAAGTTCCCCCAAAATTGAATTCATCCTAGAAAAACTTTAAAAGATTTCTGGTTAGCAAGCAAGAATCTTGCCGGCTTTGATTAACCAAAGTTTGGCACAGCAAGAGAAAGAATAAGGATGGGAACTTGAGTTGCTCAATGCTCCCAGTCTCCTCCTTGGAGCCACCCTGTGTACATAGGTGGTAAGGAGAGATGTAGGGAGTGAGGGACAAGGATAAGACTTCAGAGGCAGATCTGGGAATTTTCTCAAATGCCGAGGCACTGGAAAGGAAGGATCTGGGCTTTGTTTCAATTCGTGATGATTTTCACACAGAAATTCACTACTTTCTATGTGCCAACCTCAAACTCAAGACATTATGAAAGTTGGATTAGATGTTTATTATGAGGAGTTTCTTCCTCCGGGTTACATATCAGAATCACACAGGTTAAGACAGGAAGTCACCACAGACACATGTCATAAATCACCTGACAGTGGGCTTCTTGTACCATATGAAGCACACACAGTATGTGTGCATAGTGCATGGTGTGTGGTGATTAAGTTTAATTGTCAACTCTATGGGATCTTCAGTTAATCAGAAGACACAACACTAGGCATGCCAAAGGGAAGGCCCCCCCTCATAGAGGGCAGCAGCATCTTCCAATGGGTGGCTCAGACATAGCAGGCTGTCAGGAGAAAGCAGTTCACCTGTGTGCCTTCACATCTTGCTGAGTATGTCTGCTCCTCATGCCCTTGCTTTCCCTACTGACCTCAGACTTCAGATTCTTTGGCCTTCTCACATGGACTGACTATCAGAGACTATCCAGGAATCTTCCAAACTGTCAACACCAGACTAAGAAAGAGCTGAGGCATCTAGTTACAGAGTTCTCAGCCTCTCCAATAAATAGTAGCCACTGTTGAACTACAACCCTGTTGGCTCTGTTTCCCCAGAGATATAGCATATACAGAATAGTGCAGAATGGTACGTACAGTACAATATGCATATGAAGTATGTATGCATAAATTAAAACCCTTAGTCTCTTATTGGTCATACCTGTGAGGAAGAGACAGGAGCATCTGTGTACAAACCCCTATCCTGTCACCTGCTTTTCCTTCACTCAGATCCAGGCCTTCTAGTTAGAAAACGAACTGAACTGACTGCTGGTAGTGCAATGCTGGGTTTCCTGTTATTTATTTGGTTCTCAAACACAAAAGCATAGACTCAGGTCCAGTGATGGCACTATAAACTCCCTTTAATACAAAGATAAAACTTGATATTTCCATAAGGCCACAAAGAAAGGCCCCACATCTGACTTAGCTATTCCCTCGAGCTTTCTCCAGAAGTCAGAGGTAAGGAAAGCTGTATTTCCCAGTATGGACACAGTGAATACCTTTATTACTGAAAGAGGATGTTTTTATTTGCACTGCATCATGCCCATAAATTCCATCCACTCAGCAAGTCAAATTATTGCTGGCCTCCAAAATACATTAAGTTTGGGTTTAAATCAGTCACTTTTGAAGATATACTGCAGTCTACTTCCTGGCCATATTTGTAATATATTCACAGCACAAATGTTCTTTAAAATGCATGGTTTGTGGAGTTGTCTTACTTTAGTCAGCCATGAGAAGATATAAGGAAGATAAGCTCTCATTTGCAGTTTCTTTGTGTGTGATTGTTCATGATCCCTACCAGCAAGGCTAATGGCTGACAGATGCTTTCAGGCTATGAAGAGAAAGAGCCCTCTGATTCCAAGTCAAATTAGGATTAGTGAGATCACAGTAAATAGCAATGAGAAAAAAAATAGGACTCTGAGCAGTTTATGTTAGAATTTGGTGGCAGCAGACAGGCTTTCCCAGATAATGGCAGGAAGCAAGAAGCCAAGAAATTATTCTGAATGCTTAATGGTATATGGCAGGATTAAGATGTGTTTAATGAAGATACTCAGAATTTCTTCCCCTTGCTTTTTCTTCCTATTTTACAAAGTTACACATTTGCATTTTTCATCAGTTGTCATTCAAGGGATTTCAACACAACACATTTGGGAAATGTGTGATAGCTAGGTCGATTATCATTTAGGTGGCTGAGAAAGAGAGATGTTGGGAAATGAAACCAGATTTCCATCACTCCCTTGGGTGAGAAGTCTTCCTTTCTCTGAACTCCCCTTCATCAGGCTGCTCTGTCAGATGAGAAGGAACGTGTGGTGTGTTGAGAATGTACATAGCAGTCATCAAGAAAGAAGCCACATAGCATTCTACACAGCCAAAGCACTACCTTCAAAATAATATACAGACCATTTACATCTTCCCAGAAGTCAAGTCCATGATTTTCCTTTGCAAGGCTACATAGGAGGTGCTTTCCCATCTATGCATATAAGCATACCATAATAAATCTCCAGCCAATATTAAGGTATGAATTTCACATAACTCAGGGCTAGTTGATACCTAGAAATATTTTATGTTCCATGATAATCATAGTGTTTCTACATAGATTTAAAGTCTGATATGTTCAATCTCAAGACATAACAATATAAACAGCAATTACCACTTTAAGTACTTACATGCCAAGGACTTTGCTGAACACCCAATGATTAAAATTTTCTTTATCCTCCTATCAACCTTATGCTAAACACTACTTTCTTTTTGCTGCCAAGAAAACCAAGAATCTTAAGTTCCACCATCCCCAGAGTTTCTTTGATCATTACCCACTTCTTTTGGGGGGTTTATTTTTAATTATATGTATGTGTCTGTGTGTGAGTAATATGTAAATGAATGTTGGTGCAGGCAGAGGCCAGAAGTATTGAATCACTGAAGTTGAAGTTACAGGCTGTTGTGAGATGCCTGATATGGGTATTGGGAACAGAACCCAGGACCTATGCAAGAGCAGTAGGTGCTTTTAGCTGCTGAGCCATCTCTCCAGTTCAGCTGTTGATCCATCATTACTCACTTCTACCACAGTTACTGGGTACTGAGAAACACTGCTGTTGAGGCAGTGTCTAACAACTTATAAGAGATAACTGATTAAGTTTGAGGAAGATTTCAAGTTATTTGTTGTCATGTCAGCAGTGTAAAATTGGCCATGATTGGGGTATTTACACCATGGAAATAGCCAAGTGCTATAAACTGGAACTTTATCTATCTAACTGTCTGTCTGTCTATCTATCTACCTACTATCTATCTCTATTCATCTATCTATTGAGAGAAAGGTTTTTAAACATTTACCAATGTGCTACTATGAGGCTATAAAGATGGCTCAGTAGTTAAGAGCATGTATTGCTCTTTCAGAAAACTGGGTTTTAGCTCACAACACCTACATAGTAGATTACAACCACCTTTAACTCCAGTTCTAGAGGACCTGACCCCTCACCTCTTCTGGACTCCATGGAAAGTGTACATGGTGCATAGACATAAATGCAAGCAAAACAGCCATCCATATAAAATTAAAACAAAAATTAACATATGCTGCATTGAAGGACAAGCACATCTAAATATCAGAATTATCCAATCCTTTCTTCCCTCTATACTATTTCCAAAACACATGCTGTGATGACAAGTTAGCAATACAACGGACAAAATCTCCTGGCACATGATGCCACATTGGGTGTGGGCTTTCCTAGCATTGCCCAGGCCCTGTTTGACTTGATGCTGCCCTTTCTCACTTTCCTGTGTGCCCAAGGTGAGAAGCACGGCAAATTGAATCATCGAATAGTCATTCTGTTGAGAAAGTCTACAAGCATGTATCTCAAAATTAACGACCTTAACCTAAGGTAGCAATTAGCTCTTTTACTTTGTACCAGGTGAATATAAAGCAAATTCAAAGGGAAGTTACATTTTGCAAGCAGAGGCTATCCCTTTATAACCACACCCATATTACTACTGGGGAGTGTCATGTTCAATATCTATTGCCAATTTTATGCATTCCATAGGAAAGGGGGGCATGCACATGTATATTGAACGTCTCAGAACAACTTGCAGGAGTCTGTTCTTCTCCTCCCACTATGTAGGTTCCAGAGACTGAACTCAAGTTGTCAAGCTTGGCAGCAGGTGCCTTTACCCACTGAGCCATCTCACTGGTCCAATATATTTTACTATTATACAATTAACATTTATTGAGTGTTAATAGTGAGCTTATATATAACACAGAGACCATTACTGTACCTGAATTCCTGGCAGATTGTAGGCACAGCATGTTTTTGATATCTTGGATGGCACCAAGCTCCCTATAATTTCCCAATGAAGTCAGTTGCTACTAATTTCCTGAACATCTGTTCATCAATTTCATTAAATGACTAATGAATCTAGATATATAAGGTTCATAAAGATATTTATATCTGACATTAACAAAATGGCACTCCTGCTTTGTTCCTCTACATGAGACCCTTAAGATAAGCAGGTTTGTGTCACTGTCTGGAACCTGAGAAAGATCACTACCTTCATCTTCCTTCTTTGGGACCTGAGACTCTATGTAGCCAGTGAATAAAGGATAGAGCATGGTAGATTGAAGCCAGGGTTCAGTCTAAAGTGGAAGATTTCCATAGCCCATAAAAAAAATTTACATTAAAATCTGAGGAAACATCCAAGTGCAGGTTTTTGTGGAGATGTAATTGCTGGTTCCTTTGTGTAAACATCAAACATGACAGTTGAATTTCATGATGAGAGTTCATTTCATCTTGCCTACTTATCCTCCAAAGAAATTGTATCACTTTGTTTCCGATAGCAATGAATGATTTTTTTCATGAACCAATGTTTAAGACAGTGAAAACACTCCAGATGATACCGCAATGGTAGAGACACAGGTCATTATAAATCTGTCTAACTGGAACTGTAGGTTCAAACAGGAAGATGTCAGGAAGAGGCAGGTAAGAGAGGGATGGAGAAGGAAGCTAAAACTAAGGGCATTTGAGGTGATGTATGGAAATCTAATACATATATACTAAAATCTATACTTACATGAAGGTGATTGAAATTATATTGCCAAATAACAGGAGGGACAGAGCCTCAACTGGACGACTCTTGTTAACAAATGAATCCTTCAGTATAACAAGTCTTTCTCTGTCCCACCAGCCAGGTCCCAAATAACAACACAGAGACTTCTTATTAATTATGAAAGCTCAGCCTCAGCTTAGGCTTGTTTCTACCTAGCACTTAAGATTTAAATTAGGCCTCCTGAGGACTGGGGTCTGCATTCAGGGGAGCTTGACCCTGCAGACTGGCCTATCCAGAGTCTGCCAGTACCCTAGTCCGTCCCAACACACTGGAAGAGGAGAGGCATCAGAGCACCCACTAAAAGAGAACCTTGGACCTGTACCCACCAGGAGAGGGAGAGACTCCACTGGTATGCACTGGAAGAAGAGATGGGAAGATGACAGTATAAGAGCACAGTCAACAACAGAAAGATCAGTATAACACTCCCAGAGTCTAGGGACTCCACACCAGCAAGACCTGAACATCCCAACACAGATGAAGCAGAAGAGAACAACCCTAAAGATAACTTCATGAAGATGATAGAGACCCTAAAAGAGGAAATGAGAAAAACCTTTAAAGAAATGGAAGACAAGACAAACCAAAAAATGCAAGAAACAATTCAAACAGTGTAAGGTTTGAAAGCTGAAAAAAAAAAAACAGTCTGAGGGAATGCTGGAAATAGAAAAGTTGGGGGTAAACAATCAGGAACTACAGATGCAAGCATAACCAACAGAATACAAGAGATGGAAGAGAGAATCACGGGCATTGAAGATACACTAGGAGAAGTAGATTCATCAACCAAAGAAAATCTTAATTCCAACAAGTCCCTAACACAAAATATCCAGGAAATATGGGCCAAACCTAAGAATAATAAGTATAGAAGAAGATGAAGAAACCCAACTCAAAAGAGCAGAAAATATATTCAATAAAATCATAGAAGAAAACTTTCCCAACCTAAAGAAAAGCATGCCAATGAAAGACAAGAAGCTTACAGAACACCAAATGGAGTGGACCACAAAAAAAGTCCCCTCACCACATAATAATGAAAACATCAAACATACAGAATAAAGAAAGAATTTTAAGAGCAGCAAAGGAAAAAGACCAAATAACATAATGGCAAACCTATCAGAATTACACCTGACTTCTCCACAGAAACTCTGAAGGCCAGAAGGTCCTGGATAGATATTCTACCAATACTAAGAGACCACTGATGCCAGCCCAGACTACTATACCCAGCAAAGCTTTCAATCACTGTAGATGGAGAAACCAAGATATTCCATGACAAAACCAGATTTAAACAATACTTATCAACTAATCTAGCCCTACAGAAAGTTTTGGAAGGAAAACTACAACCCAAGGAAGTCAACTACATGCACAAAAATATAGGCAACAGGTAATTCCACTTTACCAATAGCCAAAAGAAAAATGGGGGGGGGGAATCCACCCATAATACCACAACCACGAACAAATCCAAAACAAACAAGAGTTAATAATCAATGGTCATTAATATCCCTCAATATTAATGGTCTTAACTCCCCTATAAAAAGGCACAGGCTAACAGAATGGATACAAAGACAGAATCTATCCTTCTGCTGAATACAAGAAACACACCTTAACTTCAAAGACAGATGTTACCTCAGAGTTAAGCATTAGGAAAAGATTTTCCAATCAAATGGACCCAAGCTCAGGGCCAAATGGTTTCAGTGCAGAATTCTACCAGAAATTCAAAGAACAGATAATAGCAATATTCATCAAAGTGTTCCACACAATAGAAGCAGAAGGGTCATTGCCAAACTCTTTTTATGAGGCTACAGTTACTTTAGTACTCAGCCCATACAAAGACAAAACTAAGAAAGAGAACCACAGACCAATATCCCTCATGAACTTCGATGCAAAAATACTCAATAAAATACTGACAAATCGAATCTAAGAACGCATCAGAGAAATCATCCACCATGACCAAGTAGGCTTCATCCCAGGGATGCTGGGATGGCTCAACATATAAAAATCCATTAATGTAATCCACCATATAAGAAAAACTGAAAAAGAAAAACCATATGATCATCTCACTAAATGCTGAGAAAGCCTTTGACAAAATCCAACACCCCTTCATGATAAATATCTTGGAGAGATCAGGGATAACAGGAACATACCTTAACATAATAAAAGAGTATACAGTAAACCAACAGCCAACATCAAACTGGAGAGAAACTTAATGTGATTCCTCTAAAATCAGGAACAAGACAAGGCTGTCCACTCTCTTCATGTCTCTTCAATATTGTACTTGAAGTTCTAGCTACAGCAATAAGAAACAAAAGGAGATCTCAGGGGATACAAATTGGAAAGGAAGAAGTTAAACTTTCACTATTTGCAGATGATATGAGAGTTTATACAAGTGACTCGAAAAACTCTACCAGGGAAGTCCTACAGCTGATAAACACCTTCAGCAAGGTGGCAGGATACAAGATTAAGTAAAAAAAAAAAAATCAGTAGCCCTACTATATACAGACAATAAAGGGGCTGAGAAAAAAATCAGAGAAATAATAGCACCTTTTACAATAGCCACAAACAACATAAAATATCTTGGGGTAATGCTAACCAAACAAGTGAAAGACCCATAAAATAAGAACTTTGTGGCTTTAAAGAAAGAAATTAAAGAAAATACCAGAAAAATGGAAAGATCTCCCATGCTCTTGGATAGGTAAGATCAACATAGTAAAAATGGCAATCTTGTCAAGAGCAATCTACAGATTCCATGCAATCCCCATCAAAATCCCAGCACAATTCTTCACAGACCTTGAAAGAACAATCCTCAGCTTTAGAGGGCAAAACAAAAGACCCAAGATAGCCAAAACAACCCTGTACAATAAAGGAACTTCCAGAGCCATCACCATCCCTGACTTCAAGCTCTATTATAGAGCTATAGCTGAAAACAGCTTGGTATTGGCATAAAAATAGACAGGTAGACTAGTGGAATAGAATAAAACTTCCTGATATTACCCAGACACATATGAACACCTGATTTTTGACAAAGCAGTTAAAATTATACAAAAGAAAAAAGAAAGCATCTTCAACAAATGGTGCTTACATAACTGGATGCTGACCTGTAAAAAGCTGCAGATAGACCCTTGTCTATCGCCATGCACAAAACTTAAGTCCAAATGGATCAAAGACCTCAACATAAATCCAGTCACACTGAACCTCTTAGAAGAGAAAGTGGGAGGTACCCTTGAACAAATTGGTATAGGAGACTGCTTTCTGAACATAACACCAGCATCATAGATACTGAGGTGAACAATTAATAAATGGAACTTCCTGAAACCGAAAAGCTCCAATAAGGCAAAAGACACAGTAAACAAGACAAAATGGCAGGCCATAGAATGGGAAAAGATATTCACCAACCCCACATCTTACAGAGGGCTGATTTCCAAAATATGCAAAGACCTCAAGAAGCTAGATACCAAAACACCAAATAATCCAATTAAAAAGTGGGTTACAGAACTAAATAGAAAATTCTAAAATGGCTGAAAGACACTTAAGAAAGTGTTCAACATCCTTAGCCATCAGGAAATGCAAATCAAAACAACTCTGAGATATCATCTTACTCTTGTCAGAAATCAAAACACCAGAAATCAAAAAAATCAAAAACACAAATGACAGTTTATGCTGGAGAGGATGTGAAGAAAGGGGAACACTCCTCCATTGCTGGTGGGACTGCAAACTCGTATAGCCACTTTGGAAATCAGTATGGTGGTTCCTTAGGAAAATGGGAATCAGTCTACATCAAGATCCAGTAAAGGCACATTTATACAACAAGGATATCTGTTCAACTATGTTCATAGCAACATTATTTATAATAGCCAGAACCTGGAAGCAACTTAGATGCCCCTCAATTGAACAATGAATGAAGAAAATGTGGTGCGTTTATACAATGGAGTACCACTTAGCAGTGAAAAAAAAATGGAATCTTGAAATTTTCAGGCAAATGGATGGAACTAGAAGAAACCATCCTGAGTGAGGTAACCCAATCACAAAAAAGACAAACACGGTATGTACTCACTTATATACAGCTTTTAGACATATAACAAAGGATTACCAGCCTACAATCTATACCGCCAGAAAAACTAGCAAATAAGGAGGACCCTAAGAAAGACATACATGGTCCCTGGAGAAAGGGAAAGGGACAAGATTTCCCAAGCAAATGGGAACATGGTGGGATGGGAGAGGGAGCTAGGAGGAAGAGGAGGGCATGAGGGAGCAGGAAGATTGAGTCATGGAAAGAATAGAGGAGAGCAAGAAAAGAGAAACCATATTAGAGAGAGCCATTATAGGTTTGAAGAGAAATATGGCACTAGGGATATGTCCAGAGATCTACATGGATGGCCCCAACTAACAATCTAAGCAATAGTGGAGAAGCTACCTTAAATGCCCTTCCCCTATCTATAATGAGATTGATGACTAACTACCTTATATGCCATTCTAAAGCCTTCATCTAGTAACTGATGGAAGCAGCAGCAGACATACACAGCTAAACACTGAGTTAAACTCCTGGAATCTAGTTGCAGACAGGGAGGAGTGATGAGCAAAGGGGTCAAGATTAGGCTGGAGAAACCCACAGAAACTGCTGGCCTGAACAAGGGGGCGCTCATGGACTCCAGTCTGACAGCTGGGAAACCAGCCTAGGACCGACCCAGACTCCCTGAATGTGGGTATTAGTTAGGAGGGCTGGGCAGTCTATGGGGTCTCTGGTAGTGGATCAGTATTTATCCCTAGTATAGGAATGGACTTTGGGAGCCCATTCTACATAGAGGGATACTCCTTCAGCCTAGACATATTGGAGAGGGCCTGGGCCTTGCTCCAAATGATATGACAGACTTTGAAGACTTCCCATGGAAGTCTGCTCCCTGGGGAGCAGAAAGAGGATGGTATGGGTGTTGGTGGGGGGAACAGGGGAGGAAAGGAGTGTGCAGAACTGTGATTGACATGTGAAACAAGCTTGTTTCAAATTTTAAAAATTATCAAAAAATTTTTTAAAGTCTTAAATTAACCCATTTCTTTTTATCTATGTGATGTCACATGGCTCATGGCTTTTACCTCTTTCCTGCATGGCCTCCTTCTTTTGTGTCCCACTGGTGACTCCCCCTTTCTTCTTCCCCAAGACCTCTCTGTCCCCAGAAGTTGCACCTAAACGTTTCCTGCCTAGCTATTGGCCATTCAGCTCTTTATTAATCCTATCACAGTGACACATGTTTACCAGAAAAGAAAATTTTATGCCAATATCTTGTCTCTGTAAAGATCATAAACAATACCGTTAAACACTGCAGGGTTGTACCATTCTATGGCACCCAGAAAATGCAGTTTGATTTGCAAAGTATGTTTGTCCTTGTCATGAACAGCTTACTTCCTTCCCTATGTGTCTAAAAGGGCATCAGCCATGAATCATGTGGGGCTCTCTGAGTCCTCCGACTTTAGCTGTTTCATTTTTAGGAGAGCCCCAGCTCTCTAACTGTCAAGGAGAGTGATCCAGGTATTTCTGCTTAGAAGGCCATTTCTAAGGCAATCAAATGGGCAGGTCAATGTCTCTCAGCCACCTCACTGTTTTGATTAAACAACCAACCATGCTAGCATTGATGGTACTTGTAAGCAGAAAGAAAACATTATCAAGGGAAAACACCAGGCTCCTCCCAGACCTCACAGGCTGCCTCCCTTAGGAATGTGCACTCCCTTCTTTATCCTGGGCACACAGAAGGCTCAACACAAGCCCAGCATAGGGCTCCCTGACTGAGGCTGTCTGTCAATTGCAGGGGAGATAAATGCACCACCAAAAGAAAAGAAAAAAAAATGGCAGGACTTGGTGTTCTGAGTTCTTATGGTTGACTTATGCCCCTCTCTGCAAACTAGAGACCCATTCTTACCCTTCATTCCCTTTCAGCCTCATGCAGGTTTAGCATAGGTATGTGGAGGTCTTGTACAAGAGGCAAACAAGGCACATCAGGGACACTTAGCCATTCATGAAGTAATTACTTAACATGTCTATGCGGGGGGGGGGGGCATAAAATGAATGGCATGGTCTAGCTATTTGGTATTATTTGTATAACTTACCTCAGGAGCTGTGACGATTGGATGTTGGCTCCTGGAGAAGCATACTGCAGAATGTTTCCATTAGTGTTACTTTTGAAAAAACAACAACAACAACAAGAATTGGTATCATGTGGGAAATAATGTGGTTATGATACTGAGAATTTACTGTTTGGTCTTTGAAGACCATCAAAGGCAAAAGGTCGTCTAGGAAATGACACTTTGATACACTACCACTCACTGCTCTGGTAAAAATCAGGAAATATGCAAGTGCATTTTTACCTGGCATAACAAAACAACCCAATAAAAGGTGAAGTACACAGTCTTTATGATATTCTTGGAATGACTCTGCTTTTATAGAGAATATTCCTGCTAGCAACAGCTGTAAAAAATATGGAAATGTAAAAGAAGGGAGATTAAATATGGGATTTATCTACAGGCCCCAGAACATTAAACCCTTAACACCCTCAAAATATGACTGTCACTCTAAACCTCAACACCAGAACCATGGAAGGAATTTTAATGGTGATCTGGGCCTTTACTTCTAAGATTTGACTTTTGTTATCTTGGGCCTTTTTCCATATTTTCTTAATTTGCTCAGTTACATCAGTTTGTCAGTATCAAACCCATAAGATGAAAACATTTGGAATCTGTGTTGCTAGGTAATCCATCCTGACTTTACATGCAATGGGAACTGTTCCTTGACCTGCTTCCTTCCCCCTCCCACAAAGAGCCCAGGTTGAGTGGCAGCAGCAGAGCATGTCCACGGGAAGGCAAGATGCCAAGTTTTAAATGCTCTGCCCATGAACATGTTGGGGCCTGGGTCGATCTTGAATCTGCAAGCTGTTGGGCAGCAACACAGACATTCCTCCATCTGTTGCCTATGACCACCTTCTAAATGAAGTGCCCACTGACATGCTGTGCCTCTGTAAATGGTGGAAAGAAAAGGTAAGACCGCTCCAAGAGGTATCATTTCCTTACAGACTGAGGTCAAGACCATGATGGCCCAGAGAGATTCTGATGAGTAAAACCGCAGCTGTCAGTAGGCAGTGAAGTGAACACGAGGCCTGGACCCAGTCCATGGGAAAGAAAGGATGTTAACCCAGGGTCCAGGCCTGCCCGAGGAAAAGAAGCAGTGAAGAGTGATCATAAGAACTCCTGGGGTTTGGGGCCTGCCTTTTTCTTCTGTTCCACTGGGTGTCTTTGGTGTTGCGTCTGCATCTCACATACATGCCACATGAGTTAGCTGATAAAGGCAACATGGTAATTAGTTTTTAAAATGACAGCTCCCTAAGGAGTGCCAGTTTAAACAGTCCTGAGAATCAATTCTACCAAATTATCTCTCTCTCTCTCCCAAAAGTTACAATTCAGAGGTGACCCTATCACTTATTATAAGGCCAATGGGCCTAGATTTTCTTTTAAAATGCAATTAGTGGCCCGCCTGTGCATGCCAACAAACCTGGAGAAAGCCCACCTGTCTGGAGGGAGAAAGGTTTGTTAGTTCATCCCCACTGCCTGCTACCTGGCTCCTTAAATCAAATAGCCATTCTTTCCCCATGCAGGGGCTACCTTCCAAGTATGAGTAGTACTTTCCTTCCATAGCCAATCCTTTAGTAGGTTATTGGTGAGGGGAGGGTGGCCATGTGCCTGTGCTGGTGCTGGTGGCATGGTGGTGCTGATGCTGCTGGTGGTAGGGTGGTGATAGTGCTGGTGGTGATAGGATTGGGGGGGTGCTGGTGCTGATGCAGGTGGGGGGGTTGTAGGAGGTGCTGGTGGTGGTAGGGTGATAGGATTGGGGGGTGCTGGGGGATGGGGGTGCTGGTGCTGGTGCTGATGCTGATGCTGGTGGGGGGTTGTGGGTGGTGATGGTGCTGGTGGTGGTAGGGTGGTAGTGATGGTGCTGGGGGGGATGGGGGTAGGGGGTGTTGCTACTGCTGCTGCCGCTGCTGGTAAAATCAGACTGACTGTACAGCTACTAAGAAAAGACCTTGTTGGTAAGCAGAAATGGCAGGCAGGCTTCGGGTGCCTCGTGATCATGAGGAAAGCATGCTCTATAGAAACCCTGTTGTAGAGAAAAGAGACAGAAGTCCCCTGGCAAGCACATCCAGTAGAAATTCCAGCTTTTAGGCTAGTGAAGGGGAGGCAGGAAAGAGCTAGTATCACTCCAGCACTGGAGGAAAGAAAAGAGTGTCAATTTCCAGAAACTAGATAAGAGCTCTGGACAGCAATATGCCTTTCAGAAATAGCTCTACAAAGGCAACCCAACCACCATTCCATAGACAAAAAGTAGGACCTGCTGGAGAGATCAGGTCCGGATGGATGAGCAAAAGAAGAAAGGCAAGACTAAGGAGTAACAAATGCACTTTTGTAAATCAAATGTAAGTAGACACACTTCTGACTGAGAAGAGAGTGAAACTAAACACATCGATCTGTTCTGCTTCCAAAGAACTAGCGGTCAGCAGTGAAAAAAGTTACTCATTTTAATATCACAGTAAATAATTGTTTCAAAATTTCTTGAGAACAGATAACACATGCCAGAACTGTCCACAAAATAAAGAAATTGTATAAAAAGTGATAGTCATGCTACATTCAAATTAACAAAATTGGGAAAGTGACAGGGAGGGATAAAAGAATATTAACTTGTTAAGTTTCTGGCCTAACTCTTGACTTTGAAAACCCAGGGAGCACTAGAGAATATCATTAGCAATTTGGAGAAAACCCAATATTAAGTTCAAAGCAGTGAGATCATCTTTCAGGACCACCTCTGAGCAATAGAAGCAAACAATACACAACTTTACAGAGCAAATGAGCAAAGGACAGGGAGATGGCAAAGACCACAAAAGGAGAGAACCTGAGCTATAAAAAATACTGAAAATGGGATTAAAGCAACCTTAAGGACTGATATTTTCAAATTGGCTTCAAAAATAGTGTTCATCTCTGTGTTTCTTACAAGGAAGCTGAAATCTAAGTAACTCAGAATGGTAAGAAGTGCACAGTGGGGTGAATATGTGTCTGACAGCCATGCAGACGGTGTGCTTGCAGACCTCCAAACAAGCCAAAAAGCAACCAGTGAGCCACAGATGTCATTCCATACTGATAAAAGGTTTACTCCACATAAAAGAACAGCCATAAGCATTTTGTGCACCAAAGAACACCAATGTTCAGGAGCAGTGGCCATGAATTAGGTCATAAAAACATTTTAAGAGGTAATTCCCTAAAGCAGAAATTATAAAGGGCACATATTTCCAACCGCAATTCAATCAAACCAACGGTTATTATCACATGTTTCAACAACCTAATAAGTAAGCAAAACAGTGACTAGCTTGGCTCCAAATCTTCAGATGTCAGTGTAGCCCTCACTCCTCATAAAGGAAACTTCTCTTTGCAACAGATGGAGACCATTACAGAAAACAGCAACCAATCAAAATGCAGAGTTGTGGAATCCAATCCCAGTGGGTACATCATCAAAACACCCCCACACCTAAGGCTCAAGGATTGTTGCAGAAGAGGGGGTGGGAAAGAATGTAAGAGCCAGAGGATCAAGGGAGTTTGCTGTGAGGTTGTGTCCCCTAGGAATGTCAGAAGCTACACTCAGAAACTCTCACCCTACGTGAATGCTCAAGTGTGAGCCGACCAAGGACAACAATAAGAGTGCTAAAGTGGATGGGAGAGAGTCCAACAGGCTGCAGCCCTAAACAAGGAGCCACAGGCAACTACGGAAAGCTGGGAGTGGGAGAAACAGTCTTCTCCAAAAACTGAGCACACCAACTGCTTATCCAGCACCAAATGGTCAGCCCTGGAAACATTCACACAAGTAACAGCATAAGACTGAGAAGTTACACACACACACACACACACACACACACACACACACACACAGTATGTCTGTAATAACAATTAATGAAAAGGAGGTTATGAATTTGAAAGAAGGCAAGTAGGGGTATATAGGAGGGTTTAGAAAAAGGGAAAGGGAGGGGGAAGTGAACGTAATTTAATCTCAAAAAATAAAAGGAACTTGAAAAACACTGCTCTAAATTAAGTTAGGAAGGAAATTAAACCCTCAACTATAGAGTAGGTTTTAAATAAACAAAGAAATAACATAACTAACAGCACAAATAAAAATTGTGGGAAGATGCCAAGGTTCCATTCAGAAGTAAGTTCACACGCTTCATTAATTTTAAGAATAATACTAAAATAAGTAAGTCTATACTCTGACAGATTGATAAATTTCATCAGCGACAATGTAAATAAATTGAAAATAAAATGATAGCATTCATCTCCAGCACTGTGGGAAAAAGGGAAAAAGAAAGGGGACATAAAAGAGAATTTACTGGTAAAGAAAGAAAGAAAAGGGAATCTTGACACACCACCCCTGGGGTATAAAGTAGTGCAGCCACTATGGAAAACAATACAGAGGGACCTCAGAAATTTCAAAACAGGACTGTGTGAACTGAAAATGTCTCTTATATCTAAAGGAATCAGAGTATAAAAAGACATTGCCCTGAACTGTCGACGGCAGCCAAGATATGGACATTATCAGTGTCCATCAACAGATGGATGGATAACGACAATGTGGTTTACACACACATCGGAGTGTGGGTCAGCCCTTACACTGCAGGAGAGTCTGCCATTCACAGCCAATATAGACGAACCTAAAGGACACTGTGAAGTAGAAATACAAACACAAAAGATGGATGCTACAGGATCTCATTTGTGATACATGAGATCTAAAAATCAACACTCACAGAAGCAGAGAAATAGAATCATGGCTACTATGCCCTGGAAAAGAGGGGATTGGGAAGATTTTGGTCAAAAGATAAAAAGGATATTCAAGAAATCTACAACACAACATGGTGGTTATAACAAAGAGCAATGTGCTGTGTTGAAAATGATAAGTAAACTTGAAGTATTTGTCACCACAAAAAGTTTAGTATTTGAAGTAATTTGTTACTTAGCTAAACTTAAGTCATTGTACAATGCATCCATTGTTTGTTTAGTTTTCTATGTCGTAATATCCTTTTATTCTTAATCAGTCATGTTATTTGTGCCAATAGGGACTGGAGAGATGGTTCTGTGGTTAAGAGTATATGATGCTCTTGCAGAGGATCCAAGTTTAGGTCCCAGCACCTCTATCAGAGGGCTTACAGTTACCTGTAACTCTGGCTCCAGGGAATCTGATGTCCTTTCCTGGACTCTGTGCACACCCACCTGCAACCATATGGTGGCCCATAAGCCAATAACTCCAATTCCAGAGGATCTGAGCCTTCTTCTAGCCTCCACGGGCAGCAGACACAAGTATGGTACACAGACATACATATAGGTGAAACCATATATATCAAAATTAAATTAAAATTTGACAGTATTTTAAAATAAAAATATTCAACCTATTACATGCTAATTTAACAGCATATTTTATGATAAACATACTTTCTAAATTAAAAAAGAAATAGGAGTAGAGTTGCCTTACAGTTTTTTAAATCCCAGTCTACCATCACTGAAGGCAGCTAGATACTTGTCTTTTTTCTATGATTACTGTAGTGTAGAATTGCAAGACACAGAGCCCCTCAGAAAATCCATTGTCTCCTGTGAACAGAGGAGGGTGAAAAGCCCCAGTCTTCTTGTGAATTCAGTTCAGTTTTACACTGTTAAAGTTCCCATCTTCTGCACATCAAGCTCTGCTAACTCACCAACCGCCATCTGTGCTTACACCATTTGTGACATCTCTAATTCAAAACCAAGCCAAACAACAACAAACAGCCCAGAAATCACTGACATGGTTTGATTATGAAAGCTCAAATCACCAGTCACAATTAAAGAAAACACAGTGGCCTACATTTTTAAAAATAGCAAATGAATGAGTATATTCTTTTGAATATTGAAAGGCTGTGAAAATGCACATAAGTTTAAAAGGAATTCCATATCAGGTATTTGACAATTTCTCACAGCTTTGTGCCACACAGACCTACTTGTTACTCTACAGGAGTCTGAAGCCCCAGGTCTTCTGGTTGACTATTTGTGAGACTGGGACTGGTCAGATCTCTGGGGTGAGATGGCTCCGACTGCCTGAGATTCCAGGGTGCCAAGGACAGGAAGTTGGGCTGGACGAACAGTCCTGGTGCTTTGCTTTGTTTCTCTCCTTAGTGGGAGGGAAGTGTGTCTTAAGCATCCTTACCCGTCTGTGCTTTAGTTTCATTGGCAGAAATGAGTCTTATACTAATCCCAAAACTGCTTACTGGCAAAGAGGGGTGGAATCTGTGTAGTGGCTGGAAACAATCCCAGGACCCTCAGACTCCTAGGTTAGTCCACTTCTACCCTTGGGGGGTGCAGAGGCAGCTGGACTTCACTGTTAAGTCACTGAATTAAACCAGGAAAGTTCTAACTTAGACACAGAGGAATCTGGTCAGCAGCGGACAGCAGTGTGTTCTTATGTGATTTAAAATGGCTTTTGGGTTAACCATCCAACAACAAGCCTAAGCACACAGCTTAGGATGTGCCTTAGATACGTTTATTAAGACAGTTTAAGAAGCCAAATCCTGTGTCATTATAGCCCAGGATGGTGGCACATGGCTGTAATTTTGGAACTCAGGAGGTTAGAGGCAGGAGAATCCAGTTTAGGATCAACCTGGACATTATATGAGAAAACATCTGTAATAACACTTGCTGAAAAAATTCTTACGCAGGACCCAAAATGCACTACTTAAAAAAGAAAATATATGTTAAATGGACATTTCCAGGATGAAAATATTTTACCCTTTAAAAAATTATGAAAATATGCTAACAAAACTCCAAAAGCTACTCACTACACACTTGACATTACCAAATATTTGTAAGGAAGTGAACCATGTGTAAGATTAGGGTAAATTCCTTAATGAATTTAAACCCAGCCAACCATATGACCTAGCCATCTATCTCTGTAATATCGGCCCAAGGGAAATTAAAACGTATGACGCACAAACTTGAATATGGATATTTCTAACCATGTTATTCTTAAGAGTCAAAAGCTAAAAACAATCCAAGTATCTGCAAGCCAGCGTGTGGATAAACTAACTGATGCTGTCATGTCATGGAATCTAGCCCATCGTTAAAGAGAACTACATTTTAACACACTCGGCGACACAATTGAATCTTGGAAGCATGCTGAGTGAAGAGAGCTGAACACAGAAGCTGTGTGCTATCAGTCTGTTACTATGACATTCTAGAAAAGGCAAAACCACAATGACGACAAGCAGATAGATGGCAGCAGCCGGGAACACGCTGTTCCGGAGCAGTGGAGGGGCAGCGTCGAGAATAACATTCACACCGCTTTGTGAGATTATCACAATTCAATGCGTTCACTTGGAAGTTTAGCACATATGGAGTATATATAAAACAGTGGAAAGAGCCGGGCGTTGATGGGGCATGCCTTTAATCCCAGCTCAGGAGGCAGAGGCAGGAGGATCTCTGTGAGTCTGAGGCTAGCCTGGTCTACAGAATAAGTTCCAGGACAGGCTCCAAAGCTACAGAGAAACCATGTTCGAAAAACCAAAATAAACCAAAAATAAATAAAATGAAACAGTGGAAAGTTGATTTAAAACAAAGGTTTTGAGATTCCCCATCTCCCTCCCCCCCCCCAAAAAAAAAGTCCTGGGATAAGAACAGAAGTATGGTCTCAAGTGCAAACTAGCCCTATGGGAAGGCAGTGCTGGGCTATCACTTAGGGGAGAAGATTTATGCTTATATTATGAGACCCTGGATTTGATCCCCAGAAAAACAATAAATAAGCAAAGAAATAAAGTCAGAATGAATAAGATTGCCACATTGCCTTCTTGATGTTAATCATTTGTCTTTTGTAATCTTTCCCTAATTTTGTATAAGTAATTATACTTACAGTAAGATTGGCTGCTTTTACTATTCGGACCTTCAGAATGCTGGACAGTTTCCCAAAAAAATTCTGTTTGACCAGAGCCCAGAGGCGTTTACAGGTAAGCGTCTTGAGAATCCACACCCATGTATTGAGTATATACAGTCCTTTTCCCAAGTCTTTCTCTCCTTCTGTCTCTCCCACCTCCCAGCAATGTTCATGCTTAAATCTGTTAAAATTGTTTCTTAATAAATTCCAGTTATGCTTTGAAAAATAATGACGTAGAAAAACAGAGTTTAGTTTGTGTTTTTGTTGTCATTTGTTTGTTCCTTTCTTCTTTCTGTGTGCTCAGCTATTTCTCATGCTGTCCTCTCTGCAGAAATGTGTGCACAACCCATCAGTCAACACCCAGTGTCAGATAATTAGCCATTAGCATCTTCACCTGCGCCAGGATGCAACCACTATCACTGCTTATAAGAGATCCCCTTGAAAACAGAACTGTAAGAGATTGTGGCCACATGTTGTTTCAAACCTGTATTCATTACATCTCCTGACTGCGCGTCATAGAAAAGAAGCCAAACAGATGTATAAAAATAGCTGTTTAACAGGAGGGAAAAATACTGTAAAATTGTTTATGGCAGGACAGTGGGTTCTTATAGGCAAAGTAAATTACAAATAGATTTCTCAATTACTTTTTAAAGCCTGGTATTTGATTCTTATATAACAGTCAAAAATCAATTTTGCATGGAATTTATGTGAATGCCTCATTATTAATAAAACAGCGGTTGGTGGCGGCTGCTTCCTCCACGTAACGGCGGCACGCAGTGGGGAAGCACTCACATGCCAGGGCTATTCAGCCCCTTATCTTTTTATCCTCCTGTTCAGCATCATGAAAAAGGAAAGGGAAGGGATGAATTCTGAGCGAACTTTAAGCAGAAACATTTGGTGGTACCTACAGCAAGGGTGACTGGAGAGGTCCGTGTTTAGCAGTGAGTGTCTTGACTGCACACTCCCAGCTCTTATGGACCGCTGAGGGACTCTTCAAAACAAACAGCTGCAGAGCTTGATAAGCAGTTGGGCTCCATCTCTGGCCCCATGCCTAGCGTTTCTCCTGAGAAGTTCACTGTCCAGCACATTCAGAGGGCCAGTGGCACTGTCCTGCTAATCGCCTAACTGCAAGCACGTTTATTTCCATGTCACAGGTTCAGTTCCATGAACGTCCCCCAACTGTAAAGTTCCACTGCTCACTATAGGCCAGATTTAATCAAACTCCGAGTGTTCTTCCCTCCCCAGTGCAGTGCGGTGGTATGAAGACACCTGCCCTTGTTCTCCACCTAGGTGACTTTTGTTACATGACTACCATGTCACTACCGCAGGCCGTGTCTCTTCACCATAAAAGAGGAGGCCAGCAAGATGGCATAGTAGGCCCTGTTGCCAAGCCTGACAACCTGAGTTTGATCCCTAGGGCCCACATGATGAAAGTTGTCTTCTGACCTCCACACACAGGCCATAAGGTTTACTAACTAATTTAACATTTTTAAACATTAAAAATAAGACAAGCAGGTTTTCAGAATTATCTGAGGGTTTTTGTTTTTGTTTTGTTTTGTTTTGTTTTGTTTTTTCTTTTCAACTAAGACACAGAACAGAGAAAATAAATTGCTCTGCCTCCCTTTTATATGAAGAGCAAAAATAAGTAAATAAATACATAGAATTTATTCTTGGCCACTGACTTATGGAAGGCTCAGCTTTAGAAGTTGAATTCAATTAACAGTAGCTACATGCTGTCTTCCTACAGGTCCCACACCTTTAAAATGCTACCAAGGAAAAGGGCAGGGCAGGAGCCACACTGGAATTCACCACACATTTCAGAAAGTGGCCCCTACCTGGGTTGGTTGAGCTTGCATCCAGCATCCAGTCAAACCTGGCAACAGACATCACACTATGCCCCTGAATTCCTGCATCAGCAGCTAGCTGATTTAAACGTGGTATTAGCACAGTCATTAAACCAACCCCAGAAAATCACGGAGGGGGGATCCAGTTTAGAAATTCCATTTTAAACACCCATGACCCCTCACGGGGGCCCCCTTGAGACTTAGTGGGGGGAGTGAGTCATGAATATGAAGTTCCTATCTATACATCTATCTCTAAGGAGTCAGTTTGATATGCAGTTGGGAAGCAAAGCCTTTTAACGCTATCTAACTTACTATAAGGCTCAAAAAAAATTGACTTGCCTTTATTCTGCACATAACTGTGTGCATGTTGAATCAGATTAAACCTGTCCTCCTTGAACATCTACTTTTTTCTCTAAGCCCAAATCCCCTTTGTTGTGAAAATAAGCTCAGCCACTGTTGATAGTGTTGATTTCATAGATGCTCCCAGCCAGCATCTCCTCCTGTGATACCCTGTGATAGTCTGCCTATACTATCATCAATGTGTCTAGGTTTTAGAATCATTTAGGGGACAGGTTTCTCAATGTGTCTGTGAGGGCATTTCCAGGGAGGCTTAACTGGGAAGGGAAAAGCTCACCCTGAATGTGGGCAGTGCCATCCCATGGGCTGGGCTCTTAGATAGAATAAAAAGGGAAAGGCCAATTGAGGCCAGCTTTTAGTGGAGGCAATGAGGCTGCCTGTCCCATACTCTGTGTTCTTGTCATCATGCCTTCCTTGACAACATGGAACTTCAATCTGTGAGCCAAAATCATCATCTTCATCCTTAAATTGACTTTGTCAGGCATTTTGTCATGGCAACAAGAAAAGAAATTAGCATGTGCCCTTTTCCATATTAATATCCAGATCCTATCCTCAGAGAGGCAAATCTATCTGCCACATGGACATGGGCGTATGACCACTTGTGGTGAATAGGATGAGAGAAAAAACAGACATGCTAGCCAGCTCTGAGCTGAGCCCTCCAGAGGTCTTATTTGTCTTGACTTGTGCAATCTGAAATGAACCACTGTCGTGACAAGAACATGGCTGGGTTAGCTGAAGGTCCCCGGAGAGAGATGATAGCCCATGAAAAAAAGCGTGAACCCAAAGGAGACTGAGTAGATGGGAAAGATGTCCCATCTCTGCTACTGAAGTGTTCTGATACAAAATGTTCTTGCATGGCCAGATAACCTATCACCTGCTATTAACTGTGGCCACTGCTAGAGCTGGCCCTGCCCATCTGATTCCCCCACTCCCCTTTCTCAGCATGAATACTATGTTAGTTCTGAGTGAATATAGTTTTATTGTTACTCATTTTGTTATTTGGAAAACAGTTCTCTCTATGCTTTAAGCAGGGAGTGTTCAAATTTTCTGTGCCCACAATATCGCAGAGGGCTTCCCCAAACACAGACTGCAGAGGCCCACCTCCTGAGCCTCTGGTTCAGCCAGTCTAGGGTGGGGCAGGAGCATGACAATGTGTTTCCCGGGTTCTTGGAGAGCATTGATGCTGTTGGCCCACTTTGGTCTGCTCTGTGAGACTTAGGCCCTCAAGGGTTAAGCCTGGGATTGCTGGTTCCCTCTTTCTGTGATTTGGTCAGGCATGTTTTTCCATCACCTTCAGATGACCAATAAATGACTGGAGGCCGAGCCAAGACTCCACAGCCTTCCAGATGAGCTCCCTCTGGAAGAGGCAATCTCAGCAGCAAATGGCAAGCAGAATTGCCAAGCCACACAGCAGGGACTCGGCACCACCTTTGCCCTGAACTTAATGTCATCCTCATGGCCTGGGAAGCTTTCTGGCTTGTACCCAAGATGCACTAGTTTCCCAGGATAAAAGAGGATCCACAGCTCTCTGTGTCCACCCTCAAACCCTCATTCTCAAGTCCCTCGTGGCTGAATGCAAGGGTTTTGCGGTCAGCCTGGTGTATTTAAGTGTGTGCAATCAATTTCTCTCTCAAATCCCCATGGCAGGTACTCTCATTTCTTCCCGTTGCTGCACATCGACAGATTCCCCCACTGGGGAAGCAGAGCTGTTGCTGGTGGTGCAGCCCCACTCTGCCCAATTCTTTCTTCACAACCGTCTGAGGAGACATTTGAACTTTGAACTCTGACCCTTGCATGCTTTCCTCCTCTTCAGGAGGAGATGGCAAGACTCCGTGTCCTCTGAGCCATGTATATTGCAATGCTGTCTTAGAAAAGCATGCAAGACTTAAAAGCTGCCCCTGAAACATAAAGTTTTACAAAAGTGTCATGGGGAAATGATTAGCATTTGCAGAGAACTAGCCAGCCTGCTTCACCCAAGTTCCTCTCTCTCTCTCTCTCTCTCTCTCTCTCTCTCTCTCTCTCTCTCTTCCTGAATATGTACTATGTGTTTGTATAGTCTGTAGGGGGGAGTGGATGCATGTGAGAGTGTGCATGCATGTGAGTGTGTGTGTGTGTGTGTGTGTGTGTGTGTGTGTGTGTGTGTGTGAATGTATGTATGTATGTAGAACCCTGATTTTGATGTCGGGATCTTCCTTGATTACTCTCCACATTATATATTGAGACAAGTTCTCTCACGTAAACTCACAGCTTACAATGTGGCTGGTGCACAGGGCCAGCTTGCTCCAGGGATTGTCTGTTTCATCTCCTGAGCACTGGGATTTACATGGGAGCTGGCATGCAAACTCCAGCTCTCACACTTGTATGGCAAGTGCTTTGCCAACTGAGCTATGGCTTGGCACATTTTTGCTTTTTTTTTTTTTTTTTTTTTTTTTGTAAAGTGCGGTTTCCATCTGCTAAACTGACACATTTATTCTAAGTCAATGGCCGTGCTTTGAAGAAGGACAGAGTTGCCCTGGAGGTGTGAAAACACTTGTTCAGGTGCCTTAGGGGTGTGCATATCTGGAACTTTCCTGGAGCCTTGGAAACATTATCAATTTATTTTATAGACTTATTTCCAGTGTTCTGAAAGTGTTTAGTCTTCAGTGGTTCTTTTGTAAAGGATCTCAATGCTCATACATTCCCAGTCAGTGCTGTTTCCATATGTAAAGCTGTACGTTATTTGCCACACAAAAACTGAAAAGCTGTTCTCACTCAACAGATATGTATCCAGCTCACACTATGTATTGACTTTCTCTCTGGGAATTAAGATACAGAGACAAAAACAGCGTCTTTGTTTTCAAAGTGATTGTGGTTGTTTTGATATGATAAACTCCAAATGAATACTTGTTTTATTCTTCAGCTAACATGTGTGCACTGAGTGCCTCTTGTGTCTAAGCAGGTGCCTGCTGTGCAGTAGAACACACAACGATGCAAACAACGATACAAACGTAGCTCGGACCCTGTTCATAGTGCAGTCTTGTGTGACAGTTTTAAAGTGTAGCAATGCTGTAGCTTGAGGCAACCATGTGCTAAGAGTATGGGGCAGGAGATCTGACCTAGGAAGGCAGAGACAACTTTTAGATGGGTGAGTTGAGATCTTAAAAAAGCTAAAAAACAAACAAACAAAAAGCACAGGGAAAGGAGAACAGGAGAGGGGGAAATCTGCAGGAGAAAGGTTGGGGCATTGAATCAAAATCGAAGCACTTTAGTATGATGAGCAGGCATAAGGAAGAGATTATCAGAGATGACACTGGAGAGCAAGAGGCAACTATGGCTTAGGGTCTGATAATATGGAATCACATTGCCCTATAGCTCAAATAGGAGTCTTGGCGGATACAGATTTGAAAGATGAGAAATAGGGTCTAAGTGACAGAAGGAAATCTAGGAAAGGTGATCATGTCACAGAAAGGTGGAGGTTAGCAATGTGTAATCCAGGGGTTTAACGCATACAGCCCAGGAAGCAGTCTTTGAATTTAATAATATAGAGGACTTTGACAAACTTTGTCCCCACTGTCTTAACAGAGTGCTAAGAAGGAGGTGACTGACTGACAAGTCTTCCAAGTTCCAGCAAGGCATCTTGAAAACTCACACACCTGTAGTAAATGTTTTGGTGAGAAAATTAGCCACATAACAATTAATAAAACTTTAAGGAACAAATAAATATATCTCCACTAAGGAGACAATGGAGATTGGAAAACAACAGACAGGATGGAAATAGGAATGGAAATTTAGGGGTAGGTATGGAGGCATTCTGAGGGGGAAACAAATAACAAAAGTTATGAAAAAGAATAGATGATATAAGCACTAAAGAAAGAAAATCTGTCAGAACTGAGGAAGATAAAGCAGATCATCTGGATCCAGTTCCTGGTTTTACAAATGAGAAGACACACAGAAGGATGCATGCAAACAAGATGTCAATTCTTCCAGATTGTTTTTGATGCACTCTGTTGGAAGACAGTTTAAGTACCATATATGTTTAAAAGCATAAACAAATACATTTAAATGCAAAACCAAAGCACCAGGAATGAATAGGGAGCACTCACTGCAAGCACAAGGCCTTAAATCCCCACTACTACTGCAAATACTATAATAAAACAGTACTGTGAGAACACACAAGTATGAGGTTGAGCATTTGTAGGGAGCAAAAAGAGGAGAAGAGAAGGGAGGGAAGGGGGGAGAACACAAAAGGAGGGTCAATGGAAACCCAGCAGCAGCTATGGGACCTCCCTTATCTCCACTTGAGAGGGTGTGGCTACCCCAGCATGTGGCTACCACATGATCACTTCTAAGCAACTGGGGCTACCATGTACAAAAGACTAAATGAGTCAGAGTCCATGCAGACCGGAGGCCAGATGTGGCATCCTTCACACACCCTATCAAGCTTTCTTGGTCTTGAATGGATTTTCTTTTAGGCTCAGTGGTAGATCTCCTAACTGCAGGTGGCATCTTCTTTCTGTTAAATCAGAATACTACCCTAATAGTAAAGTAGCAAGTTGTTTCAGTGTTTGAGAGGTTTGCTGTTATTGCTCACATGTAAAGCTGTTTGTTTAAGTCTAATTCCCATGAGACTCAAGGGTTTTTGCCAGAGATAATTCTGTGATTTCAGGTGATTGCCACCAAGTGGACAAAGGTTTCAGGACAGATGGTTAACAAAGAAATAAATAAATAAAACAAGAGACTGTCTCTGCTTCCCCAGAGATGAACAAATGAATGGGAAATCTAGATGGCATTACTTTTTCCCTAATATTCCAAAACATTAAATTATTTAACTTAAAAAGCATCTGAACAAAGTGGGAAGCACATGGAGATGACCAGAACATTAGGTTTCTGGTCAACATGGTCTTAGTGCAACTCTAAACAAGCAGAAACAACTGAGCAGAGCCTATTAGTGTCTGTGTAAATCTTCCTGACATCCACACCCTTAGTCTTCACTCTGCTCAACAATTCTCTCAGGCAGCTTTGCTTGCTCCGCAGTCCCTGATGTCTGAAAGACTTAATAAGACACGGAAATCTCATTCTTTCTGGATCCATTGCTCCTTAGTAGTCCCAACCCCTCCATCTTCATCAAAAAGTCAAACACCCCAGAGGGCATCTAGATGCCATGAACCGGTTCTCATTGTATTTGTTTCCAACAGTAGCTCACCTGCCTCTTGATTCCTAATTCTGATTTTTTTTCTCTATTTAAGAAATATTCCAGTTTCCCACTCCCTTTTTCTGATCAATAGCTGGCCTCTACCTAAAACCGATTCCTTCTTCAACTAGCTCTAAATCACAGCATCAGAGAGAAGCTGTTTGCTGTCCAAAGAAAGCACTGTTATAAAAAGTGGTCACAACAACACTGAAATGTGGTATATTAACTATGAACGTCTCCAGAATGCCATATGAACACATTGGTGCATACTTACACCAGTGTTGGTACTTCAAGTAATGAACCTCATTTCTCCAAACACAACAGCCTTCTGCCTTCCCTGGCTCCCATGCAAATTCTCCCAGCCTGAGTCTAAAACCAAAAGCATATTGATTTTTATTTAATTTTATTTCATTTTAAACCTTTTATTTTAAACCAGTAATTAGTACAATTTTGATACTGAAGGTCTGAAATGCAGATGTTTTCTAGACATTCTAGAGCTTCCAAACTCCAAGTGTAATCCTTTACAGTCACAAGAGCCTTCTCGTGACTGGAACGCTGCACCAAACACCCCCTAGATCCAACATTTGTAATCATACATAAGATGATGTTTGATGTGCAGCTGTTCATTCAAGAAAAGGACAGAGTGAGAGAGAAGAAAATGTTTGTACCCAAGGCCACAATATCAATGTACCAATGTGATTTTCAAAAGGGGTTCTTTCCTTTAACAGCTATCCTCACAGTCTTCACCAACACCATGTTTCCCATAGTCTGCAATATAACACAGACTCCTAAGGAGTCCTCATGCAATATCAATCCTCCCGCATTCACAGAACTTTGGCGCTAGCTCTGCCCACCAAGAAGCTTGATTCTAAATTTTATGGTGCATTCCCCTTTCTCTCCTTATGGATCCTGTTTCCCCAGAAGAGAGTGTGTCTGGATTAAACAGAATAAAGCAAAGATAGACAGACATCTTCTTCACGTCCCCCTGGGACCACAGACAAGTGTCATCTAACATCTGGATCATGGAAATGTTCTGTCCCTCACTCCTTGATCCAACAGCCACAAGCAGATGCACAACTCACAAGCAACTGAAACTGTCAAAAATAAACTGTGGCACATTAAAAAATAGTGTACTTATTTGGGTAAGTAGCAATAAATGAATCACACACTAGCAATCCAATGCCCCACTGGAAGCATGCAAGTGGAAAGCAATTTCAGGGTAAACCCAGAAACAAGATAAAGGCAATGTTTGACTGGGAAAAGTGGAGTAACAGCCTTACCTGGGTCATTCAAGTGGAAGATTAGAGGTTTGTTAGCAGTGTCTGGCTGGCTAAGATCTGCCTTCCTAAAATACAGCCACAGACACTGAATCCCAATATGCTTATGCAGGATATCCCAGGGTGCTGGGGTAGCCTCTGTCACAGGGCCTTCCATTTCAACATGCTAACAAAGTGGAACTCGAATGTACTGGAAGACTGGGCTTTTAAAAATGTAATGGCTCTTCAAGCATACATATTAATTAACTAAAAGAAAACATTTGAAATTTGGTTCCTCACTCATACTGCCTACATTTCAACTACTAAACAGTCCTGTGTGACTACAGGCTTCATTATAGGCAGTGCAGGTCTAGAGCATTTTCTTGGGGTTTCCTCATCTCCCTAACTTGTGGTTGCTGCTTATGTGTCCGTTATATTTTCATTTAATAGTCAATAACAACTCATGTGACAGATGAAGAAGTGTATGCAGTCTATCTTCTCTCATTATAGTTGTTTACAACAGTCTAGAACTCTCCTTAGAAGCCAAAATTCAAAAGAAGAATTACATGGTGCCTCGAAAAATCACCCAAGAAAAGGACCACTTTGTATCCACTTCAGTGTAGAGAAACTGCCATGCGAGTTTCTTATTTCAGAGACTAATTTCAAAGGGCAGCAACATTGCAAGTTTTGTAATCAGGCATCTATATATGTAGGAAGAGAAAGAAAATATTCTGATTGGTCAATAAGAAGTCTGAACAGGAACTAATGAACAATAATTCTCTGTTCTGAATTTATGAGGGATCCATCATCATTTAATTAACAATATAATATTAAAAAACATTTTATAATAAAATTTTATAATTGTAATAAGACACCCTACAACATGAATTATGGGGTACTAATTCCCACCCAGTGTTGTTGAAACTGGACATGAGTGAATACATTAAAATGCATACTATGTCATTTCTTAGAACTTAAAATATAAAGTGGCAAAAAAGCACTTGACAATCCAAAGTCCCATTCCCTTAGAATATAAGCAAAGAAATTCAATGAAAATGTAATTTATTGGGTTTGAGATTTTATTCATTTTTCCACTGGTAATTATATTACCCATGCAAGAGACAGTTATTGAAGAGGTTCAAAATACTTCAACATTTTTTCTATTCTAGATTTGTAAGCTTTCACTCCTCTGCAGAGAGCCCATATTTTCCCTCCTCGATCACCTCATAATTTAAGAATGCAATAATAATAAAATATTAAGTCAGCAAAACACAGGGATTGGACTTTTCCAAAGGACAGCCCTGGGTCTTCCAGACTCCCACCACTGGTTCATAGGCAGTCCTCAGGGTCTAGCAGAGTAAAGGCTCAGAACCTCACCTGATAGTTTAAACAGAAGCCCCTTCTGCATCTGAGAGTGAGGAGTCAAGAAAAGCCAAACCCTTCATGAAGCCCATGCTGGAGAGAACATGTCTTCATGGGGCTAGCTGTCAGCTGTCAGCAGTAAGGTTCCAGAGAGTGGGAACACAGAAAAGACACCCTAGCGAGAGCCTGTCAAGCTGCTCTGGTAATGCAGAATGAAAGCAGTTAAGGTCAAGAGAGGTTTGGGCTGTGGAAACCCAGTCTCTGAGATTCACGGTTCAAGACATGAGTGGGCCAGCCTATGGCAATCCATGGTGTCAGTGGACCAGCCTAAGGCAATCCATGATATCAATGGGCCAGCCTAAGGTGTTGTGATTGTATAGCAATTATCTCATAGAGGGCTCATTATATCCCCAGATCATCCCCATCCTCCACTCACACAAACCTTGTCCCTTTAGGGTTTGGGGCTTCCTTCCTTTGTGGGTGGGGTGGGGATGGGAAGGGAAGCAAGGCCATCCATTCCCTAAGTCATTACTCACAGGAGTGATCCAGGCAACTAGCTATTGTTACTCACACATTGAACTTACTAGGAAGTCTGCACTATAACAATTGCTGTTTGTGTTGATTGCATCACATGCTCTTTGAATTCCTACTGAAGTTATCCAGACCTTCTTTCTTGGGACAAAGTCTCCCTTCACAGCCTAGACTGGCATTGAATTTATCGTCCTTCCTCAGCCACCCAAACTCTAGAATGAAAGGTAAGTACTGGACCAACACATTCTTTAATCAAAACACAAAACAAAACAATAACAACAAAGAAAACCTGTGTTTTCACACCTTATTCCTAAGTAAATGTTCTGATGTACCAGATCCATCTTTGTATTCATTGAATCTGTCTCCCTCACAGGTGGCCCTTGCTGTTGATCACACAATTACATGTGGTTTATATGGTAACAAAGGTTAGACTTACTAATGAGGAAGAATTTATTTTCATTTCTGGACTACCAAGACATCCAGCCCCCATCCTGAACTCATATAGGTATATTAAAAAGTCACTCAAGGCTCTCCAATGTGTAAATGACTATTTATTGATATTATTGTTTCTGGTAGGGCTGAGTTATTTCTTCTAGTAAATTCCTTTTAGTGAGGAATTTAAATACATGTTCTGGCCAGCCACTAGGAGAATCTGGAAACCATTCTTAAATTTGGCTAATGTTAAAATGGGAAAAGCAAGGAATCCAGTGATGGAGATATACACACCAGAATTTCACACCGCAAGTGTTGGGATATTTGTAATTTCCAGTTGTTGCTTAAGTATTTGGCTGTGATAAAGAACACCTGGGGATTTGACTCAGAGTGGAACCTTCTTGGGGAAAAGCACACAGATGTTTAACACACGGAGCAAAGCAGAGAAGGAGCCTGAGTCCTCCCAGGCTTCAGCAAGAATTCAAGGGCCAGGGGAACAGTGGGCAGCAGGCAGTCGGTGGCCCAAAAGAACAGCAGCAGCCCATGGAGCTTGCAGGGCCACCATAGGTTTTAAGCATCTGTTGCATCCAGATGCATTCCCACGGCCAGGTTTGTAGAACCAGCAAGGCATCCCCTGAGAATCTGAAATGTGGAAACTGGAACAGAGGGAAAAGCATTCTGTGATTGTGCCCATGGCCTGGTTTTCCCTTTTAGGCTACCACATGTCAAACAGGAAATGCCACTCCAAAATATGGTACCCAGTGTGCTGTGTAGGCTAAGCTAAAGGAAACTGAGATAACCTTAGAAGCAAGAAGATCCTATTTCAGGCCACTCTGGCTTTCAGCTGTCAGCATCTAAAGCAAGTCATAAAAGAATTCTTAGACCGCCTTTCCCTGAGTAAAGGTCCTGAGTCTCATTCCAGAAGGGCCTTCCCTGACACCAGGAGGCCAAGAATCTGAACACTGTGACCTTACTACCTATCTAATCATTGTCATCAGACCACATCCTTTTGTTCATCTATCACACTTTTACAGAACTGTCCATAAAAATACAGTCTTCCCTGGGTCTTTGGGTCTTCATTGCTAAAGGTCCTTGTGTCACATGAAACTAAAATATATCAGTTATGCTATCCCTTGTCAACCTGTCTTTCTCTATGGGACATCAGCCATGAATCTTGCAGTGGGTAAGGGGGAGAGGCAGGCAGTACTACACGACCAAGGAGGAGGAGAATACCATCACATCACAGCAGTGTAATGTTTGCTTGGGACAGTACTCATGCTGAAGACAAACTGAGAGCTCTAGAGCCAGTCAATGAAGCTCAGGTGTGAGCTACAGCAGCGTGAGAGAAGGAAAAAGCCCATCATAGGTAGCATCTTGAAATCCAGAGTTTTTGAAGTCACATCTGTGTGACCCTGGCCATTAGCCACACACTGTCGGAAGTACCTGAATGAGAAGCCAGTCAGTGGACCTTTTGATAAAGATCATTACCACTGAACTTACCCCTGCCACAACCCCAGTGCTTAATTCACAGTGTGAGCCCTACGTCACCCTTCACTCCACCTTAGCCTGCTGCTAGTTATGGTCTGCACCTTCTACACATGGCAAACACTGACTTTGACAACCTTAATCAAGCTCTTTTGCATGTTTTCCTAAATATCGTTTGGCATACAAAGTAGTGAGTTCTGCTATAGCATTTTATACCTTCTTTTGTTGATCTGTCCTCCACCACTGACCCCTCCCCCTTTCTGGTTGCTTTCCTCATCCAGTAACTCCAATTCAGCTTTCATGTTATTAACACATGTATTCTATTACTCTCTTTCCTTTCTCTCCACCTCCCTTGAGATCCCTTTTTTTCTCCTCTCATGGTTCCTTTCTAATTTTATGACCTATACACAAAATGCACATGTACACACACACACACACACACACACACACACACACGCACGCACGCACGCACGCACGCACGCACGCACACACACACAGGGCAGGGCAGGGCAGGTGTGTGAAAATTAAAATCAAATTCTTTCTATGAGGGGGAACATATGCACTATTTGTCTTTCTGAATCTGGTTTAGTTCACTTAATAGTGTGATGTTCAGTTCCATGCATTTTCCTGAAAAACCAGGATTTTACTTTTCCTTGCTGTTTTGATTTGCTTTTTTGGCTAGGCTGAAACTTGGGTTTCCCTCTTTCAAGACTGACTCCAGTTCAAGCATGACCCCTGCTAGGTCAGTTTAATGAACCGCTCCCTTTCCTTGTTACTTATCCACAGAAGTGCTGTGCTTTGGGAAAGCATTCTGTCAAATTGGTTTAGAAAATAAAGCAAAAAACTCTCCCTAATAATTTCTGTTTGTGATTTTCTTTCATTTTTAGTCCCCTGCTCTGCAGCTTGTAATAAATCTCCTTTCCTACAAAACCCTAGAGCTGAACCCAATCTCTCAGCCTTCAGAGCACCTTTGTAAGGTGCTGTATGGTGGCCTCTCCTTAAGTAAACTATCTTTTACAATTAAGTACTCCTTTAACATATCTGAATCCAAATAGTAAAGTATTAATCCAAAATAATAAAGTGCTGCTCAGTGGATGGGGTGTGGTGGAGAAGACTGCCCTGGAGAGTGTTTACTTTCCAGTATATTCTTAGTCAGCCAAACACTAGAACACCCATGAGGTAATCAACAAAAATACAAAAGACTCCCTGAACATTCTAAAACGCAACATAGCTCCACCCCAGCTCCCAGTCTTTGTCATCCGATCTGGCTTGTAGATGCATCTGCTCCCTCTCAGTCTCACAATTAAACTTCATCTCATGTTTGAGTGATTTGCTGCCACAGTTGGAACACTGGTAGCCCCCAAATTCATCAGTTTCACCTTGATCCCCAATGTGCTAGTTTTAACAGGTGAGACTTTCAGGAAGTCAGTGCTGAGAGCGAATCCCTTCTGTGTGGGATTATCACCCTGATACAAAAATGCCTCACTTAACAATTGCTTGCCAACTTTTGTCATGCATATCTTCCCTCAAGCATCTATGATCATAGAAAAGAAGAAAAAATATCCCTTTAAAGTAAACATAAACAGATTACACAAATGAGAGAGAGTGAGGGTGAGAGCAACGTGCCTTGCTTGGTCTACCTTCTCTGCCGTGTGGGGACACAGAAGTGGCACTTCTGAAGGAGAGTACAAGCCCTTACCAGACAGTAAATCTGCTGGTGCCTTGATTTCCCAGTCTCTAAGGCTGTAGGACATAAAGCTGCATTAATTACAAAGCAGCCAGTCTAGGGTATTTTTGTGCTAATTCTAAGGGTGGCATGCAGAGCAATGTGTTTGGCAACTTTCATACATGTGTCTTTCATTATATTTTGCTCTCAATTGTTCCTCTAAGGTCTCTTTGCAACAGAAGTCAAAACACACTATGACTATGACCTTTGTTTCTCATTTGTTTGTTTTTATACCTGTGTCTATAGCCCAACAAAGCTGAGCTGTGACAGTAGACTCATTGTTGGTCCATACTTTAAGCTGACTCAGAAAACTGAATAAGAAACTAGCCTTTCAATTATGACTTTACACAGTCCTTTTCTCTGGAGACAAGTGTGGCTTTTCAGGGGGGAGAAATGGGTTAGTGCAAGGTGTTTATTATTTAGAAAGTAAATCAGTAATCAACAACCCTTAAACAGCTGACAGTTTGCCCTGGTTGAGAAAGAATATGTTTTCTTCACTATGAAGAATAAATTCTAGATGTGGCACTTGTTTGCTGTATGGGAGTAGAGTGTCATGTCTTACCTGTCCTAGCTTATATAATGGATGTTTAATAAGACAAAATGTGCAAAATTAACCGACATCCACAGCAGAGAAGTCAGATATTGTTTCTCTGTGTTAATTTTTGAGGCTCCAGAAAAGCATCCTTTGCTGAATCCCACAGAAGACCTTGCCATCAGCAATGATCACGTGTAGTTTTCTGAACATATCCCTGGGATAACCTGCCTTATCAGTTTTGTGGATGTGTTCTGACACAATGGAATCCCAAGCCCAGTGCACTGTACATTTAGAATACATCTAATAAAAATAGAAAGCCTCTAAGTGGTTAATAACATAACCGTGAGGAAGGAATTAATGAAGATGCATGATCAGATGAAAATTTCCCTCCAGATTAATGACGGAAGACTTATGGGAGGTGAATCTTCAGTCAGGGATTTGCTAGATCATTGACAGCACTCAAATGTCACTTTAGGCAGTAACTTGTAGAATTTCCCTTTGGAGAAAAAAAATTTTTGTAAGAACTGACAAGAGCTTTTAAAAAATGCAGTGATTTCGATTTATACCTCAGGAGAGTTTGCAAACGAGTGACAAGTGCTGAAGTCATAGAAGAATGCAGGGACTGGGCAGACAGATCGGTCAGTAAAGAGCTTGCTCCACAAGCACCAGGACCTGAGTTCCAGCCCCACTGCCCATGTGAAAAGCCAGCTATGGTGACACATACTTGTCCTGAACAAGGGTGATGTCCGGAAGCTCATGGACCAATGAGCCTGGGATGCACAACATCAATCAACAAAAGAGAAGCCTTGTCTCAGATAAGGTAGAAGAAAGGTGGAGAATAACAACCAAAGCTGCTGTTCTTTTCTGGGTGTTCCATAATATGTGAACATCTGCATTCACACACAAAAAATGCACATACCTACAATCACACACACACACACACACAAGAATTTGTATCATGTACAACTTGAAAAAAACTTGCTCTGAAATTTACTAGCTCTGTATCCAAGGTTCCTCTGATGTCTGAGTAGATTTCAGAACAGGATGTTTGCAAGTTTGCATGTGTTTCTGTTGTGTTGCTGTCTAGGAAAGGCCTGCTGAATTGAAGGCTTAGGAACTGATGGGTCTGGTCAACATATATCTCCAACTGTAGGAACATATTTTGTCTATACCAAATAAGTCACCTCTTTCTTAACCTGGGTATTAGGCAAATGTGGTGGTTTGAATAGGAATGGCCCTCATAGACTTGTGTGTATGAATGCTTGGCCTGTAGGGAATAGCAGTATGAGGAGGTGTGGCCTTATTGAAGGAAGTGTGTCACTGTGGAGACAGACTTTGAGGTCTCACATGCTCAAGCTACACTCAGCATGGCACACAGTCTCCTTCTGCTGCCTGCAGATCAAGATGTAGAACTCTCAACTCCTTCTGTAGCACCATGTCTGCCTGCACACCGCCATGCTTCTTGCCATGACAGTAATGAACTAAACCTCTGAACTATAAGCAAGCCCCAACTAAATCTTTATAAGAGTTGCCATCACCATGGTGTCTCTTCACAACAACAAAACCCTAACTACTAAGACAGTAAACTGGTCTTTTTTTTTTTAACAAAACAATTTCTCTTTTATTGAAAATAGATATTTTCATACCACATATTCAGATTACAATTTATCCTCCCCCTACTTCTCCCAGTTTCTCTGCACCTCCCCTCCAATCCAGGTCATCGCCCTTTCTGCCTGTCCTTAGAAAACAGAGGTATCAAAGGGATAACATTAAAATAAAATAAAATAAAATACATAAAAAGCAAACAAATTAGAATAAGACAAAACAACAAAAAGAGCAAAAAGAAAAAAAGCACAAGAAACAAATAGATGCAGATACACACACATTCACACACATGAATACACACAATCAGAAGATGTATGCAAAAAGGACCTGTGAGGTAAAACAAAACCTCAACACTATGAGACAAAGACACTCCAAAGATGCCTTGGAGATTGTTTTGTGCTGGCCATCTACTCCAGGCATGCTGTCTACTCTCGGGAGTGCTTTGTTTCCCCAGTGAGACTCCCTTCAGGAAAACTAATTTTTCATTTGCAAATCAGTTAAAGATAGCTTCGGGGTTAGGGATGCGGTATGTGTCCACTTCTCCTTTCAGCTCTAGGACCCCATCTGGTGCAGACCCATGCAGGCCCTGTGCATGCTGCTCAGCCTCCTGAGTTCACATACGCGCCAGCCTGATGTGTTTTGAAGGCCTTGTTTTCTTAGCATCCTCCATTTGCTCTGGCTTTTACATCCATTCACTTCCTCTTCCCCAGGGTTCCCCGAGGGAAGGATTTGATGAAGACATTCCTTTTAGAGCTAAGTAAACATAGTCTGTTTTGAAACTTGGATAAGTACATTGTGAGTAGGCAAGGCAGGTAGAATATGCTAGGTAGAATATGATAGATGGCTAACCATCTCTAGGTGCTCAGACTCTGGACGTTGGTTCATTGCTGCTCCCTTGTGAACACAGTAAAAGTTTCAAAGCGTTTTGCTCTCTTTTTTATTTAAACACAGGGAAGAACTAACAGTGGTCTCGATTTATTGGGAGCATAAATGTAGTTATCTAAATAACAGATTATTGTTGTAAAATCTATCAGTGAAATCCAGTGATTGAAGGCCTCAGTGTCAGGCTTATTCCACGTCCCTTGGCTCCTATTGAATTAGAGTAGATTTTTTTTTTTTAATGTTCTTTTAATGGGATTTTTCAGGAAAGAATTTAATTGGATTTAAAGATATATTGGTATATATGGCTTCTCTAATAACAAAACGAAAGAGCCAAAAAGCAAAGAGGGAAGGAAAGGATGAAAAGAGGGAAGAAGAGGGAGAGAGTGAGGCAGGGAGGAGAAGGCGGGGCCCAGAGGCCCTTTCCTTACTTTGTGATGTCCCTAAAGTCACCAACCTTCCCAAAGTACTCATGATGCTCCTGGAACTGGTACAGCATGCTGTATGGAGCCTGGATCTCCCATTCCCACAGATCAAACTGTTTCTCCATGATGTTAACCAAATAAGTAAATAAAGCTGCATAGTAGCTAACAAAGGAGGCTCTAGTGTCTCCTATATGTCCGTGCTATGTCCCCACAAGTAGAATCCAAAGTGGTAATTGGGAGGCCCGGGCTTTAAACTGGAGTTTAAACGGGAGTAAGGCGTTAAAAGGGAGATCGCACGACTTTTCACCTGTAGCACCTGTCACATCTACCCCGATCCTCACCAAAACCCGTCAGAAAATCCTAATGACTGACAAGGCTGAGGCTTGCCTGCTCCAAAATGATTCAAATGTTTAAATCAGCCCAGCCTTATCCCAAGCCCTATGAGAGCAGAGTTTTCTCTGTTTGAGAAACCCCTCATCAAAAGTTGCCAGCCACACGCAGCAGCATACGTTAGTCATGCTGCTGCTCTCTGATAGGACATGGCCAAACCTGAATCCATTAAATACTGACATATTGATGTATTGTCTTGAAAAATTAAAAAAAAAATAAAATCCTTTTAGTGGACAATAAGGTCCAATTTGGCTAAATTCCTACAAGTTCTCTGGCACAGAGTCAAATATCTCCAAATTCAAAACAAGTACCCTAGAATGTTATTGGCAGACTCCGCCCAGCTGCTGCTCAGGCTACAATATCTATTGCAGCCACTCCCTCACTCACAGATGTGAAAGGCACCCCACTGTGAGACCTCAGCTAACAGACTCCCTGTGCCTTTCACCCAGGAAGTAAGTTTACACCAAAAGGGACATCACTGTCCACACATCCTGCTCCTACACACTTCCCTACCTCCGGTATGAGAATCTGAGAGCCTGGCTGCAGGCTTGTATTGTGAAACTGCCACCCTTGGAAAGGGTTAAGAGATGCCCACTTCTGCCCCATGGGCCCTGGTTTCGTCTCTTCAGAGCTCCCACCATGTCTATCTGTCAATCAGTCCATGGTGTTAATAACTTTTCTAATACACCTCCAAATCCCCCATAATGTATCTGATCCCTCTTTAATCTTTCTCTCCATCTTTAGGAATAGACTAAAAGGCCTTCTGGGTTCTTCACTTCAAAGTGCTTCCTATTGGTATTATAATGTATTACCTTAACTGAGCTATGGAAAGCCTTTGGGTGCCACACTGTTCTAGGTGCTTGGAGTATGGAAGCAAATAAATTGATACCTACTGCCCCTTGGGCCTTACATTCTAGCAGAGAGACGAACACTAAGAAACATCAATAAATAAGCAGAGAACCAGAAGAGATCTTAAGAAAGCTCAACTCGGGTCTATTTTCTTCAACCTTCCCAATAATTCTGCAAGCTAATTAATTCCCTATCCTGATAAAACCAGCCAGTATGGATTCTTTATTTAAGTAACTGAACCTCAACGAATGTGATTAGCCAGCATGCTTTGTGAAGTCTTAACCCCAATTTCTCTTTTAAAACTATAATAATGGAGTGTCACCCAATATACTGTCCTTGGTTTTAAGTAACTACCTCATTTAATGGGGCAGGGAGATCACTAGAAGGATATTGGGCAGCTCAGAGAACTACCTTGAGGACTTGAAATCCAGACAGGAAAAACAGATGGATGCAAAGAGAGGACAGGCCCCTGGAACTGTAGGGAAACAGTTTTGCTGTTCACCATTTTCCACCCCAGCACACCAAATTCTGGGCTTTTTCACTCCTTGCCTATGCAAGTGACATGGTATGCTCATGTTACATGAAGGATCAAAAATGTCACATCACCAGGTTTAAAAGTGGTTACTGTTTTGCAACATTTTTCCATTCCCTGTTCAGAGTTCATCTATGTGGGACTGCTGATGTACTATACTCTTCTGGCCAGCTAGAATGGAGATGATACCTGCAGCCTTGTGTTACTTACCTGCTTCTGCATGGCATTATCACCCAAAGCATGGTCTCAAGCAATACCCATTTATTTTTGTTGGTAAGTTATTGGTCAGCTCCATATTGCTGCTGATCCAAGAGACAGCCCTGGCTGCTTTTGGCTCATGTATCTATGATCAATTGGATGGTCAGCTGGGAGCAAGAAAACCCATAATGGCTTCCTCACTTATCCAGAAATCTATCTGTAGTTGACTACAGCCAGGAGGGTAAGCAAGCCATGTATCTTCCATCTTCCCACACCCCAGCCCCAGTTTCTTTATGTCACGGCTATAGTCATGGCTCATCTACAACACAAACGGGCAAGCCCCCGTGTGTGAGCACTTTTCACATTTGCTATTAAACCAATGGTGAAAGTAAGCCACAGCATCATGTTCAGAGTCAACCTAGAACATGAGAACAAAGAAAACATCAATTGACAGCTCAGCAAGTGCATACCCTTGGCCCAGTGAGATTTCATTCTTCAACTTCCCTAAATTATCTACCTTGCTGAAATAGGTAACATGAAGCTGTTTTTACATTTGGGAATTACAGGATTCCTCAGCACTTCAGATTTCTCCCATGTGTTCCTCAGATGGTCGCCTACCTATTAGAACAAGACCTAAACATTTCACATAGCACTCATCCAGACAGGCCACTTTTGAGATCACCTACTCATTTTCAAAGCCAGTGACATGTATCTGAAGTTCATAAGGACACGGAATTTCTTGAGTCCCACTCTCTGCTATATGCCCACAGCCTAGGACAGGGCAGTATACAGTAGGAGGTAATTCAATTTGCTTCTCTTTATATCCTACTGTGTGCAATCTTTAGGGCTTGCCTAAGATACAGGTATGAAAGACTTGGCCCTTGTCCTTAAATAGCTCTCAGACTAAGGTGTGGGTGGGAATGAATTGACAATTAAAGTATAGTGTGACCCTAAGACAACAGGAAAAGCCTGGCACATTTAAGTGAAGGATTGGAGGAGAGTGGCTAGGAGAGGCAAGATGAAGGGCCTTTGCCAGAACACAGGTAAGAAATGATACATTGTGGGAGATCAGGAAAAAGTGTAGTATGGATATGATTAAAATATGCTTATGAAATTCCCCATAAACAAGTAAAAATATTTTTTAAAGAAGTTATGCAGGCCAAACTAAGAAGCAAAGAGGTGGGAGGAAGGAGACCACTGAGCAGTGGAGGGAAAATTGGCTGGTCTTGGTAACTGATTGTATATGGAAAGGGACTATGAGGGGCAATCATGAAGACTGCCGGTGAGCCTGCAGATAACAGTGGATACAAGCAACATTTCCCCACACTGGGAGCCCAACTCTAAGCCACAGTGCACAGGTTCAAACTGGCTACCCCATTGTTTTGATAACATTTTTGAGCAGAAACTATTCCCAACAAACATTCATGATTCTGCTTAGCCCCACACACTTTAAAGAATCCTTTAAGCTCATAACTCTTCGATATCCATGTGATTACCTTTTCAATCTCTACTTTACTCGACCTCAAATGTGGCATCAAACCTAAGCTTAGTAAAATTATTTTTCTGTAGAGTAATATGTTTTTATTGTCCATGTCCACTTTGAGAAGCCAAGAATCTCTTTTTTATTGCCATTATCTTACAATCATAAGAGCTCCGTAGTTGGGTTATGATTGCTTCAAATGAAGAAACTTGGTCCAGGTAATTTCTCACGACAGAAGTCCATGAAGAAGGTTAAGTCTGAAGTCAGGCATTTCAGATAATGCATCCAAGTTCAGACATTTGATTTATTGCCTATCCTCTCTAATGATTAAATATTCGGCTACCCATTCAAACTCCACATATATTCATAATGTAATGGTCAAAGCAGGTTCACCACGCACTAACTTTCCACTTTCATTCCCTAGAGAGGAGAACCAGCCTGCACACAACCCAGAATAACAAAGAGAAACTGGATACCAAGATCCAAGAAAGAATAGAAGCAACTAATGAGGTTTCTGAGACTCAGATTTCCCTCCCCAACACCGGGATCTACAAAGTTTCCCTCTGTGGTAAAGGAACTGGAGAACAGCTGTCAAAAATATGGCACGGCTAACCCTCAAACAAATTAAAAAACACCATCTGCAGGCAAGGCAGTCTGATACACAGATGTGTGGCAGCACAAGACCCAGGGAAGAGAGAATGGGTTGGCGGGACTGAGGTTAACGCGACTGAAAGCAGACAACATATGGCTCTCCACTGAGAGGGGCAATGCACTTCTGAAGCCAACGATTTGTAACATTCATAAACAGCTATTGAACTTCTAACACACCCCTAAATGCCCGAATTTGTGTGTTTAAAGTTTCTTCAAGAACAGTAGGTAGAGCAATTACAGAGGACTACAAACTCAGCATCTTTTCATGTACCATTAGGCATTCAGGTAGCCAAAGAAGGTCCCTACACTATCTTTAATCTGCCCCCCCCCCATCTAGTTACACCTCTCATTAAAACTAACTCGTTTGAAATATGCAGCACCAGCTAACTTGTCCCACTTGCTAATGGTCCTGAATTGATCCTTAATTAGTTGCAGTTTTGGAAAGAATCCAATTAAAATAGTGGGAGATTCCAATAGCTGAGAAGACCTGGCTAATCTGTGTTATTCTCTGAATTGCTGTTCTTTGCATTAAGGCTTGCTAGGCAAAAGGCAGCTATGCAAAATATGGCAGGACTCAAGTCACACTAAGCATGCTCAGGTTTTAAACAGAAACCATCACATGGTAATTTATCCTCCAGCCATAAAACATGATCAAAGAAAGGCAGCCAAACGCTGTTAGAAAAATTACATTCCTTCATTCCACTTTTCCTTCTTCCTAAAAGGACAAGGTACTAATTCAGGAGAAGACAGTAGAATCTTTTCAATATATTATACATAAATATTTTTTATTTGCTGTGTGTTTTCCAATTCCCTACCTAACTTTCAAAATGGGGTGGGGGGAGGCATGTAAAGCTTAGGGTGGGAAGAAATAAAGGGGGTTGGGTGGAGAAAGTGCAGTGTGAGAGGGAAGGCAGCTAAATAGGATATTTTCCAATGTTCTTTCCTAAGGCCTGGCTGCTACCAGCAAAATTCCCAGTGTTGTTTATGAGGGCAGCTGGAGGTCATTTGACAGGTATGGCTTTTATGGTTTGGATTTAATTATAGAAAAGTGAGGGCTCAGAAAAGCAAGGTCTCTGGAAACCCAGGCAGAAGGACTCCAGCCACTGCTGGTAGGTGACAGTCACGTGGCCAGCTTTTGTATTCAGTGGCAATAATTCACAGCCCGGGATGGAGCCCAGCTCCCCATCCCCAGAGGAGCTTCCACCAGGCGCAGACTCCTGGTGCTTTTGATCCGCAAATTAACAAGATCAAAATGCGGGCTTTGTCTTTTGCAAACATCCCTGTCCCAAAATTTGTACCCTGTGAGAGGTTGAGTCACACTTTTATTTGAGTAATGAATTGCAGTAGTTAATACACACATTGGTTGTTGTTTTTTTTTTTTTTTTTTTTTTTTTCCAAATCTCCCTAAAGGCTATTTCCGTTTTTAATTTTCAGAAAAACACACATTATTCCCTTAATAAGAAAGTGCTCTACGTTTCAAAATGCGCGTGGATGCAGAAACACTCACAAGCTAACAAGGAAACACTGAAACAGGTACCGTATGCTCGAGATGGGGCGGTGCCTGCATTCAAGAACTCACAGCGCTTTGTGAACAGGAGGCGCTGCGCCTGTGGGATTTCAACTGCCCGCACTGGATCTGTCAAACACTTCCGACCGCTTTGTAAAGACAGTTATTTGAAGTGTGCGGTATTCACGTGGATAAATATCCCCTTCCTTTTAAACTAAGGGTTTCCCCCTCAACTATTAATAAAAGAGACATCCTGTGGGGGAAAAAAAGAAAAGGAAATAAAAGGAAAGAGAAAAGATTAAAGCTGAATCTGTTGAAATTGTGTAATTTTAATTTTGCTTTAAGAGAGGTTATGTAATTTCTTTTAATTCCTAAAATGAGACAGAAAAAGAGAGACATGAGAAAGACAGGAGACAGGGCAATAGGGAGACACTGATGGATTGACAGTCTTCTTTCAGTTGCCCAGTAAGAAAACCTATCAGGGCTGAAAATGATAGGGCTTTTTTCTACTTGAGAAATAATTTTTTTCTTATACCAATAAATACCAGTACAGAGAGAAGTGTGTGTGTGTGTGTGTGTGTGTGAGAGAGAGAGAGAGAGAGAGAGAGAGAGAGAGAGAGAGAGAGAGAGAGAGAGAGAGAGAGAGAGAGAGATCTGGTGCTTATCTGAAAGTGGTCGGGGACTGAGAAGCAGGTAGGAGGCCGCCTGCGAGGAAGGAGGGTTTGGAGGCGCCTGCAAACCAAAGAGATACCTGATTGACCTTTTGCTGACTCTGAGCCACGTGACACACAGGACGCCTCCTTAGAGTGATGGCTTTGGAAGAAGATGTTAAATTTAACCTCTGGCGCAATGATAAATTGACAATAAAAAATTCAATGGCTTGGTAATTACCAATCACTTTGGACATCGGCAACATTTTTCAGCTCTGTCACTGAGCATTGGCACAAAAGCTTCAGCTGGAATCCTCCCGGTCTTCCTCTTTTTAACTTTGTTTTCATGATGCAGATTAAATCTGCCACCCTATTACTGATTCATTTTCCTAATTTTTCATGTCTGCACCATGCCCCAGCTGCACCAGGCTGATAATTGTGGAGCCCAGCCCTGATGATTAACATCAGAAGAATTAATTATGCCTGCCATTAAAATTCCGAGTTGCACATGGTGATCAAGAAAAATTAAGTTTCTCTAGGCCTCTAAATCATTTCACCTTTGCAGGGAAGGATAGTGCCTGGACAGCGAGCCTGCAGCCCGTGGTTCCTGCTGAGGTCGGAACCACATGCCCTTTGTGTAATTCAACGGAGGCTTTCCAGGCTATTTTTTGTCCAAGATTCGGAGGAAAAGATTTAATGCTTGGAAAAATAAAGAGAACCTGAAATATAATCTTAATCTTTTGCTTTGAAAAGGGGGTAAAAATAGTACTTTCTCGCAACTCATATCCTTTTCCTGAAGTATCTGTTAAAGCAATGTGGAGAGGAATACATTCCACAGAGAAAAGAAACCCAACCCTTGGAAAGAGCTGATAAAATGAGGGTGGCAAGGGCGGGCAGCTTGATAATCATTACCAGTGGGAAGACAGGAAATGTTCATTCAAGCTGACAAAGGCAGTGGCATTTCTTGGAAATAAATTGATGACAGAATAAAAACAGATTCCTCGGATCTTTAGGCTAAATAATAATGAGTAAAAGAAGCCAGTTGACTGACGCATTTCCAAAATGATTGCTGCATGAGAAACCCAAAATGTATTCTGTCTACCCTAAGGTACAAAATTTACTAGAGCTGTAGTGAGTCAGATGCCATGCATTTATCATGCTCTCTTTCTACTCTATTTTCTGTTTTTAAATTACCATAATAATGTATATTACAGGCATGGCTTTCGAAGTCTACAAATGGAGTCATATTTTGATGAACGGATGTAAATATCTTACACCAAATGGTAAATCTCTCATTCACCTCTATGCAAAGAGTATGCATAAGCTATGCATCAAATCAGTTTCATTTGTTACATTTAAAAAGTGATACCATACATAAGACAATTTAAATAGATGCTCTTGTTAGTTTTTAGGAGTAGTAAATCCACAGGGGCAGGCTAGCCACCTACCCATTCCAGGTGAGATAGTGAGAGTCAGGGAATAGTGAAAAGTTAGTTTTAGTTTTAACATTAGAAAAAAATTAAAACCTTGTCTGTTTTGAAGCTGGCATGCCTTCACAAAAAGTCTTTGACTTTGTGATGTGGCACAATTCCCAGTACAGTGATGTAGTAGTAGCTTAAACAACATATTCCCTCTATGTCTCAAAGATACTGCCTTCCATAAGAACACAGGTGCTCAGATGGCTTCCTCTGCACAAAGGCAACTGACTACAAGTTTATTCTTCTTGCCAGGACTTTCCAAAGTAGATATACCAAAAGTATAGAAGTCTACTGAAACACTGAAGTTTGAAGAGCCATAAAACCTGTTCAGAGAACCCCAAAGATAGAGGTGATCAAAACAAACAACTAATTAAACTCCTCACACTTTTCTTCCCTGTGACTGAGCAGACTTTTAAGGGACTGTTTTCCAGGAAAGATACAACTCTTTGGGAGGCCTAAAATCAGAAGGAAAAGCTTGCTATAAGCACTTAAATCTTTTCTACATTAAAAAAAAAAACCCACTAGAATTTAAAATTGAAGTGAATACTGAAATATATTCTCCTCTTCTAAATAATAAGCAAATTAGAGATGCAAACTGTGAAACAACAGAGATAAGGAAGGAAGGAAGGAGAAATGAAGGGGGGAAGGAGCACCAGAATATGTATCACGTGTGCCCCAATATTATCAGACTGAATATATATATATATATATATATAAAAAAATAAGAGTGTAATGCTCAATACTAACATTACCGTGGATGCAAATCAAGATGGTGGCTCAGAAGAAATGTCTGCATTTCTCTTACAGTTTATTAGAGACAATGGATGTGATGTGGGGGAAACATTCTCAAGCATAGGAAACTAAGAAAATAGATGAAAGCTGTATTGAATAATACTAGCAGGACAAAAAGATGCCAAGTTTTCCCATCTGCATTCTTTCCCCCTTTCAAATAGACTAATTTCTGAGTAAATGCTAAATAAATAAGCTCATATTTGTAGCAATGAAAAGAGGGCAGAAGAGGGTAATTCAGTATCATAAATATTAACTTTGATTTTGCTTAATGCATCATTTCTGATGTATTGTTAATATTCACTGTTACCACTGGCACATGTGTATTTGCTGGAAGTGGGTGTGAGTGGATGGGTGGGTGGGTATGTTCCTGTGAAATACATAAAAATAACAGTGCAGTTCTCTAATTAGGAAAAAAAGTAACCAGTTAATATTAATTAACTTTAATCCCACTACTAATAATCAGCTTTCTGTTACTCAATTTTATGCTATTTCATTTAAGTAAAACGTCCACAATAAACAACTCTATCCAGATATAAATTTGATTAGTTGATTGTCTAGGCCTAGGTTCTATTGGTAACTTGGAGTATTGGCTGTAATATGAAGTTAATATTTGGGGTAAAGAAATCATTCTAAAGTTGATTTTGACATGAAATGTACACATCTATGTATATGCTCAAAAAGTACCTGCTTTCATGAATTCCATATGTAAAATAAGCCTCAATAAAGCTATTTTAAGTGAACAGGTCCTGTGTCAAACAATCCACTCTTGAGGGCATTTTCCTTTTTGATAAAAGTAGGACTTGTGCTGCGATTTTTTGGTTCAGCAAATATTATTGGCCACCTTGTATATGGCAAGTTTTGTCCTACAAGTTAAAAATGTCATCAGCATGGCACACAAATCCTGTCCTCGTGGAGCTTACTCATCTAGGGAACAGAGACAGGCAAGTCAATAAGTCAGGAAAATCATGGAAAGAGGAAAGCCATATGAAGGGATTAGTGTGGACAGTGGTGGATGCTATTTAAGATTGGGGCAAAGGGACCTTTGAGAAGGTGGCATTTGAGTTGAGAACTGTAGCGTCAGCACTATGATCTGTTCCTCGAATCGGGGGAAGGCCTAGAGATTGAAATAACAGACAAGACAGCAGGTCTGTCTTCCTTCAACAGCAATGTTGGGATGCCAAATGCCAAAAGCCATTGATTGAGGGAATGGAGTAGGCTTATACACTGACTTACAGCACAGTGGAAAATAACAGGCTTTTCAGGGTTAGCGCCTTCCCACAGGTGTGTGTTAGCAAACAGGAAGAGTACCAAACACAATTCTGGGGCAAGATGTTCCGGCCAGGCCAACAGCTTCAAGCTTGCTCAAGGTGCCATGGGGGTTCATGCAAGGCCCTACAAAGAATGGCAAGAAGCAGCAATTCACGGAAAGATCCAGGAACTAACCTACCCAAAATGACAAGTGCCTTGAGACATTAACAAGACTGATGTCTTCAAAGAAGGGACAGCTGTGGTAGAGTAGGCAAGCTGTCACAAAGTCCTCAAAGGACAAGGGGCCAGAAGGGAAACCTTCTCAGAGACCTTAGCAGGTCTGAATGACTATAGTCATACATATAAACCATCAGACTAAGTCTGACAGCAAAGGTGCAGTGTTCTAACTGTTAGAAAGGTGGGCATAAAAACAAGATGACCTCAGGCAAACTAAGGCATCTGTTCATCAAATAGAAAAACCAAGATTTCAATTGAATGTGCAATGGAAAGCTGTTGGTGGATATTAAGCTGGACTACAGAGAGTTTGAAAATAACCCCCCTAAGGGGTCCCCAGAGCTAGTTTTTTATTAGAGAGATTAGGGATGGAAGTGGCACAAGCAGGTGGCAGGTTTGGCATCTATTAAGAAATCTAGAGGTGCCTCTAGCCACTCCACCACACAGGGTTATGTTACCAGAACTCTTGCAACAAGACCAGCCAGAATTGCTCCCCTCTAGCAGCTTAGGGTCAGTTCCAGGACGTGAAAAATGTTTTTGCTGAATCCCTGGGGCTCTGTGGCATACCATACAACAGAAAACATTTGGCTCAGAAAGATATCAGAGCAGGTGCTGCCAAACTGACGCTGTAACCAAGAGAAGGGTCAAAACCCTCCCAAGCAACATCTGCCCAGAGTGTGGGAACTTGGCCTCTCAAGGGGCTATCAAGGAAGAATGAGCTCTAAAGCGCATCCCTAATCAACTGCCTGGAATTGGGACGTATCTCCCCAAACCATTCACTTTCACCTTAGTTGAGTAATGCTAGTGTGTGGAGTCTCTCTGACTCTAGTGAGACATCACATCATTGATAAGTCAGTGAGGCATATGTAGCACATCCAACCACATGCCCATGAAATATGCCTTGCAACAGTATCTAAGAATGGGATGGGGGCTCATCAGGTAGAGTGCTTACTGTGCAAACACGAAGATAAGGGTTCAGGTCCCCAGGATTCATGTAAAAACTTGGCACAGCAGCATGCATGAGTAACTCCAGTGCTTGGGTCGGGGGACAAGATGGGGGTGACATGGTCAGGACCCAAGGGGCTCACTGGCTATCCTGTCTAGCTGAAACAGCAAGTTCTGGGTTCAGTGAGCAATCTTGTTTGGAAAGTGAAGTGAGAAGAAGTAGACAAAGATGCCCAACATCTGGCCTCCACACATACACATGAGCACACTCACACTTGTGCATATACACACATCCACCACAAGCAGAAGGGGGAAGCAGGAGACAGAGGAAGAGAGTTGGAACCTTATAGCTAGTTGTAATGGCTCAAGCTTGTAATACCAGTTACCCCAGAGATGAAGGCAAAAGGAAGGCCAACCTGAATTTCAAGACCAATCTAGGTGACTTATCAATACCCTATAAAAACTAATAATAATAATAATAATAATAATAATAATAATAATAATGATAATAATAATAATTCCAGGCCTGCTGACTCACACCTATAACCCTGATATTTAGAAGGCTGGTACAGACCAGCTGCTGTGACTTTGAGACTAGCCTGGGTTACATAGTGAGCTCATGTCCAACCTGGGTTAATATGAAATAAATTTAAAGGTCTAGGGATAAAATTAGTGGTAGAATGTTTGTCTTGAGTTCAAGCCCTAGTCCTGCTGACAGAAACATTGGGGAATTCCAACTCCAAGAAGCATTTTTAAGGCCCTTAAAATTTTTTTTGAGGGGGCTAGTAAGATGGTTCAGTAGTTAAGAGTACTGGTTGCTCTTCCAGAGGACCTGAATTCTGTTCCTAGCACCCACATGGTGGCTCTCGGCCATCTGTAACTCCAATGCCCTGGGATCCAATGCCCTCTTCTAGGCTCTGGGCACTGCATGTAAGTGGTGCACAGACATACTTAGAAGCCAAACACCCACACACATAAAATAAAATATTTTTAAAGCACATATTGAAAGCAGGTTCATAACAGTTATGTTTTACAGTACCAACTTCCAACAGGCACCATAACAGATTCCCCAATTGCTTGAGTCATCTGTAATCCTTTACCACAGATTCATAAAGAATATGTTATTCCCATTTAAATATGAAGAAGCAGAGGCATTTCTCTCACCATTATACCTTAATAAAATCCAAACCATTCTCCTCTGGTGAAGTCAAGCACACTTTGGTGTTTACAGAAATTGTTTTGCATGTTGTATGCAACACCTTTGGAATTATCTATGAAGACCCAAATAAAGCTAAAGTCACTGTAACATCCCCGCATTTGCTTTGCTGACTCTATTTGTAGCACCACTCCCAGGAGCCTTTATGGTTTTCTTTCTAAGTTTCGATTTACATACACGTGTTCAGAAATGCCCCTTCTGGGGGTACTGCAGCCCAGATTTATAGCCTGTCCTATAGCATATCTATGTCTTGTGTTTCCTCATACCCTATCTCTTTGCACAAAACATTTATGTACCCAGGTGGTAACCATAAAAACCTAAGAGCTTCAGCAAATATGCTAAGATTCCTTTTAATTGTGTTGTTGAGATGGCCTGTGGCATATGCATTTTCTTCAACTGCTCTTAAGACGTGTGTGTGTGTGTGTGTGTGTGTGTGTGTATGTATGTGTTATGCACATGCCCTTGCCTGTGCATGTGAGTACATGTATCTGAGGAAGCCAGAGGTCCACATATTAAATTATTAATAGTATGAGGTGTCACACCTGTGATCCTAGAGTTAAATTCTAAGGGATGTGACCAGAACTGGTTGCCATTCCTCTTAGAAACAATACTGACTACACTTGAACACACACATTTCACATTTTTATTCAAGTATCCTCATCAATGATATTTCCAGAATTTCTAAAGTATGCATACATCTTTAAGACCCTTCACCAGGTTATCAATAGAATACATTAGACCAAGTTATATCACTATCACAAATGTTTAAGAATGTTTGTCTCCTTATTTTCCTGTCATTATGAACCATTTTCAACATTTGCTCATTTCATAGGAGAAATGCATATTTGTAACATTTAATAAGCCTTCATGTAATTTGGCCATTCTCATTTTTATGTTACCATGTTGATGTTTCTTACTTATGGGAGCTCTTTATGCACTAGAGATAGAATCCTCTCATGGTATGTGGTAAACACCTTTGCCAAGTTTCTCCATGTCTTGCCTTTGTTTATGGAGTGTGTGTGTTCCTACAATGGTATCATTTCTAAGGAAGTCAAGCTACTAGTGTTTTCCTTTATGATTCTGGCTTTGGTAGCATTTGCTTTTGGTATTTTGGAAAATGTATAAAATTCCAGATGGGTTTCTCATTTGTCAACAACAAAATGTCACTGGAAATCAGGACTTTTGAAAATCTATTTTAAACTGTTACACAGTCATAGACCTTTTCACAAATAGAAAAAAAATGAATGATGATTTAAATGAACTTCATCAATATTGTTGAAAAATAATCAATTTTTTAAAAACCTGTCCATGTCAATGAGCAGGTGACATTTTTGCTATTCTGTACTTACAACTTGCAACAACATAATCATAATAGTTTAACCCAATTTGTCAGGAAAATGATTTCACAAACTTCTAGAGAAAGTGCTGTAAACATGACTGCTTCAGGCTGTAAGAAGGGATCTGGCTAGAGTTTGGATGACAATGTTTCAATGATAGCCACACACAGAATAAAATAACTAAAAATTGTTCACTTCTATTGGCAGGGAAGGCATTCTAGAAGTTTCCCTTTTATTTCCTAGAGATGCTACATAGGAACCTCCACATTTGTGAAAGTATACCAAGAATGGCTCAGCCTGCAAGATGAACTCCCCATAGCCACACCATTCACAGATGTAGACCTGCTCAGTGAGCCAGTATTTGTAAGGAGTACGGTTTTTCTGCCCACCACCTGGTCTTGTCCCGCCGCCGTGCCAGCTCCAATTAACACACTGAGACTCTGTATTAGATATAATCCTGTTGGCCCGATACTAGTTTCTTATCGGCTAGCTCTGTCTTAATTATTAACCCATTTCTGTTAATCTAATATTTCCACATGGTCTTCTTACCGGGGAAAGGGGCCAGCATCTTGTCTCCCAAGCCTCTCCATCTTGACTCTCCCTACTACTTCCTCTTTCTCCTTGTCTCCTAGTCCCTCCTACCTTCCTTTCCTATTGGCCAACAGTGCTGTATTCATTAACCAGTAAGAGAAACATATATACATAATGGCATCTCCCATCAAGTATTTGGGCCCCAGAGCTTTACATTTCACATATTATTCCTTTAGACCCCTGGTCAGAAAGGTAGATTCTGCACTATGCAAATGTCCCCTGACTTCATGATACCTGTTCAGCTCCCACCATACAAAGCCACAAACCGTTCTCAAGAGGTCATAAAATGATGAACTGATAAGCCAGTAGCAACTTTAAAATTCTGTTTTAAGTCAGTAAAACTAACATCAAGAAATAATGAAATATGGGGTTGGCGAGATGCCTTGGTCCTGCTTCAACTAGATGATGGGACAGCTTTAGTGGATTTCCTAGGGGAGGCCTTAACCTCTTTGTGGAGCTGATGGGAGGAGGGGAGGAGTGGGGGAAGCAGGAGAGGATGGAGGGGGAACTTGAATTGGAATGTAAAAAAAATAAATTAATAAAAAAAGAAAACAAACAAAAAGGAAATGATGAAATAATATGAGCAGTATGAGTCTAAAGATCTGTTTTCTCTAATAAAAAAGAGGAGAGTGGTTCTTAGCTTTGTAAGGAACACACACACACACACACACAGTCTTGTTATTTATATCCTATTATTAAGAGCTGTTAAAAAAAAACCTAATAAAATGCTGGCAAATTAAACCCAAGAACACATCAGAGAAATCAACCACCATGGCCAAGTAGGCTTCATTCATCCCAGGGATGCAGGGATGGTTCAACATACAAAAATCAATCAATGTAATTCACCATATAAGAACACTGAAAAAGAGAAATCATATGATCATCTCATTAGATCCCGAAAAACCTTTGACAAAATCCAACACCCTTTCATGATAAAGGTCTTGGAGAGATCAGGGATAACAGGAACATACCTAAACATAATAAAAGCAATATACAGCAAACCAACAGCCAACATGAAACTGGATAGAGAGAAGCTTAAGGTGATTCCTCTAAAATCAGGAAAAAGACAAGGCTGCCCTCTCTCTCCATATCTCTTCAATATTGTACTTTAAGGTCTAGCTAGAACAATAAGAGAACAAAAGGAGATGAAGGGGACACAAATTGGAAAGGAAAAAGTCAAACTCACTATTTGCAGATGATATGATAGTTTATATAAGTGACCCAAAAAACTCTACCAGGGAACTCCTACAGCTGATAAACACCTTCAGCAAATTAGTAGGATTCAAGATTAAGTAAAAAAAAAAAAAAATTAGTAGCCCTACTATATACAGATGATAAAGGGACTGAGAAAGAGAAACATCACCCTTATAATAGCCACAAACAACATAAAGTATCTTTAGGTTAAGGCTAACCAAACAAGAGAAAGACCTATATAGCAAGAACTTTGTGTCTTTAAAGAAAGAAATTAAAATACCAGAAAATGGAAAGATCTCCAACACTCTTGGATAGGTAGGATAAACATAGTAAAAATGGCAATCTTGCCAAAAAGCAATCTACAGATTCAATGCAATTCCCATCAAAATCCCAGCACAATTCTTCACTGACCTTAAAAAGACAATAGTCAACTTTATGTAACACAAGAAAGACCCAGAATAGCCAGAAACAACCCTGTTCAATAAAGGAACTTCAGTAGGCATCACCATCCCCAACTTCAAGCTTTACAATAGAGCTATAGTCCTGAAAACAGCTTGGTATTGGCACAGAAATAGACAGGTAGACCAATGGAATCGAATCGGAAATCCTGATATTAACCCACACACCTACAAACACCTGATTTTTGACAAAGCAGCTAAAATTATGCAATGGAAGGAGGAAAGCATCTTCAACAAATGGTGCTTTGCATAACTGGATGCTGACCTGTAGAAGACTGCAGATAGACCTATGTCTATTGTCATGCACAAAACTTAAGTCCAAATGGATCAAAGACCTCAACATAAATCCAGCCACAATGAACCACTTAGAAGAGAAAGTGGGAGGTACCCTTGAATGAATTGGTACAGAAGACCACTTCCTGAATGTAACACCAGTAGCATGGACACTGAGATCAACAATTAATAAGTGGGACATCCTCAAACTGAGAAGCTTGAGGACACAGTTGACATGACCAAATGGCAGCCAACAGAATGGGAAAAGATCTTCATCAACCCCACATCTGACAGAGGGCTGATCTCCAAAATATACAAGGAACACAAGAAACTAGTCACCAAAACACCAAATAATCCTGTTAAAAAGTGGGGGTATAGAACTGAATAGAGAATTCTCAATAAAGGAATCCAAAAAGGGTTAAAGACACTTAAGAAAGTGCTCAACATTTTTAGCCATCAGAGAAATGCAAATCAAAACAACTCTGAGATATCATCTTAACTCCTATCAGAATGGCTAAAATCAGAAACACCAATGAGAGCTCATGCTGGGGAGGATGTGGAGAGAGGGGAACACTCCTCCACTGCTGGTGGGAGTGCAAACTTGTACAGCCATTTTGGAGATCAGTATGGCAGTTCCTCAGGAAAATGGGAATCAGTCTACCATGGGACCCAGCAATTCCACTCTTTGTCATATACCCAAGTGATCCACATCCATTTAACAAAGACATCTGTTCAACTATGTTCATAGCAGCATTATTTGTAATAGCCAGAACCTGGAAGCAACATAGATGCCCCTTAACTGAAGAATGGATAAAGAAGACGTGGTACATTTACACAATGGAATACTACTCAGTGGAAAAAAAACAATAGAATCTTGAAATTTGCAGGCAAATAGATGGAACTTGTGAGTGAGGTAACCCAATCACAAAAGGAGGAACATGGCATGCACTCACTCATATATGGATCACACCACCAGAGAAACTAGGATACAAGGAAGAACCTAAGAGATTCATACAAAATCTCTCACAGAAGGGGAAAGGAACAAGATCTCCTGAGCATATTGGGAGTGGGGGGAGGGCAGTGAATGGAGAGGGAGTTAGGAGAAAGAGAATAGGAAGAGAGGAGAACATGTGGGACCAGGAAAATTGAGTGGGGGGGGGGAGGACAATAGACGAGAGCAAAAAAAAAAAAAGAGAGAGAGATACCATAATACCATAATAGAGGGAGCCATTATAGGTTTGATTCTAGAGAAATGTCCAGAGACCTATAAGGATGACCCCAACTAACAATCTGAGCAACAGTGGAAAGGCTACCTTAAATGACCTCCCTTGATAATGAGATTGATGACTAACTTATATGCCATCATAGAGCCTTCTTCTAGTAGCTGATGGAAACAGAAGCAGACATGCACAGCTAAACACTGAACCGAACTCCTGGAATCCAGTTGCAGAAAGGGAAGAGGGATAAGAAAATGGGGTCAAGACCAAGCTACAGAAACCCACAGAGACAGCTGACCTGAACAAAGGGGGGATAATGGACCCCAGACTGACAGCTGGGAAACCGGCATTGGATTGACTCAGACCCCCTGAACATGGGTCTCAGTTAGAAGATCTAGGCAGTCTAAGGGACCTTTGATGACAGTGGAAACAGGATGTATGAAAGGACTTTGGGAGCACATTCCCCATGGAGGGATACTCCCTTAGCCTAGAGACAGGAGGGAGGGCCTAGACCCTACTCCAAATGACTTGACAGATTTGATGATCCCTCCTGGAAGGCATCACCCTCCCTGTGGAGTGGGTGGGGAATGGGGCAGGAGGGGATTGGGGGGCATGGGAGGGAGAGGGAACTGGTATCAATATGTAAAATAAGAAAATAAATAATACAGACAGATAGATACACACCTGGCAGATTATACCAGGCAGTGATATAGTCACCACATTCACAACTATAAATTGGAGCCACTTCTGTACAGGTTAGACAGGACCTGGCCCCAGGTATATGCGGTATCCACAGAAAACAAACAGAGGGTTATAAAGAACTTGCGGTAGGAAGGTTGGAGAGTTACAGGAAAAGGGGGTGGGGTGATTCAATGATTACAACAGAAAATACAATGAGGAAGCAAAAATCATATCATTAAGCAAAAATCGTATCAGAAAAAAGGAGTAAGACTCACTAGGACAGGAGACAGCTCAGTCAAGCCAGAGGGGGCTGAGTGCGGCTTTAAGGGAACAGTGTTGTTGAGTGAAGGAAAACAATTTCTGCAAACACAGAGGGTGGAACTGAGCTATGCCATGTGTGGAAGAACCAACGGAGTCACTGGACAGAAAAAAACAATGCTGAACCCCAAGAGGAAGGAAAAGGTGCGAAGGGAAGCTCCCTGAGGGTCAGTAAGCGGTTCCCACCTCACATCAATCTCCCCAAGTCAAATTCTGAAAGGTTGGTTTTCCAGGGTGAAAGCTGCCTGTAGAGCTGAGGATAAGGGGTCAAAGCCCATGTGATTCCACACTGTCAGCCTCGCCGTCGTCAACACTCATATGGGTACCCTGTTAGAGGCCAGCCTGGTCTACAAAGCGAGTTCCAGGACAGGTTCCAAAGCAGTACTGAGAAGCCTGAGAAGCCCTGGTCTCAAAAAACAAACAAATCAAAAAGTGTGTAAACTAATTTTTTACATAATTTATTTTGAAAACAGAAAGAGAACAAATGATTGAATAAACTAACCAACAATGAACCATGATGAAAATTATTTCCAGGAGTTTATTATATATCCACATGAACACGACCTACTACAGGGTCTAGAGACAGGGAGAGAAATGGTGTGAGCATTGAAAATCAGTACTGAATTAAAACAAAATATCAGCTATAAAATGATAAGGACTTATATTTAGGAGGCAGAAGTACAAAGGAGAACGTTGAAAGAATTGCAGCAGGTCTTTAAGTGATTTTCGCTTATTACAATGCCTGTCTAAGAGGCAGGTCAAGTTTAAATGGACTGATTAACTGTTACAGTCATTCATTCACTTGGAAAACAACTATTATTCACCAGCCACTTTTCTGGCCTTGGGGACCAAGGTAAATTTTACATTTATTTCCCTCAAATTTCTAACTGATCCCATGAAGCCCTGAACACTGACAGCCCAAACTCACACAACTGGCTACTATCATAATTACCATCCTTGATTACCAAAATAGCCTGGCATTTTGGAAGGGAACATGGATTTCAAGGCTGAGTGGCATCAAAATGGTCCACCTGTGTATCTGCTGGAAACATTAAACAAGCAATTAAGCCCTTCATCTCCAGTCATTTCACATGGTTTGTTCAGGGGCACCAATCTCCCCAAAGGCAGCGCCGTTTCAGGAAACCTGTATTCAGCAAAGAGAGTGAAAATTTATACATACATACAATATGAGTATGTATGCATCCTGCTGAGTCAAAAGTTCTCTAAACCCACGTGTGAATGTACAGTTTAAATTTTATGACATTTTAATTCTGGCCTCCAGACTCTACCAATCATTTGTGACCATAAAACTCTGCATCAAGATTAGCCTTCCCTGATGTGCTGGCTAGTTTTATGTCAACTTGACACAAGCTAGAGTCTTTTGGGAAGAGAAAACCTCAGCTGAGAAAATGTTCCCATCAGACTGTGAGCAAGCCTGCAGTGCATTTTCTTGACTGATAGTTAGGGGAGAGGGAAAGCCCATTGTGAATGGGGATACTCCTGGGCTGGTGATCCTGAGTATTATAAGAAACCAGGCTGAGCAAGCCTTGGAGAGCAAGCCACCAAGCAATGCCCTTCCATGACTTCAAGGTCCAGTTCCTGCCTCTGGATTCCTGCTTTCTTTCAGTGGTGGACTATTACCTGAAATAAACCCTCCCCTCCCCCAGCTATTCATACACATAGTGTTTGATCGCAGCACTACAAACCCTAACTAAAACACACCACAACACAGGGCAACACATCTGTCCTCAAGGCAAACAGGGCCCACGGTCCCTTCTTCCACCAGTCCTTCTGGAGTACCTATGGTGCATCATGCATGGCCTTGGGTTAGTCACCACTCTGAAGTGAACCACATCAGATAGTCTGTGCTTGCATTGGACACTCGAAGGGCCTTCTGACTAGAGCCATCAATTTTCCAATCCATTCTAAGCAGGGTCCTTCCTACCTTTCTCAGGATTACCTTCCAGTCATCTTATCCCCATTCCCCCAAACCGCCAAGACAGACCAACAGTGCTGCGTGTTAATGGGACTCCTGCAGTTTCTGTCTCTTCTAGCTTTTATTAACACCATCTGATGGATACAACTTAGGAAGGATTTATTCGGGTTCTCAGTTCCAGAAGTTAGTTTGTCATGGCAGGACAGGCATGATGGAGCATATCTACGGTGGCTGGAGTGTGTCAAGCCAGTTCCTCACAACTTAGAGGACTGGAAAGTACAAACGCAGCTGGACACCAGGACAGGACAGACCCTTCAAAAGCCTCCCTCCAATGACAGACTTCCATCAGCCATGTCCGTCTCTGGTCCACCATCTCCCCAAAAAGTTTCTCCTGCTGGGGACTACATGTCCAAACACACAAGCCTTTCACATTCAAACCATTTAGCATTGTACATCACTCATTTGCAATACCACTCACCACTTGTAATATTCTAACATGGGTTTGAATTCTGACTGCATTTTTCTAGCTTTCAGGGCTTCAATGTTTTCCATGGGTAAATGAAAATAAGAATACCTACAGGCCAAGGACACCCAAAGAATTAAATCAATTAGTATATATGAAATCACTCAATAGAAGTCTTGGGATGGCTTTCCACAGCAATCCTGAGAATAAAACCCTCATCCTAACTCCTCAGAGCCCAATGACATCTGTACTTCTTATGTCACATCAGAGGCTGCAGCGGGCTTCTTGGCTACTTCCTCATACCCCGGACAGTGTGTGACACATAAGTGATCAGACAGGGGAAAGTGGTGGCTGGCCTCCACACCACACAACTGACATTAGTAGTTGAGCTTAAACTGTCTGCTGAGTTACAGATTCATCAGGCATTCAGATTGTACCTCCAAATGCCTGTGCCTCCAAGCTTAAACAGGAATGCAAGTCCAGTGTTTTTGCAGAATGAACTTCATCTTTTGTATTGTAGTCAGTCTGGGGGGCAAATGCAGAACCCCAAAAGATTTATGTTTAAATAGTGTTCTCTTAACTTTACATTGCTCTTCATTCTTGGCGATTATGAAACAGTTGTTAAAGCTAAACCAAGAGGAAGTATTTTTGCAATGAAACCATTGAGATACAAAGAGAAACAGTTCAAGGGTTAGTGATGAATCAGCTCAATTTAATAGCTGCTCCCTTCAGCTAGTGTTCATCCCCAAACAATGTCTCTCCAACCTCACAAGGTTGAAAAACTGCAAGCCTGCACCTTCCAAGGAATAAGCAAAGGTGAAGGGCTCACTTTTCTAGGCCATTCCCACTGTATAACTGGGCATTGTTCTCTAGCTAAAGCAGCTGGAGGAAGCTGATCAGGTCCTACAGATCCACGATGTGTCCAGCAGCACCTTGCTTCTGAAAGACTGATTTTGCTCTAATTAAATCAAGGACCTTCCTCTGCTCAATCTAACTTTCCCTGCATTCTAATCAGCCTTAACCAACTTCACCAAGACTGGGCAGCAAAGCTACCAGGAACTCGACCCACTGGGATCCCTTCCTGACACCCATGTTCCCTAAAATGGTCCATCACCAGTCCCAGAAACCTCAAGAGTGTTCAAAGAGGACAATCTGTTACATGGACAAAGTCTCCACCTGATGAATGGACGTCACTACTCCCCAAGAAGTTGAAAAACAACCAAAGAGAATATACCCAAACACAACCTCAGGTGTAGCTCACTCAGAGTGGGAGCTGTTCTGCATAGGAAAACAAGGTTTTCCCAGTGAGGTCTCAGAGACTACAAAAGCCACAGGTACTAGGAGATAGACACTAGTTGGACAGAGTTTCAAGACACATTTGGATGCAATTGTCTTCCCCCCCTCACTTCAGGAAACCCCCCAAAAGTTGAGAGGCAATACCTCTTTGCCCCATTCTGGTAAATTTTGCCCATAGCACATTACACTTCCCCGGAGACATTTAGAGAGTGCCATTCACTTAATTGCCTGAAAAACCCAAACCAGAGTAGCTGAAGCTTGTACCTCTATTTGTTGGCTGTCTACAGATTTACAATGTAGCACCATGTGGATCTTCAGAGCCAAAGTGTTAGAAATCTGAGGTGCTTATTCGATCCTCAAAAATACAATGGGCAAGAGCAGGAAATGCTTCGGTGTCCCCAGAAGGCATCAACCCCAATTACATTACTACACATGTGTGCAGCCCTTAAGCTGCTCATTAACATTTGGAAAATTCTTCTGGTAAATGTCTTCATATCCAATTTAGGCTTCTTTCCTTCTCCCTACCGCCCTGGCTTCATAGACATGCCACGATAATGAGCTACATAAACGTAACTCCTTACATGAAGAATGTCATCACTTCACAGTACAAGAGAGCTGAGCTTGTTGCGTGTGTCTACAAACCACACTTGCTGTCTGTTAGAGTTTGTAGCAACTTTTAAATCTGTCATCACGGCATGAATTTCATACTAAGCCCCTTCCCCGGTGCTTGAGCCAGGAAGTAAGACGGGAATAGGCTGTGTCATTTATGGGCAGACTGGTATCGGGTCAAGTGTGACGTCATGCTCTGCTGGGCCATAATGAGGTGAGAAGGCAAGCCTGCAACAACGTGGCACTTTGTTTAGTGGGGGGCTGTATTTCAGCTTACGATAAAACCGAGACTAAGGATATGGACTACAGATTTTTAATAGCCTCAAGCAAGGGAAGAGTGGAGGGGTGAAAAGAGGAAGGCTATTGAAGAGTTTAACAAAATGACATTACTATAAAAAAAAAAATACAAAAAGTCAAAGTGCCAGAATAGGCTCTAAGCAGGGTAGTTCCCCTGGCATGTGTATGGGCCACGTTGTATCCAACTAAAATAGTAAGACCTCAAGCGACTGTCTCGAGTTTTGTTTCCTTGTCCTGATAGGGCTCAGGCACACAGGAGACTAGACTCAAAATGAGTGTGTGCATGTATACCTATTTCTTTAAAATGACAAGATCCTGTTTTCAATATCCTGGAAGTTCTTTTCTTGACCAAATGTTTCCATCCAAAATAGAGAGAATAAATCTCACATCGCACACCTTTTCAGTCCCTTGCTGTGTATCTTCATAGTTACTTACTCAGCATTTGAATTTATGAATAACCCAGAGTGTGATATAAATGTATATGGCAAATATGACTAGGAAAAAGAAATTTAATATCCAATTTTTTTCTAAAGGTAGAAAAATGTGTTTATATCCACGGATTAGTGTTGTTCTCAGTCATGGTAGAGAAACTTCCCTTTGCAGTATGTGACAATTAACGAAGACACTCAGGACTGGTCAGAGTTCTGTAAATAAGCAATTACTGAGTCCTCAGCTTGAAATGAGACACCTGTGTCAGCCAGCCCCACCAGGCTCAGGAATAAGTTGTAAAGGGGGGGGAGCAAGTTAAGAGCCAGATGGAGAGAGTTCTATGAAAACCTTTCTGAATGTGCCATGACAGGACAACCACACTAATAAAGTCATAGTAGCTATGGTTACTGGGTCAAGGTAGGGCCTGGCAACCCTACATCATGAATAGGGAAGGGGTTTGTGACACCTCATCCCACTGAGAAGCTATTGACAGTTAATGGTGTAAATGGAGTTCTTCACTGGTCTAGAAAATAAAAAGCCAGAGTCAGATATAGAGGGAGATGCTGAGAGATCAGAGAGAAGGGGCAAACCACCACCACACCTTACCGCCTTCAAATCTCAGCAGACAAGAGCAAGTTCTGTTTTCCCCTTCTTATACCCTGCTTCTGCCCAGCTGGCTCACGTCCTGTCTGTCTGTATAGAGCTCCAGATCTCTATGGTTAGTGGCGAGCTCCATCCTTTGACCTTCAGACAGGCTTTATTTGTACAAGCAAGACATCACAACATAATGGCTTGAGAGGAGGGATCATTTTCTTCAGTGGTGTAGCTACTGTTGAGTTACCCTCCACCCATCTCAACCCATGCTCTTGCAAGCAACATTAAGTAAGCCCAGCCCAGTAAACCTAAACAAAACAATAGAGATCCCCTGCAAGCCAGGTAGGTGGTAGTTCCAGCTTTTCAAACTATACAAACATAGTAAAGCAATTTCTTGTGAACTAGATATCCTTCCAGCCTAAAGTAAAGTAAAAAAATCTCTACATGTTCATGTATGCTTAAAGTGGACTATGTGCTCAAGAGGTGGTCTCTGATAAACAACCAACAACATGACAAGACAGAGTTGACTCAGAACAGGAACATTCACTGAAAACTATTCTACCTACTGCTAAGAGAGTACCTCCCTCAAAGTTGCTGTTTTTCCTGTCTACAATTATCACCAAAGGCCTGAATAATTCAGCCTTCATGTACATGAGGAAGTCAGGGAGCATCACACCACTAAGCCCCATCAGCTCTCTGGAGGAGTTGACTTTTCAGATTGCCTTAAATAGTTCTACTTCATTACAGTGAGATATTTATTCTAAGTGAAAGCATAGCATTAGAAAGCTAAAAATCTACAATTATTCTTTTGTTTTAATTTTCTCAGCTGTGATCAGACACACCCCAGAAGAAGAGGGCTGAAGCCTTATCAATTCTTCTTGCCTTTTCTGAAATATCGGTTTCTTCCCACAAGCCCAATAACAGCCCAATATTAATTGGACTCATGCTTTTTTTTTTTCTAATTATGGGCCTATTAGAAGCCCTGTTTCTCTCCATGGTGACCATATAGCTCTTCATCAACTGTACGTTAACCCCTGCTTAGCCGCTTGCCACATCTTGTAGATGCTATTTGATCTGCCCAGGGACTTAGCCATGACAAGTTAGTCATTTTTCCTTCTCCACCACCAGGACAATGAAACCACTTGATCCTTTAAGTAATTAGAATAATAAATAGCTAAGGGTAAGATTCCATAGAATTGGGAAGGCAGGCATTTTGATTTCAACTTTACCATATCCATTTGTGTTTCCATTAATAAGGTATTTTATTCCTTTGAGCCTTAGTTTATACTCCCAGAAGATGGGAATCACAACAAAATGTAGAGAGAAACCACCCTGAAGATCAACAATTGCACACACAAAGTGCTTAACATAATAGCTGTACCTTGTGGATGCCTAAAAAGCTAATTGGCTAATTGTTGGTAAAATAATTCTTATATAAGAATAAGAAATCATAAGTACCAAACATGATAAACATATGTCAAAATAGGTTGCCCTTGATAGGAATTCATGAGCAGCTGTTATCCAAAGCACAGTCCTTAATTATATTTTAAGGCCATATATTACCTGAAAGGGTAAAAACAGTGGCAGAAAAGAGAAAGACCATGGACACAAAATTCAAAGGCAACCAATCAGTCAGCAAAGCCCCCACCCTATTCGAGTACAATCAGCACCAGCTGTAGTCCAATTAAACTTAATCTAGTCACATGCTCATGTGCTCCTCAGAAATTAGAGGAAATCAATTCAAATGCTAATGAGAAAGTCCATAATTTATTATCTGCTGAGGAATGCATGTTACATTAATTTTAACTGTAAACAATTATTTTTATTGCAAGATTAATTACCCCATCTTATACAACTTCCCTTTTTTCATATTCTTTTAAGGGATTAGTTTTCAGTTGCTGTTTTGGGTCTCTGTCACAGTCCTTTGGCTTGAGAAAAGTATAATTAATTTAGGGATGCTGCAAATGTTGTTTTCTATTCTTCTGCCAAAAGAAAGTGGGATAAATGACTGGGTCAAGCATGGAGAAAAATGGCTGCTGCTCTGGCCAGGATGAAAGACATTCGAGCTCAAAATGAAAGGGAGGGTAACCACACAGGATTAAAAGGTAGGCTTGTCTTGGTCAGTTCTGAGAGATGCATTCCAAAGGTTTCCACAGGCAAGTACAGCCATAGTATTCCTAAATCTGCCAGTGGTGATGAGAACTGCGTGACTGTCATTTTGAGCAACCCGAAAAGAAGTTTGTGCTGTCAGAATTCTGCGCCCTGGACAAAGATGTTCTCACCCCGACTTGATTTCCAAGGTGAATGAAGGCTTAGCATGGCAGTTTGTGGGAAATCATTCTTAAACCTATCACTCTGAGCAGGGAGAGCAGGGCTCTAGGCGGCAGGGAGCACACAACAGCTTCATTCTTTCTGATTGACCATCAGCTTGACTCTCGAGCTGAGCAAAATTTAGAGGTTCATTTTCTTTATGGGCACAAGCAGACTAACCATTTTAAAGGTAAATATTTGTGAAATAGCAAATCCATTTGTTTACTTCATTTGGGGGCTTTCTTAATTTAAACTTCCAGTGCAGGCAACTGCAAGTCATCGATTAAAATTAAATTAGTTTAAATTAAATCAATAAGCCTAGTGGTTGATTTCAATGGGAATTTGGTTAGAAAATGGAGAAGAGAATTGAGCCCAGGGAAGATTCAACTGCTAATTACTTATAAAAGTTTAGCCTTAAAGGGTAATAAGCATTTGACCCAGGAGTAGAAACAGAGGAAGAGGGTTAGCTATGGCAAACTTAATCCACGACCTCAGTGACAGGCTTAGCCGTGACTTCTGGTCATGGGAATTGAATCTTAGCTGTTCACATATATCCCAATATGGTCATTTCTTATTACTAAGGCCTGAACAGCCATTTGAGAATATATACCAATAGGGCTGGAAAGATGGCTCAGCCCTTAAAGGCTCACAACCAAAACATAAGAGAATATAGACTGTGCTGGAGTGGAGAGAGTGAGAAAAACCTTTCCCCAAAGCATACCACACTGTATAGCCAAATGGAAAAGAAAGAAGACCTGAACTCTGCACAGACCTCTGAGATTTCTAGTGGACACTGTGGCAAGTCCCTACTAGGAGTCCATGTGCTACTTCTCAGAAGCACATATAGTAGCTACAAAATTCAGGAAGTGGTTGGAAGGGACAGGCTGTGGTGATAGGGGTCACACCTGGTTTTCATTTGATTGTCAGATGCCATAGGGTGGACTTGTAAGGCTTGCCCCTATTTCTACTCCAAATCCACAGGGAATCATTGCTGATTTGTTTTAGCAAGGAGTTCCATGTTCTCGGTTTCTATTCCAATCTCTCTGCTTAATAAAATAAGATGTCGCATGTCAAGTTACATTGTGGGAACTATTTCAACAACCCAAAGTTATTCAACTCAACTTGAAAACTTGCCACAAACCAAGATCTACCACAATGCATTATGATTTGTCACCCCTGGAAACCCTTCCTAGTCCCCAACCAACTGATGGGAAGCACACACGTAGAACCCCATGAAGGATTTCTCAGCTTTCACCTCTTTGGTTTAATACGCGCTAGACTTTACCATCCATTATTGCCCGATAACCAAATTCAAACTACTCTGATCTGGTTTGGTTTTTTTTTGTTTTGGTTTGGTTTGGTTTTTTGCCAAATACCAAAATGAAATAAAACTTATCATGAGCTAAACTTATGGCCATTTTAATTTCCCAAGCTAAAAACCAGTGCCAACCTCTACAAAGTACATGGTCAAGGACCACCATTAATTTCATCATTTCACATAACAGAAATTTGCATTCCATTAAAGCTCTCTGACATTCATTGATCAGGACATCCATGTACACAATAAGCTACCCATGCATAATAGGAGTGTGTCCTGCCCTAAGTATGTTTTCTAGAGTGGGAACTGGCAACACATTGATATGACCCCCTTCTCTTCAGAGAAGGAACATGCCCAGCTCTTATCAATTGTACATGTACTTCACAGATCTCAAACCAATGAAGCAGAAAAGAAACTACTTTGGGCAGAGTCTATAGATATATATAGACATAAATGATGAATGGATGCCATCTGTAAGCGCTTATACATTCTACATATAAAGGCAGTGCTCCCGTGTACTACCCTAAATCTCTTGGGTCAGATACATACAACATGTTCTGCAGAGCACTGGCTTCTGCTACATTAATATGTTCTGGAATAAACATGACTCAGGAGAAACAGAGAGATGCTGTGTCTAGCTACCCCCAGAGCTTCTCTTTACTGAGAAAAAGGAAGTCCGGAACATCTTAACAGAAAAAGATTATCTTTTCCAATTTCCCAAAGAGAAACTCACTCTTAAAGGAGCTAGAGGCTTGGATCTTGTTCAAGGAAGCAACCACAGACCCTCTTCTCCTGTAGGACTGAGGCCGCTCATGTGCTCATGCAGCTGGACTTCTGCAAATACACACAGTCCATCACTTCCCATTCTGCCAACCTCTCTGGCCTTGGAGGGACTTCTGGGCTTCCACCTCTGCTCCTGTCCCAGGAGCATCAAGATTTTAAAGGAACCCACACAGGATCAACAGACAGTTCTGTAGATTCCTGTAATCAGTTGTCATGGAAAGTGAGTGGTAGACACAATTAAACTCTAATATTTGGGTGACCATTTAACATTCAAGGGAGAGAAAATCAGAGTGTTTGTGTGATTAAGAATTATCAGGGCAGTCGGGAGAGTGATCAATATAGTCAGAATGGGAAGAAAGGATCATTTTAGGGTGAGAACTTTAGATCTAAAGAAGTTCTGGGTAGTCTCCAAGAGTCTTAGGCAGGACATTGCCATGATCTGATTTACAATTTTAAAGATTGTTTTGATTCATGTATATTGGTGAACAGGGTGTAAAATCACTAGAGAGAAGAGGATAGTGAATTAGGAGACAATGGCAGCCAGGAGTAAGATGGTGGCCATGAGGATGAAGAGACTATGATGAACTGGAATATTTATCAAATTAGGTCACAGCAGTAGACAGACTTTATGGCAAAATCAATATAATCTGAGTTTTTAAAAAAGCAATTTGTAAATGTGATAGTTAACTGTAAAAAAAACCTCAAAAGATTGTATAGCAGCCTAAGGTTGCTACTCCCACACCCCAAGGGAGTGGAAAGCCACATAATGGAAGTACTCAAGGCTGCTCCAAAAAAAGTACTGTCCATCTGCAGAAGTATCCCACAGTCCTAGGCCATGGTAGCCACTGGAGGCTGGGGAAGGGGCTCACAACCCCACCCTATTTCCCATCCTTCAATCACAGATAAGGACCTACCATTAGCCAAAGGAAACAAGCATGCGCCACCACACCCGACACCATTTGCTTAGTTCTAAGTCCCATCTCTTCTCTTCTCTTCCCTCTCAAATATTCCCTTACTAATGCCAAGCTGCCCAAAGCCAATTACCTTTAGTAGTTTTTTCTGGAGCAGTTTAACAGCTCAGGAAGCACAAGCATATGGCTTCCCTCTGATCTGCTCTATATGATCATTGTGATGTCTTAGATCTTGGCGAATATGCAAACACATCCACCGAATAGCCATCTCAGTGCCAGACAGGACCTGATAATGTATACATTGACTCATGCTAACAGACACCACAGGCAGATCTTCTCTGGAGAGATAAACTGAGCCTCTGTGTTAGCTGATGAAAATAAAATACTGAGAACCAAGTAAAAATGACTTTATTTCTAGGGAAAAAAAACTGCTTCATGCTTATCATCCGTTCTATCTTGCCTGTCCCATATAGCAGCAGGCACAACTTTTCAGCTCTGCCATCAACATGTGATAAATCTTCCCACTGGGGCAAAGTGTATCTCTGTATTTACCCAGAGAAAGAATTTGACTCTTGTCTACATGTTTAAGGGGTGTGAAGTGGGGGCAGAAAAAGAAAAGGAAGAAAAAGGTAACACACTATGAAAAAAAAAAACAATCTTGAGACTTTGATGATTTAACCAGCCGCAAAACTCAAAAGCACAGAAATGTATGAGAAAGTTTTGATTGATTTTTTTACCTCTATAATCCTCCCCACCCCATCTATTATTCTGTATGGATCATATTAGCCATCATTGTGACTAAGACAAGATAGAACGCTGACATCTGCCTGACATGATATAACAGTAAATGGAATCGGCTTATACACAAAGGCTTTTACCTGGTTATTAATAGTGCTCTCAGTGGGTGATGGACTGGGCTGATATTACAGCCTCCATCGGCTGCATCAAGCCATTGCAATTTGATTTCAGTCCAAGAAGTAGCTCCTCGAGGTGCTGATTGCACAGTGTCCTGACAAACTGCTCCAGTATCATTCCTAGATACTCACCCTTTTAAAAGGCTCGTAAAGCATTAGGAAGTGGATGACAGCCTGCTGGCACTGAGGATTCTAAGTCACTTCTACTGGGCTGAAAGACACTGAGTATGTTCAAAAATCCCTCAGTGACATTCACAGGCTTAATCATCACCAATGTGAGTGCAAAGTCGAGGAAGATTTAGAGTGTACAGCTTTGTAGGTGTCATACATTGTGGTAAAACACAGATGAACACATACCGTGATGTTAAGGTCACTTAGCAGCTTTTGCTTTATTCACTTACCTTCAATGAATCAATGAAAAATATTTAGATCTGCAGGGCACCATTTACCTTCTCAGCTTTGCGAGGTATTTAATCACTACTTCTTGTATAAGCAAATGAAAAACAGAGTAAAGTAGAAACAGTAGATTACTGGCCTTGTTACAGAGATTTAAGAGCAGTTCCAATTAGAAAAATCCTAATTTCTATCTCTTATTTGATCAACACTTTCTCTAGACAGCAGATATTTAAGAAGATGTGTGTGCGTGTGTGTATGTGTGTGTGTGTGTGTGTGTACATCACTGTCTAATGAATTGAAAACATAGATAAAATTTTTATCCTTTTGTAGCTAACAGCCATTTTTGGCCTCAGAAAATGGCTGGGAGATATATAGACTCTCAACTTAGAATGGGATTATATCTCAATAAACTCATCACAAATCAAAAAGTGTGTGTAATATATACAGTTTACATCGAACATCACAGCTTAGCCTAGTCTTCCATAAACATAGCATTCTACTTCTACAGTTAGGGAAAACCATTTAACACAACACTTACTTTTCATTTGTTACCTATATACTTTTGCATATATGTGGTGATTGTGTATGCATATTCACATGTGTGTGGCCAGATGAACACAAGTGTGTATGAGGGGGGCTGAAGTTGATGCTGGATGTCTTTCTGGAAGACCACTCTCTATTTATTGAGGTAAAAAGTCCCTGAGCCCAGAGCATAGAGATTACACATATTCTAGCTAGTCAGCCTGATCTGAGACCTAGTCTCTCCCTCATGAGTGTTGGGACCTAAATTTCAGTCCTCACAATTGCAAGGCAAGTGATTTATCCACTGAGTCATCTCCCCAGCCCCACAAAGCCAATGTTACAATGAACTATTGGACACATCATGCACATCATCAGACATATCACAAGAGAAAAACTCAGGGTGCATGAACACACTTTCAGACCACTGTAAACCGGAGAGTGTGTAATGTGCTTGGCAGAACTTCCCAGACTGCGATGGCAGCCACAGTATAAATAACAGCCTGAGAGATGGGGCAGGTAGGCAAGCAAGCAAGTAAAAGAGGGCACTATGTATCTTTAAAAGCATTTCCTTCAGAAAACTTGAATATACCATATTGTCCCATCTACCATGAAGATGAATTTTCTAAATCCATGTTTTGAGCTGTTCTTTTCTGGGGATCAGCTGTGAGAATTAAATGAGGTTTTGCACAGACAGACAGAACCCAGTGCCTGAGATACACAAAAAAAAATATAATAAATGTGACCACTGAGGAGAAAGATAGTGATGATATAGTCTGTTGTCCTTCATTCAATAAAATTGAGGCAGAAATGGCAAAGATAGCATTCCCTCCAGTGAGCTATTTTTTCTTGAACATTTCATTTCTGCCCTTGGATTGGCATTTCTGCTGCTGGCACCCGATGCTCTCATCTCTGGACCCTCTCATAGCTTCTGTGTTTCTAGAGTTTTGATGTTATTGACAGGAGGGCTCAAAAAATTCCAGGGCTCCTGAAAAGATGAGCCAGTTCACAGATTTAAGTATGAAGCAAGGGAAATACCCACCTAGTGAGGGCCTGCCTGCAGAGACACACACAACTCACCAGAGGACTGTGTGATTGGGGGTTGAGGTGAAATGCCTAAACTTTACACAACTACTCAAGCATACTAGGTGTGGTTTGTCATTTGCTTGTGACTGTTACACAAATGGTCTCTGCTGTCACTGATGAGCACCTAGTCAGAATGCTGGCTCAACAGCTGAAGAACAGTTTTTGTGAGATAGCCACATGCAAATTTGGTGGTCAGCAGAGGTAGTATTCACTCTGCACTTGTAGACTATCCACATATTATCCACACACATCCAACTGGAGGAATCAGAAACACTTACTGGTTGAGCTTTGAGTCTTCACACAGTGGAGAAAGTGACAAGGGAGCTTATTCTGGGATATGGGACCCAACATTTTCATGTGAAAGAAATCATGGACCCAAGTCATGGTGGCTAAGTTGTTCTGTCTCAGGTGAAGATTTTGAAGAAGCAAGTCTTGATTTTTTTTTTCTTGAAAACACAGTCCATTTCCGTCCAAATGTGGCCCCTCATTATATTCTTTCAAAGGACTACATAGTTTCCTTCATACCTTTTATCACAGTCATTTATACAAGTGGGTGATGACTTGTGTCACCCTTCAACTATCTAGAAGCTCCCCAAGGGTTTTTTGTTGGTTGGTATATAAGCTGTAACATAAACCAGGTGTAGTAGTCACTCAGAGAATAATTACATCGTGGAAAAAGGAATAAAGAAAGTGATGTAGATCCACCAGAACCAAGAGACCCAGTGTATATCTACTTGTTTTCATGAGGCCACCCTCATATGTCACTAAAAACAGGTCCTTATTATCTCTCCTTTAGCCCTTCTGCTGGGTAAACACCATTAATGCAGACACTGACACTCAGATTAATGAAGGGAAGCAATTTATTGAGCTGATATTTGGTGGAGATGTCATTAGCAGGGCTCCTGTGGAGCAACTGCATCAGATTAGATACAGCCTCCCCCAAGAACACATAGAAAATCATTTAACTGCTTTTCTGGGGCCGTTTATGGGATGTCAGCCCTCTACTGCCTCTGAGGCAACTGTGAGCCTTCTATGACTGCTCAGCATTGACGCTGGCTTTGTCTCCTCTGATAAATATACCCTGTAATAAATCACACTGCTGTGGCTTTAGTTTTTGTTGTTGTCCCTTCTCATGTCTATATTAAAGACACTAAAAATTTCCAAGAATAAGACAGGGTCAATAGACGTACAAATAACTTTACCTACAGGTAGAGACTTACAGTAGAGCTATAACTTTACCTACAGGTAGTATAAAGGGTAGTCTCAGAAATGCAGAACAGAGGTCTGGTGTGCTTGGGTGGGTTTTCAAATCCATCAGGAAAAAAAGTGTATTTTTTTTACAAATTTTTAGAGAGGGAAAATTAAAATATCTTCATTGGAGGAAAAAAGGTGAAACTTGGAGGAGCAGCATACATGCCCCTTCCCCACTGACAAAGTAGCAGGTGTTCTATAGAGTCCCCTGTAAGTGTCAGCCTCCATTTTCCTAGTTCCATTTATAAGACATTTCTCGCCTTTCTTGGGCTCATTCACCCTTTTCCTTCATGTTCATTAACCCCCTCAGCACTGACTGGCAACCAACCCTCCAGGCCCCACTGGCCAAACTATGAGATCTAATTAATGTTCCTTGCTGACACTTCCAGCTGTTAGGAATCTCTCTGAGTAGTGTGCCGAAAGTCTCTGAGAGAGATGGCTCAGCAGAAAAGCTCATCAGCTGCTCTTCGAGAGGTCCTGAGTTCAATTCCCAGAGACCGCATGGCAATTCACAACCATCTATAATGGGATCTGATATCATCTTCTGGAGTAGACAGAGCACTCATATACGTAAAATACAAAATTAAGTCTTTTTAAAAAAGAATCTGTCTAAAAACAGACTTATCTCTTACTTATAATTTTTGAACTTATGCAAAATCAATTATTCTCCCACCACCACCCCCTGGTACTTTCATCTAATATTAGGCTTTGTTACTATAATAAACAAAATAATAAACAATAAAGCATTTCTTCCCTCCTAAGTTACTGACCAGCTGGAGAATGTCTTAATACCCAATGGAATCACTTGTCTCTAGAGTTGGAGGGGGTTACCTGTAATGTCACAACAGTTCCCTTCCTTAGAGATGCAGGCGGGTGGTGTTTTGGGCGCTGGCAAAGGAAGGATGGCTGGCCCGCCTTTCCTTCTATAAAACTCTGTAACCCACCATCAGTGTACCCTCTGCTGTGCCTGCATGTACGTCATTGACTCTGACTTTCTTGCCCTGTGGCTGCTCAGTATTTGAGTCTCCCGAAATAACAAATAATAACAAATAAGCATGTTAAGTTCTATCCTCCAATTAATCTTCAAAGATCCTGTTTCTCACCTGAGTCCAGGCTTTTCCTGAGGCACACGTTTGTTCCTGGGATTTTGGAATTAATACTAGTTCAATCTGTCAAGTTAAGGAAAAAAAAAAAAAAAAAAAAAAAAAAGGTATGTCCTTGAAAGTCAATCTTCCACCTGGAAATTAGTACTGTGGCACGGGCACACATTAAATAAAATGTGATTGAGAAATATTGCTTTTTTTCCCCCAAAAGTCATAAAGTAAGATTAATGGTCAATTTAAAACTCAAATCAACTACCAAATGAAATTTTCTCCACTAAACACCACCAGCACACATTAACAGACAACTTCCACCCATGCTATTCTAATGACTAGATCTCCCAGGCTGCCCTCCAGCCAGGGTTGCACAGAAAGCTTCCGGGAAGCCTACACAGGTGCCACAGCCCCACTAAGTGCCCAGAGCAATCGAACCATCCTTGCTGTCATGGGGCTGTTTATTCCTGAGCACGCCTGACACTTGGGAACCCTGAGCTCACACATCAACCATAGCTTCACAGGAAGACCAAGTCACAATGCCACTCAGACAATGTTGACAGGAGTGGGTACTATGCACACCCAGAAAGAGCTAAGCCTGTCGAGGAAGTTACCTGCTAAATGTATACGCTGGCCTAAAAAGGCTCCTGGGCTCACGCTATGAAAAGAAAATGAAGGCAAAGGTGCGTACTGAGATCTAGTGGTGCCCTTGTGTCACATACTCTGTGGTTTTTGAAACTGGTGGATTGGAACAAAATCTATCAAGTTGGTGGCTTTATAATTTGATTATTTCTGGCTGTCATTTAGCTAACACCACTCTCTTGATTTTATGGTTCCCTTTGATCACAATAAATATTTTAATTTGAAAGTGATTCAAGCTGGGATGTGGTATACTCCTGTGATCCCAGAACTTGGAAGACTGAGGCAGGAAGATCGGGAGATTGTGAAGTCAAAGCTAAGCTGGGCTGCACTGTAAGAACCTATGTCACCTATGTCAAAAAGCAGGGAGGGATGTTATGAGCAGTTTTCCCACCAGCCTGGACACACAGCTGCGTCAGCCCCAAATAACACACAGAGACCCTGTGTTAGATATAATGCTGTTGGCCAGTTACTAATTACTTATTGACTATCTCTGTCTTAAATTAATCTAAGTGTTTCCACCTGGTCTTGGCTTACTAAAGACAGGGTCCAGACTACTTCTCTCTCAAGTCTCTACATCTTGAATCTCTACTACATCTCCTAGAATCCTCCTTGTCTCCTAGTCCTGCCTATCTTGCCTTCCTATTGGCCAACAGTGCTTTATTAATTAACCAATAAAAGAAACATATTTACAGTATGACATCTCCCATCAGAGGATATGATTTGACCACCAGAATCACTTGGTGATTAAGTGAAATTAAGTTATCAGATATTTAATATTTGTTTGGTGTGCTATACTAGGCATTATAACAGTAAAAAAAATCCAATGTGTTTTTAACTATTACTTATTAAAAGTCATTAAGTCAAAAATAAGGCAAACTGGGCATTTGTGTCACAGACCTATTATCCCAGCACTTAGATGATGGAGTCAGAAGACTGAGAATTCAAGGTCATTTGAGGCTGCCTGGTAAGTTACCTGGGATATGTGAGACCCTACCAAAAAAAAAAAAAAAAAGCTAAAGTAAGAAGAATAAAATGAATGACTCAATATGCCTTCTCAACCTAAGACAAGAATCTAATACATACCCTTCCTTTTATTTAAGTGATTGTAAATCCATGTTCAGCAGGATAAAGTGATCTTTTTTCCGCCTTTTTCCACTGGTCTTTCCTGGATTCTCTGCCTCTTCTAAAACTTGCATTGTCTTTGAAAGGGCCAGGAAAGAGACAGACTTGGAAAGTGTGGAGGTGGAGCCAAGTTAGACTTTGCAAGAAGAGGAGTTCATCTTACAGGTTTTCAGGCTGAACACAGAAAGGACAGAGGGTTTCTTTAAGCTGACTAACCTTACAGAGTCCTTCTGAGACCAACTCATCAACCTACAAAGAGACAGGAAATTACAAATGGAGATCCAGGGAAAGAAAGTTGGAAGAGTCCAGAAACAGGATGCAATTCCCAGGCCCTCTTCTTAGAAGAGGTTGGATTACTAACGGGATAAGGAGAAAAGTGACTGTGTCTGGGCTCTCTGTGTGCCATACTAGCCAAGGCTGAGTTTCTCTCTCTGATAACATCCATACATGGCAGGTCTCATATATTAGAAACATGAGCGGGAGATTTGCTCTTTGGTTAGAGAACCATTTGTTCAGCATATGCCATGCTTGGAGCAGACACTGTTCAAAGTGGTATGACACAACTGTAAACTGATCCTATGGAGCTTATATTACAGTAGAGGAAAAAGATGAACTGTGAAAGTAAAATATAAAAATATATAGCACACAATAGTCCCAGCACCTTGGAGGCTAGAGTCAAAGAATTGCAAATTTGAGCTCAGCTTGGCAACAGAGCTAGACCTTATCTCAGAGCAAAGAAAGCCAGGTGTGGTGGTATGTGCCTTTTATCTCAGCACTCAGGAGGTAGCGATTGGAAGGTTTTGGTGAGTTTGAGGTCATCCTGGTGTACATAACTAACTCCAGACCAGTCAGGGCTACATAATGAGAACCTATTTCTAAAAATAAAAAATGAAACAAAAGAGGATGCATGTAATTGTGTGTGTGTGTGTGTGCATGTGTGTACATACTTATATAAGTATGTTAAGGAGGAAAAGAAAGCCATCATGGTATATAAGGAAGCTGGTAAAATTCCATACACTAAAAATCATTGTAAGTTTTTACTGAATTCACTATTATTGTATTCATATATGTTTTCACATGTGTGCCATGCATGTGTGCCATGCATGTGCATGTGCACCAGAGAATGACTTTGACTTTGGGGAATTGGTTCTCTCTATCCTAGCATCCAAGGGTCAATCTCGGGCCATTAGGCCTGCATAGCAAGCACCTCTACCAGATGAACCATCTTGACAGTCCAATGGTCTTGCCAGGAAAAAGATGAATGGACTTAGGAGATGTGTTTTTCCTTGAATAAATAGATGGATAAATCAGACAAACTTGCACAGAGCACTACCCTGGCCTTGATTCTAGGCTCCTCCAGGCAGGGCCTCAACACGGATGACTCATACCCACCGTGCTTCATGCCTCTGCCCAGGTTGATCTCAACAATTTGCCCTATCTGCCCCAGCCAACTCCCCAGAAAAACATAAGTGTCACTACCTCCCTAGAGTTTCCCTCCAATCAAAGCAATGCCCAGGATTCACCTAGCACTCCCCAACCTACAAGTGCCTCCTTTACATTAGTCTTAAAAATGGCTCAAAAGGTGGGCACTGTCACCACTTTGTCACACTGCTGGAAACGAAGACAAAAGGAATGTCAGTGACTTATGCAAGATGGAACAACCTGCCACTGACACCATATGCTCTAAACCTAAACCCACTGTAGACTGGAAGGAGGTTGGAGCTGTGGCTTGAGCCCAGGCTCCGATCCTGAGTGCTCCCCTCACCAGCGAGACAACTAAGAAAAGGTGCTTGGCTAGACTGAGTCTCAGTGCCTTCATTCACACAGCACTAAACGGAAAGGTTTCTGTGAGCCTATCCCAGTTCTTGCACCTAAGGGACACTAGTGGTGGGCACCTCCTACGCTCTCTCCCTTCCCACCCTCCACGCCACCCCATTGCCGTCACTACTCTCTAGCCCCTGTGGTCCTCTCTCTTCCACACTTAGAACATGTGCTCTCTACCACGGAACGTGATTATTTTTATTTTGTGTTATTTTAGTTAATGCTGAGTTTTACTGTGATATTTTTCTCTCTCTCTCTCTCTCTCACACACACACACACAAAATCATTATGATTTGTTCATATTCTTCCCCTTCTACTTTCTCTAGCACATTCCCTCTTACTTCCCCCAATTGTCCCCTTCAACTTAGTTCTCATTCAAATGTTGCCTGGAATTCTTTATGTTATAAAGAACCAAGATCCAGGTAAAACTGTTTTATATATAACAGATATGACTTGTTCCAATAGCTAAATATAGCAAGGATTGGTAGAGTTTGTTCCATATAAGCTGGACCTGGACATTTCATTGCCATTGAGGCTCCTGTAGCTTTCCTTGTCTGTGCACAGGCCTCCTTCTCAGGCTGGCTCTCATCATGGAAGGAAATGTTCCCCATCAGTCTCACCTCCTTTATCTAGAGTCGCACCTACCAGAAGCCCTGGGCCCCAGTTATCACAGAGCAAGTGATAAGTCCCACTGAGGCCAGAAGATAGGCCAAACCCACAGCCTTCACCTGGGGCTGCACCTCTGACCCTTCCCCAATAGCATCTCTTTTTTTATCATTTTAAATGATTTGCTTTTATTTTATGTGTATTGGTTTTTGTCTGCACGTATGTCTGTAGGAAGGCACCAGATTCCCCTGGAACTGGAGTTACAGACAGACATGAGGCACTACATTGGTGCTGGGAATTGAACACTGGTCCTCTGGAAGAGCAGCCAGTGCTCTTAACCTCTGAGCTATCTGCTCCAACTGGCCCCCTAATAGCATTTCTAATCCAGAAATGGCATCATAAAGATGAAATAGGAATATGCAGCTCAAAGATACTTCACTAGATTGGTGGCAAGCCACCATTGGGCCCCATCGCTTCTCCCAGCACTTGCAGTGGGTGTTGCTGGGATGAACAAAGTCTTGCCAGTCTATGGACCGAGCTCTGCTAAGAGTTTATGGGACCAATTGCAGGTCCAGCCCCTTAGGAGTTATTCCTTTTGTACTGTCCCCATGGTGAAGATGCCATCTCCGGTAGGAACTTGAATACACAAACTAGCAAGGGCTTGCACTTGGTCTGCATTTCAGCTTTTTGCCCTTTGAAAACTTTGTACTACATCATCTGTAAGTATGTGTGTTTACAACGCATTTGGTTAAATGTGGCACTACAGGATGCTTTTATAGACTTATCTCACCCATTTGGCTCTTCCTGGGAATGGAACCCTTCATAATGACAATGACTTTCAACAAAGGTTAAGTGAGTAAACTGGGTTTTTTTTTTTTTAAGTTTGTTCAGAACTCAACTGCTTTTATCTTCCAGCCTTTGAAGTTGATGGTAAAAGACAAAAATTCAAATATTTCATTCTTGACATCTTGAGGGAAGGTATATATAAATAGGAAACACACATTAAAGTCACCGAGCATAAGCAGAAAACAAGTGGCTATATGTAATTACAACTGCAGAAGTAGAGATAGGAGGCGAATCAGCTGGCAGATGCCGTTCTTTGAAGCCACTTTCTGTCAGAGAGACAGAGATGGATTTGCTAGCCTCTTGGTCTCTGATCCACAGGTAAAATTTGCCAGCCTCTGATTCTGTGTCACCATTCCAAATATCAGACAAAACACTGCAACCCTCTGGGGTATTCACAGCCTTCAGAGAGTTGTTGATAGCAATCACATTTCTTGTGAAGTCTTTGTTGATCCAAGAATACATATTTTGTTGTGTGAGTCTTCATAAATCAGTCTTTCCGCCCATTTATCATTTGTGTTGCTTTTCTCTGAACACTCTCCAGTATGTCTCCAACCTGCTAATAATGATGTTCGCAGACCACAGTGCATCCTTCCAGGCTCAGTCCCTCTCATCACATAAGGACAGACTTTGCCTTTCTGCCCCCTGACCTGCTGTTTCCACTTACAAAGTTCCTATATTGCCAGATCCTGCATGAACCCATGATTCATTGTTATCCACTGCATTGCCCGAGGAAGTCCCAGGACTCGGTCACTGTCTGATATGCAAGAGGCACTCAGAAAGTTCTCTGAATGGGGGAAGTAAGTAAAGCATGGGATTTCTACTGTGTCTTCCCTACATCAAGTTGTTTACTACAAAAAGAACAACAGAGAAGGAGTGTGCATGTTTGTCAGGGGTGGGTACAAGGAAAGAGAGGACACACCAGGGGAGTCATTCACAGACTCAAATGATTCTTCTTAGAATTGATTGACACATAGTTCAACTCTCACTTAGTAAGGGTGAAATGAGGTTTAGGAGACTAAAAGATGTGCCCACAGTGGCTGAATACTTGGGTTACATAGTGGGACTATCTAGAATCTAAGACTAAGAAACGGTGTCACTAATGATGTTGGGCCTTACTTAGAAGCCACATCAACTGAACCTTGAGTTCCCCGTGGGATTTGTTGATCAAGGCTGTTTGTAACAGGATGCCTTAGGATGAGCATGGTGGTAGTCTGATCTCCTTTCCTCTCACTGCTGGTTGCTGCAACAATAAGAACTCCAGAAACATAGTAGCAGCTGCTGCCACCATTGAGTATTTGGTTTGGTTTTGTTCTGCAAACCCAACACGTAACATCTTTCTATGTAACCATTAAAAATAACTGACTTGCGGTGGGAAGCAGTGTGATGACTCAGCAGATAAAAACACCAGCTGCCAATACTGATGGCCTAAGTTTAATTCCCAGGACCCACATAGCAGAAGAAGAGAAGCAACTTCTACTAATTGTTCTCTGACCTCCCCACATGTATGCGTGTGCACATACACACACGCACACACACACACATGTTTAAAGTTTAATTAAAATAGATATTACCAATCAAATTTACCATGTAGAAACTAGGGCCCACAAAAGCTAAATCCCTAAGAAGCATGCAGCAGAGCCAAAGGGCAAGGTCAGCTGTGTGAGACCACACTTTGCTCTTCAGTGAACATAACTTGTTTCTTTGGTTTCCAAACTGTCTTATCTTTGCCAGTCACTCAAACTGTCCTTCTGTACTATTTTTAGGTATTTATTTTGTTTTATGCTTATGTATACCGCATGTCTGCCCAGTGTCCATGGAAGCCAGAAGAAAATATCAGGTCCCCTAGAACAGGAGTTACAAATGGTTGTGAGCCGTCATGTGGGTGCTGGGAATGGAACCCATGTCCTCTAAAAGAGTAGCAAGCACTCCTAACTACTGAGCTATCTCTCCAACTCCTTCTCTATTTTTCCTTAAAGGCAAGGAATCAAAACCAAGATATAGGAGAGGGGACCTGCTCCTCCTGATTTAACTTAGGAAGCTTGTAATTTTCAAAACTATATTTTCTCTAGAAAGTTACAAACAAAACCACAAACTACCAAGCATGTCCCTTACTAACAAGACTAGCTAAATCAAAAGTCATCAAAACCTTCCAACTGTGGTTCCAGTATAGTTGCTAGCACCCACAGCAACTTAGTCTGGCCCTTGTGTCCAGTTGGTCTCTTCATCTTGCTCAGTTCCTGTCATGACATGAATACTCTGATAACCTCTGGCCAGATGTAACATTTCAGATCAATACCCACTACACAGTACTGCAACCAAACACTGCAGGGAAATAGTTGATAAAAACAAATCCCCTGAATTATTCCTCTTTAAATAAATAAATGAAGCAAAGAGCAAGTCCAAATGCCCTCATAGCTGATGACAACCTCCAAAATTATCTATCCATTACCAGGTCTTTAAGTTGTAACTCCGTACAAACAGGCACTTACGTGAAAGGTTTTAAATAGGTCAATTCTCCAAGTAATTCCCTATGCCATGTGAAAGACAGCACAGCTTTATGGAATGGTGCTGGAGAGGTCGGAAGCATGGGTGGGAGGATGGCTCCCTGGGTTCTAACGGGGACTGTAAGGGAATGAGTTTTCAAAGCCCCCTGGGATATATAAAGCAGTCTCCAGTACTTGGGAAATGTTAGTTGAATTTGTTGAACTGACCCTGGGTAAACCTCTCCATATTTCCAAGCCTCGCTTTCTACATCTATAAAACAGAAACTAATAATAACTTCCTTGTCTCGTATGGCTATTGTGGGGCTCCCAACAGTGTAATATATATGAAATCATCCTTTGGGCAATAAAGCATCATGCAAAAGTAAGTTATGAAGAAAGAGAACTGGGCCATGGTAACAGCACCAGGGGTGTGTGCCAGCAACCAGTTGAAAAGTTAATGGCACTGCTTGCTATTCATCCAGATGTCTGGACAGATTCTCACTATTAAAACCAAAGTAGGCCCTGGCAAACCTTCAGGCAGTCAAAGGACCGTGAGCAGGAGTATAATGTCTGTTCTCTGGGTCTCCTGGGCAGGGAAAGTTCTGCATAAAACTATGTATCTGTTTTAAAAAGAAGTTACAAATTCCAGGCCCTTCTAAAAGAAAATATGCACATCCCAAATCTGCTGCCAGGCAGTCATGAGCTGAGCAGATCTACACAAGAGTTAAGTCTTTGTTTTTTTTCACAGGGGAATAAGCCCTTCCAGTCTCACCCTTTAACCCCAGCTCTAGAGCAATCAAACCAAGGCAGAAATTCGCACTTGCAAATATTTTTTGAAAGGTCTGACTAAGCCATTTTTAGATGTTTTCCAGTCCCTCCCACCGAGCACAATTACAACGGCACCTTTAAAAGGCTATTAAAAAGCATTGATTGGCTTAACTGTGCTAATGTCGTGGCTTTAAAATAAAATTCTATTAAGTCTTTAAAATATTGCAGACAAGCGCTTTGCATCAAAAACCCAGGACAATCATCCTGAGGCTCAGCTGCTCACATAAACTTCCCAAGTTTCTGAAATTCATCCCATCATTTTACCTGTGGTTGTTCTAAGTGTCTGCTAGTTCTCATTGAATACCTGCCTTTATACACACCAGATAGGCTACCTAGCCACAGTAATGACAGCCTAAAGACAGCTACACCCTTGCTGACTTGTGGTTTGTCACTATTGATCCATAAGAGGACAATGACATTCTCTCCTTATATTTGATTAACAGCACAGGATATCTTTCCTTTAAAGATACATCTCAGGAACTATTTTAGATACCACTGAGCACATTAATCCTTACAGAGTCACTTTTGTCCCTGGAGAAACCCAGGAGCTGGACAGAATGATGCCAAATAATTTTCTTCCTGTTTCTTTCTCTATGTGTTTGGAACACACAGGTGTGTTAAGGTGAGATGTAAAACTCAGAGAACAAGGCTTTCATGTAAGACATCTTTCCCTACTCTTCCGACTCTACAGAACCTGACATCCATAAGTCAGGAGAGAGCCCCAGGTGATAGAAGCCAATGTTGAAGCTCCTGAAGACTGCCCAGATCTGCCCCCTCAGATCCACCCCTTGCTCTTCCTCCCAGCCCCTCCCACTCACCTTTCAATCTCCCCCCAGCCCCTCCCACTCACCCTTCAATCTTCCCTAGCCCCTCCCACTCACCCTTCAATCTCCCCCGACCCCTCCCACTCACCCTTTAAAGCCACACACTAGGGTCACTTGCAGAAATGTGGCACCATCCCCTCTTCTTAAAGTCACAGAGGAACTCTGAGCTTGTCACACCTGCTACATGTTCACATATGGCTCATGAATTAGCTATCGGGCACTATAATCAATTTCAGAAGCCCCTTAGTATAAAGAACTCATTTGACATTGGCTGCATTTGTTGGCTCAACCTTAGGTAAACTTTTCCACATGTCCAAGCTAAGGCCCACATGCACTCATAACTTGGCATCTTTCAAACAGATGTTCTTTAAATCCTGGGTTTTATTTATTCAGTGGAGTCAAGGAAACAAATGCATGCCTGTAATCCCAGCCCTCAGGAGACTGAGGTACAAATGTCTCAAGCTCAAGAGCCTCTTGGGTTACATAGTGAAACTCTGTTAAGAAAATGAGAGAAGGAATAGATGGTGGAAATGTCTCCAGGTTAAGAACATTCACTGATCTTCCAAAGGACCTGAGTCCTGTGAAGTTCCCATGTCAGGTGTCTCCAAACTGCCTGTAACTCCCGCTCCGGGGGATGCGACACCCTCTTCTGGCTTCCATAGGTACAGACATATAAGCATAAAAACAAATAAAAATCTTCTTTTTAAAAAGCTAGAGGGAAAAAAAGGGCAAAGAGGAGGAGACTATTAGTGAAAATCATAAACTTCTTTCTATGCAAATATGAATTTAAACTGACTTGGAGCTTTAATTCTGCCCCTCATTGTCATGTTTAATACATTCTCTTATTATTTTGTGCTCCATAAACACAACACAAATTTCATGACCTAAGACCAAAATGTTTACCAAACCATACTCCTTTTTAAACTGGCAGAAAGAACTTCTCTGCCTTTTCCTGCTACCAGAGCCCACTCTGTTCCTTGGTTCATGGCCCCTTCCCTCTAGCTGCAAAGACCACAACAATGAGTCTTTCTCATGCTGCCAATCCTTCTGTCTTCTGCAGCCAAGAAGGGTCCCACTAAGGAGTCAGGAGACTAGGCTGGACCACTTGCAAAGTCCAGGATAAAATTCCTCACTGTAAGGACTTAATCACATCTACAAACTCCCTTTTTTCCACGTAAGCAACATATTTCCAGTTTTCAGAGACTGGCTGTAGGCTCCTTAGACATAAGCATTATTACGCCCACCACAATTTGGTTTTCCCAACTAGCATGGAATGGGTGTAACTCAGGTAAAATTACAAAGGAATCAGGCTATTACAACAGCCTCCTCAACGACTAGTATCTCCCTGGCACATGCTGATCAGATGCCTTTGCCTCTGTCTTCCTATTTGAGAGTACAACTGCTATAAGGAACATATTTTGACTTTTTTTTTTTTTTGAAGAATACATATGCAATATTACTTTGACGCCAAAGTAACAAGTCAGTGTATATTTAAGTGAGGTTCATAACTGGATGAGAAACTAACCTTCAATTACAGCAATTCTTACCAGATATTACTTTTATGCGATATAAGAGAGATGGAAGCTGTAAAATAGAATTATCAAGGGTGAATAAAATAATCAACTGCCCCAGAATAAAGGTGAGTCAAAGAAAGAAAGTGCTATTTTTATGTCTGTGGTATTAGCATAGAAAAGATTCTCTCCTTCAGTAGTATTTTTTTGAGTGCTCAATAAATATTCTATTATGAGTTACAGGAAACACAATACATGGCTCCAGACCTCACAAAACTAAGAAAAACAGATGTAAAAGGAAACAGTAGATACTGGCGGAAGCACCAGGTACTTTTATGCATACTGCATTATTTATTTTTCTACATGTTGTGTAGACATCTTACCTCAGAAGAAACAGGCTTGGGAAGGGCAGAGTACATTTCCCAAAGTCCTTTTTTTTTTTTTCCCTAACTTTTCAGTTTCCTCTGTACTGATGTGGTTTATATCCCCCCCCCACAATTATAGTCCTTTCCATCCCCCCCCCCAAAAGAAAATAGTGAAAGGAAGGACTACTGGGACTCAGAGCCCTTTGAGCAGTTAGAAAGGGAGTAGAAAACAAACCAATCTTTGATGTGACAGAGATTGACAAGCAGGAAGTCTAAAGCAGGGTGGGGATGGAGGGCAAACAAGGGGAAAGAAGGAGAGAACAGGGGTATGCAAGAGGCCCTGTCTGCCTTTCCCCTCTTGCTGAAGTGCAGGGTGGAGGTGGAGTTAGGGAGGGGCCCCACCTCTCTCTGTAGAAGGGAAGCCCCACACACCTCTGGGACTGTGGATACATGGAGAGTTATGTCTTCATCGCTGAGATGCATGTATGGAAAGAAGTCCTCTTCGTGGTGTTGCGGTGGTGCCCATCCATCGAGGCACAGGCGGATGGGATCACATGGCTGACAAAGGAAAACAAGCCATCTTCAGCACACAGAAACGAAGAAGTTGCACTGACAGAATGTGATATCAGAAGCTCTTGGTGTGTGTTTGTTGTTTGTTTTTTGCCTGGATCCAATTCTGGGGCTTTTTCTACAATCCCCAGGACCTGGCCTGAATTTCTTTCTGATCTTCTAAGCCTCAGAGAGCAGCCTCAATGGCTGCTCCTCTCTGTACACAAACTTCATTTTCCTAGGAACCTGCCTGAACCAAAGCCCCACATTCTTGCAAATGCCAGAATCATAATTCAAAGCTGAGTTTCTCTATGGATCTGTAACCTTTGACCTTGGCACAAAGGTGAGTTTTCTCCCAGTGACATAACAAGTATGGAAATAATTACAAATGTTTTAAACTGTATAAAGAGATGCACACAATGTTAAAGACACTCAAAGGCGGAGACCACTACCCATAGACACTAACAGACAATAGCAAATAAGCCAGGAATTTAAGATCTGTAACAATTTAAATAGAGTCAGAAAACACCATCATTAAATTACAATTGTTATGGAAGAAATGTTTGTATCATGTGTCATAGGCTTCCTCAGACCACCTATAACATACTTTATTGGATGGGTGGGTGTGGTGCTAGACATGGAACCTAGGGCTTTAGGCAACCTAGGTCAATGCTCTCCCATTTAAGTAAACCCCACCAATATAGACCCTTTAAAAACTACTTAATGGTGTGTCTCTAAATAGACACATTAAAAACATTCTCTTTTCATGTTGACATTCATTTGAAAGACAACTATGTCCTGAGTTGTTGGATCTTTGTGGATTCTATTGTGATCACTCCTCTTTAAAACTCATCTTCTATCTACATACAGACATGTGTTCTACCCCTACATCCCAGCACCTCCTGGCTCTTTCTCCATCCGAGCTTTGATGTGCTAGTCTGATGTGATGTGTTGGTTGTTAGTGACCTAGTATAGAAATGTAGTGCTAAGGATATTTTATATATCAAGCAAGGGACTCTGTCCTCCACGTGCATTGTAAATTTCCTAACACTAGGTTGGCATTAATTAGTTTTTCTCCTATGCCCTGAGACGCCAGGTTTTGTGTGGATATAATTCATCACACAGAAGCTGAGGGCATGTCTTTTGAAACAAGACCATGTTCTCAGTAAGAATAAGAAACTGTCCGACCTTCCTAGCATCCAACCATTACAATGAACATGTGCCTCTCAGAATACTGTTATACAATTGTGAGGACCCAAGTTCGTGCCCCAGCACCCACATGCATCCCATGTGTGCATACCTGTAACCCAGCTCTCAGAGTAAAGCACAGAGAGAAGGATTTCTGGGGCTTGCCGCCTTCTAACATAGCTCTCTCTCAAAGGAACAGGCAGAAAGTGACAGGAGAGAAAACTCTGACATTATTTTCAGGCCTCCATGTTTGAGAACAAGTGCATATACCCACACATGCTCATGGGCATATACACAGACAAATAAATAAATCATTTTAGAGGTATTATTGTGTGGCACGAGTGACTAAGCAAAGGGTAGAATACCCAAGCCACAGCCACTCTTTCATCTCAATACAGATCACAAGGATTAACACAGGACCGCTATTGCCTTCTCTTCTATGCAATGAATGCTTGCTAAAGGAGCAGCTTCACTGAGGTGAGATGCCCTCCCTCAATCTTCCATGTGGCTCTAGCACTTGAACATACATAATTCTAATACTTGTCCAGATATATGCCAATTCAGATACATTATTTTCTCTATTCTATAAAGAGCAAGAATGCCACCTCATTTTATAAATGTGGAGGTTATCATTCAAAAAAAAAAAGATATAACAAGAAACTAAAGGGACACCCGTGACTAATCTTGCAGGGGACCAGAACTTGGTCCCAAGCACCCATGTGAAGCAGCTTCTTGGAGAATAAAAGAAGCCTAGAGTTGCTCTCTCTGTCTACCTCTCTCATTACTGTGGGGCCAACGGCCCCCCTGACACTGAGAATCCACACCATTATAACCCAGACCTTTGTTCATGCCCTGCTGCATAATGAGTTTAATCAGTTTTACCTCGCTAAGGTGGATATTGACCACCCACCCACCACCTTGTACAGTGGTTTAAGGGTTAAACAAGTTAATGCATTTGTAGCAGCTGCCACAATAGTGGAAATTATTCTTCCTTGAAGCTGAAGCCTGTCTGCCCACAGGTATTCCCTACCTGGGATTTTTCAGTTCTATTTGTAGCTTAAGGCCATGATGAGGATTAACTTAAAGTCTGAAGCACTTCCTGTCTTTTGATTAAAAAGCATTTTTTTCTTATCTACATTTATGTTTTTATAAGATTCTGCCTACTAGAAGTAACAATGCCTGTGAAGTTATAGAGCAAAAAAAAAATATTAATAATAATAAAATTCCTAAACACTGCTGCTCTTGAGAATACTAATTAGTGCAACTATTAAGGAAACCAGTTTGGAGGTTCCTCAAAAACCTAAATATAAAAGTTACAACCCAGATGTACTGCTCCTGAATGTAAAGGGAATGAAATCGGGATATAAAAGAGATACTCACACTCCATGTTTATCGGGGCACTGCTCATAACAGCCAAAATATGAACGCACACATGTGTCGGCAACAGATGAACAGATAAAGAAGACATGGTACACGTACAAGGAAGTTTGTTCAGACATAGTGGATGAAATGACCCCGTCTGTAGAAAAACAGGTGGTACCAGGGGTTACCCTAAGCAAAACTGGCCAGACATGTAAAGAAAAGCATCATTTGTTTTCTCTTATATGTGCAAACTAAAGAGAATAGAAATAAATAGACATGCCCTGAAAATAATGAGAAGAAGAAGGGAGAGGAGAATGAAAGGGTGCAAATCACATGTGGAAATGCCACAGTGTAACCTACCGATTTATACAAAGTATACGTCTTAGAAACTGACATGGTTTCTTTACCTGTCTAAGGCAAAGAGAACAGCTCAGTTTCCCATTACTCCCTGAGGATCACAGGCCAAGTCATTACACAGATCGGTTTCCTGGCTGAGAAAGGGAAGACTCAAGATGTTGAAGGGCTGGGTCAAGATGGCTCAGCTAGTTGGAATGGAAGCCTAAGCCAGACTCTGCAGCTCCCTGTGGGACTGGAGGCCTTGACAGCTTCCTTGCTCTGAATCTACATATGGAACTAGACCTATCTTTCATGCCAACATTGTTAGAGTTAATGAAATCATGGACCCACCTTAGAATTGCAGAGGGCTGCATTTTCACTGCCTCTTATGCAGGATAGATGTTTGGTTGACCTAGTGTGGAAAGCACAGCTGATGATTTGCTTGTTCCAAGACATGGATCTAGGTTACAGTTTGCTATAGTGTAAGGTGTATTGTAATCAACAGGCCTGTGCTATGAAATGGGATGCTTGCCCAAGTTCTACCCACAACCAGCTTCCCAAGCATTAGTTTCCATTTACCTGTTATTATTATTTCTTTTTCTTCTCTTCTTCCTTCCTCCCTATTCCCTTTCTTCCTCCTCATTTGTACTTACTCAGTTTAAAACTGGTCCTATTTTGGTCGGATATTGGTGGCCCACACCTTTAATCCCAGCACTCAGGAAGCAGAGGCAAGCAAATCTCTGTGAGTTCAAGGCCAGCCTGGTCTACAGAGATAGTTCCAGGACAGGCTCCAAAGCAATATAGAGAAACCCTGTCTCAGAAAAAAAAAAAAAAAAAAAAAAAAAAACCTGAAAACTGGCAAGCCATTGCACCCTACTGTTTTCATTGGCAAATTTAATGAGCAAATTCCTGTCTCATCCTTGTCACTAAGAAAATGTTGGCTAAGATGGAACCAAGGATGGCCGGTAGGGAAACCGGTTTAACCTTCCCATTGGCGGACACTGACCAGTGAAATAATATTAAGTTACTGTGAATCTTCCCAGTCACTCAAAAAGGACCAAATTCTAAAACCACAGTAATGTTTGCTGTGTTAAGAAAAGGAAAAGAAGTTTAAATGGAAAATGAATGTCTCCCAAAATGGATATTCTAATACTCACCTTAAAAAGCTGTGTATACCCCACACACAAGAAGTCATACATCTGAAGAAAAATGGAGAAGGCACCTATTATATGGCCAGGTGCTTCTTAGCACCCAGGTGCATTCTCCAGCATCCTTCACCACCAGGTAGTTTTAAAGCAACTCTAGTCTTCCATGGCTACCCACCACAAATAACTAACTACACAACCTGCTTTACAGTGGGGAGAGTCTGGCTCTCGGGAGGAGGACAGGCTGTGGCCCTTACAAAAGGATTACAGTGGGAACTAAAGAGAGAGCTTTCCTTCTGGAATGGACTCTTACTCCGGTATAGTTCTTGTTTAGTCATTTTTCTTGAACAAGAAACTGGAAAATCTGTCATTCTACGGAGCACAAAGACAGCAGTAATCTGCTATCAGCATACAGTTTGATAAAAAGCCATTTCCCGTTTCTCACAATCTTCTACTGGCAGGAACAAGAGCCCAGTGCGATCCAACCCTAAGCACGTGGCATTTCTGGCTGTGATATAAAGGACTCCAACATCCTTCTGCATATTTGATGACCCTGGGGGCCCTGCAGTGTAGTGCTGCTGTGGGAACATCTGAGGCAGCCAGCGGGCACAGCTGTCTTTGTCTTCCCACACCGCTCCGGGTTGTGGCTGCTGGGAGCTGCAGAAACGGAAAGGGGGTGCTGGTTGAGGAAATTATAAGGCTCACAACACCCACGTGGCAAAACCAGTCTATCTGGATTCTTAGTTGCTGATAGCTGCTCCCCATAGATTGCCCATCTGTGCTCCGACTTCTTCAGCACTCTGAAAGCTGTGTCCCATACAAAAAGAAAGCTCTCTCTGAACTGGAACTGTACTCCAGAAATAGTAATATTAAAGGCTGCAACAATATTTCCTGGAATGTGGTGAAAACAGGGTCCTCACAGTATTTATAGACCACTCGGGAAGGTACTGGAGGCTTCTGCTGAAGAAAAATCTGCCGGCTGGTAGTGGTGGCACATGCCTTTAATCCCAGCACACAGGAAGCAGAAACAGACGGATCTCTGTGAGTTCAAGGGCAACCTGTTCTACAAAGCAAATTCCAGGCCATCTAGAGCTACATAGTGAGACCCTGCCTCCCCCACCCCACACCCAAAACAAGGAAAAAGAAAGGAAAGAAAATGAGAAAAAAAAATATGCAGTGTCTTGTTAACAAGAAACTTGGTCTTGACCACTCATTTCAAGCAGCATCATAAGTTGGTAGGTGTGTAGCTATACCTGTGTCACAGTAATGTTTGGCTGTTAGTAACACACTGCTTCAAAACATGATGTCAAATGCACACAGCAGTGGTCTGCTGAAGTATTATACTCTTGCCCCATCTTAGTGGCCAGGGACATTTCTTCCTACACACTGTCAGGGATAATTCATCACAGGGCAGCTCAGGACTGTCTGTCTTCCTGTGGGTATAATGCTCTTTCAACACCATTCAGAAAAGCGCATTAGCTAATGACACTTCCAGGTCTGGGGTAGGCCAGTAAGGTCAAAGACTGGATCCTTCAACAAAGGAAACTAGAAAAGCACTTTTTTTCTCCACTAGCAAACCTTGATATCTAGATAGTAACTTCTGGCCATATGCTACCCACAGACATTTCCAGTGCAGTCTCACTCACAGATGGACCCCAAATCCTCTCAGATTCTTGGATATGTCATAGACTTGGTAAAATGACTTAAATAAACCCATTCTGTTTTAAACCATGGCTCAGTGCCTAGATCATCCTTTGGTCAGAAGTGTCACACAGCTCTGCTTCTCAAGTGCTAGCTCCTGTCCCTGCATGAGAGTTCCTTTTGCCTTGCTGGATATCTTAGCTAGAGTATCTTATGGCTGTGATGAAACCCCATGACCAAAAACAGCTTCCTTCCATGGCCTTCCTGTTCGTCTTTGAAGGAAATCAGGGCAAAAACTCAAGCAGGGCAGGGACCTTGAGGCAGGAACTGATGAGGTAGGCACCGATGGGGTGCTGCTTACTGGCTTGCTCTCCATGGCTTGTTCACCCTGCTTTCTTATAGTACCCAGAAACACCAGCCAGGGATGGTACCACCCACAATGGGCTGGGCCCTACCACATCAATCACCAATTAAGAAAATGTGCTGTGGATTTGCCGGCTTGCCAGTCTGGTGGGAGCATTTTCTCAATTGAAGTTTCCTCTTCCCAAATTACTCTAGTCTGTGTCAAGTTGACACAAAAGGTAGCTAGCACACTGAGGTAAGCCTTGACCGTAGAGTGGAGTGTGAACCCTGAGCTTGGCCTTTCTCAGCCATGGAGAAAGAAAGATCAAAGAACTTAAGAGGGCTTCTAAGCCCAGACATTCCTTACTGGATGGGGACAACAACCAGGATCCTGCCACCAGGAGTTCTGACAAATGACCATTCATTGTCTAGAGAACACTCTGGCCATCTCCAGACTAAAGCAGGTAGGCATTGGTCTAGATTATAGGGGAGTTAAGAAAGACACCAAAATTGGGAGGAGACATCCCCCTGCATGTTTGCATGAATGAGGCTGATCCTCCTCAGTGTAGTCACCTACACTGATGCTAACAAGGTAACATTAAGCTTGCCGTCAAACTATGCAAGACCATGATTCTTAATTCTGTCTAAACACCAAACTAACCACTTGTAAAGTTTTTAAAGATGCACAGCCATCAGTGTGTGGAAGCGTGGGCTATAATCCCAGCACACAGGAAGTTAACACACGAGGAGCACAAGTTTGAGACCAGCTTCAGCCACAGAGCTAGACTGTGCCTCAGCTAAAGAAACAAAAAGCTTAAAAACAGCAGAGTTTACTGCTCCCCTGCCAGCCCAGGTCAGAATCTCCATACACTGCAAGTGCCAACACACAGCTGAGCATGGGAGCCCCGACTCTGCAGCCACTTAGGCCACGTGATACTTCACAGCTGCCCGGTGCCGCTGGCAGTCAAGGTTCTCCCTAGAGGTGGTAGGACTCTGATTTCCTGAAACATTCGTTCTTGTGAACTCGTGTCTTACAACTGAGTAGAGGCGGCCTGTTCTGCTCCCACTAAGGAGATATCCCATTTCTAGAAAGATCTCTTATCATTTTAAGAATAGGTATAAAGAGAGGGGCAGGAGGGAGGAAAAAGAAGGGAAAAGTGATGTAATTATAGCTTACTTTTTAGAATGGTTTTTAAAAGAATATGTATATAAGAAAGGGAAGGGGGGAATCTGAACCCTCATCATTTAGGCTATGCTGTACCAATGATCAAAACATGACTGTACAAAGTTATTCATTGTTGACTCTAACCCCCCCCCAAATAGCCATGATTTGATTTCATTGGAAGGATTCAAAGAGATCAAGAAAGTGACAGCAATAAGTGTGGTTCAGGATCAGCCATTCATCCAGTTACATGAATAACTAAATGGATGTATAGATATTAGAAATTATCTATAATGTTTCCACATACACGTAAAATCTATATAAACAAATATATATCTTGTACATAAACACAAAATATCACACAGTTTTATAATTAAAATATATTAATAATGTGTGGTTTGAAAGAAAACGGCCCCCAAAGGGAATGACACTATTAGGAGGTATCGCTTTGTTGGAGTAGGTATAGCCTTGTTGGAGAAAGTATGTCACTGTGGGGTGAGCTTTGAGGGCTCCTTTGCTTAAGCTATACCCAGTGTGAGAGACAATGTACTCCCTGTTGCCTGAGGATCAAGGAACCCTCAGCTCCTTCTCTAACACCATGTCTGCCTGTGTGCTGCCATGTCCAACCATGATGATAATGGACTAAATCTCCAAACTGTAAGCCATCCCAATTAAATGTTTTCCTTTTTAAGAGTTGCTTTGGTCATGATGTCTCTTCATAGCAATAGAAACTATAATTAGGACAAACAGGAATGCAGTAGTTTAAAAAAAAAAACAAAAACAAAAAACTAACACCTGGACTCTGGGTTATAAAATGTTGGCATTACAACTTCTTTTAAAGGAGTTTGTTTGAGGTTTCAGTTAACATCTGGCTTTAACATCAATAGTGACCAACTACCACAGCTGATATTAACAGGATAGAGAAATGTTACGCTTCCTGGGTAAAATGCATGAGCCAAAAATGATTCTCACAAGCATCCTAAGCTGCTGAACATTCAGTCTGATTGATAAGTCAGTTTCACTTTTTTTTTTTGCAGGTCATGTGACAGGTCATGTGCTTTATGAAGATGTATCTGGGGGCCAATTTGCACTCAGAAAAGTCTTATTTAAAAGTATAAAAGTAGAGACTTCTGACTCTGACTTCCACTATCAATTTGTACAGTGTTTAAATAGGAGGGCATGTCTTGGTCATCTCCAACATGTACCCTCAGCACCTAAGACTTTACACCTGGAATTCAAACAGGCTCTGCACTCACTTAGGCCTTACAGTTGTCCCAACACTAGTGAGAAGAAAAGAAAACTAAAGACCAATAACACTTAAGCATTGTTCTCTATGGTAATAAAACTTGTTTGCCAAGTCTAGGCAAGATACTTGGGGATGTGACACCTTGAATAGTGATGACTGATTAGCCAAAGGTAGATGAAGAGTGGGAGTCTGCATGCAGTCAGAACACACAGCAGTGGTCCAACACCAGAGTGCCTAGGTTTCACCTGGTTGATTGCTTAACACTCTTCCAGTTAGGTGGCTTATCTTGTTTTCCCAAAGATAAAGAATTATTTATGAAGAGTCAGGGATCTTTTGTTGGCTGTATAGAAATGCTGCCCTCAAGCCATGAGCACAACCTGGAACATGAACGCCTCATTCCCTAAGGGAACCCTAGGGACTCTTCTCCACACACATTTATCTTTTCCTCCCTGGGCAATGAGATTCTGCCATGAGAAAAGCCCACACCCTCAAGTCCCTGGGCTTTTCACACACACTGAATCTTCTTCCACTTAAGGGAGTGTTGCCCCCTTCCCAACTCTCCCATGAAGGGACCAACTTGGCTCTCCATCACAGGGATGTATGCATCCTCCTCCATCCTCTCCCTATTCTTAGCGCTGCACTCTCCCATGGCTTCCCCTCCATTCTCTGGTCTTCAATCTCTCTGTGACCCTGAACAGTAATCCTATTACATCCCTGAACTCTCTCCAGGACATCCATCTCCATCCACCTTTTTAATGGCATTGTTAATGATTTGAAGGGAGTAAATCACAGTCAAGATAATGGCTGCAAAAAATTAATAGACATGATTTTTATGATATAATATACTAGTGTACTAATCGTGAGAACAGTTAATTGAAAAGCACTAAATATTTTATTATCCATTCAGCATTCTGTTTATTCTTTCTCCCATTCTGAACTTTTTACCTATTATTCTTTCATAATTTCCCATAAAGGAAAACTGCAGAGTAAGATAAAGGGGATTCTAATCTCTACATCTAATTACAGCAATGAGTAAATCACCATTTAACGTGTCATAATCTTAAGAAAAAGGAGTAAGGCACAATTCAAGGAGAAGCTAACGCCCTAAGCTTGGGAGAATCGCAATGTAACTGAAGAACTATTGAATTACTTCAGAAATGGAGTCTTTTTTTCTTTCTAATTATAGAGAAAGAGTATCCATAACCATTTTCATATAACAGTGTTTTCAATGAACTGATTTTTTTTTACTGGTTTCTGTGACTGTGGGCCACATGCCAGAAAAGAGACAATTCTGGGCTCTCCTTCATCTCTGTTCTTGAGCCTAAAGAAGCTGGGGTCTAACACAGAGAGTGCATCAGCAGTACCACACACAACCTTGGGTCCCGTTCCCTTTAGGGCTGTTGGAAACCACTGAGTTACTTTGTGTCCACTCATATAATTCTCCCCAACATTCCCCTTTCCACAATCAAATCACCACGTACCCTCCCCCAAGTGAAGCCAGATATCACATCTAATAAATTCCGGTGAAGACCAGTACTCAAACTTGATGGTTAATTTACTTAGAAGTTGGATTTTGTTTTGTTTCTTGGGCTAGGAAAAAAGATAAAAAACATCATTTGGTATAAACCTCTACCCCTCTAGCTATTATCATCTTCATCTCCAGGGAAGCGAGATAGCAGGGTTTGCAGGCTGGGTCCACTCATGCAGAGCTGGCTCCAATATCCACTGTCAAATGTGCCAAGTTTCCCTTTGATTCTTCTATCCTCCCTGCTCCTAGATGAGCTCTCATCCTTCAGGCCGCCCCATCACCATCTCCCAACCTAACCCCTAACTCCTGCCCACCACTACCCACCCACAGGGCCATGGCTTTCCCTATCCAGGACTCTTGTCTATGGGAGAGAAGATTATTGTTGGAATTTTAAGCCCCTGAAGATACAGTCTTTGATCATTAATCCCTGAACCTAAAAGAGTTTCAGGATTACCTTGTAGCCTATTACAAACACCAATTCCATGGTCTGTTCCACAGAGTCTGGATTCCCTGGAGAACAGCATGGCATCTTCCCCTGGGGTTGAGCCCATCAACCAGGGAAAGTCAAGGCCTCCAGGATCATCCCACTGTACACTGGACAGTGTTTGGAGCCTAGATTGGGAGCTAGAGGTATTAATTTCCATGATATGGTAGCAACTTTAATAATGTGTTCAGGACAGAGAAAAACCATAAGTGATATTTGTCGTGGCCAGTTTTCACTAAACAGTATGCTTTCTTCAATCCAATCAGCTGATTTCACCAAATAAAGACGTTTTATCAGCTAATTGCATCAGGAAAGAAAATGGCACTGGCTCTCTTTAATTTCTTCATTATTGTAAAAGGCAGGATTTATAGGTGTGCATAAAGGCCTTTCCTGTCCTTCCCCAGAAATGAACCTGAACCTTGGCCATCTCCTAAGCCAATCTAATGGCTCTTAAATCCAGACCATTGTTGAGTTCCACTCTCCTTATTAACTAGAAATTTCACAGTAATGCCAAGTAACAAATGAACACTCTGCAGAGGACACTCAGTTGCAAGTGGGAAAGAATCTCTTTTCACACCTCCTACCTTTAGAAGCCCATCTAAAGGACCCCAACCTAGGGCAGCACACTCTGATCTGGGTGTGTGTGTGTGTTCTTGATCATGTATGTACATTTTCATGTATATGTTTACACATATGTGAGTGGGAGCACATGTACATGTGTGCATGTGTTCAGGATGAGAGTAAGCATCAGGTGCTCTCACTCTACCTGGTTGTTTTGAGGCAAGGTCTCTGCCTGAAACCCACCTTCTTGGCTAGGCTGGCCAGCAAGCTCCAGGGATCCACTTTCTCTGCCACACAAGTACTGAAGTTATAGATAAGTTCCTCTCTTTACATAGGTTCTGAGGATCTGAACTCAGGTCCTCATGCGTGTGTGGCAAGAACTTTACTGACTGAGCCATCTCCCCAGCTCTGTGAGAGGTTTTTGCCCCAGCCCCACAGCTCCACCTTGCAAGGGAGCCTCTTTTAATGGCTACAAAATCCACATCAAGGCACCTAACCTATATAAAGTGACACATTAAGCCCCTTGGTATCTCAAGGTCTCTTTCAACACTTTTGGTCTCAATTCAGACAGTCCTCTCCAATTAAAGCTGTCTGATGCAAATGAGGACTCGTATGGTTCAAGTGTGATTGATTTAAGGGGTATTTTTATACCACTAGTAAATTCCTATCTCAATAATAGATAATTATAATGTAATTAGACACATTATGATGATAAATTAAGACTCTGATCATCTGAACCATGACAACTGCTTTTTGTTGAAGTAATGTCAGTGAGCTTTCAGATAGCCAAAGGTGGTTAAGCACATCTTGGATGACCCTTGACGGGTTGAACATAGAAGAGGGGACTCAAGGATTGAGTGGCTATAACATATACCCTCCAGGACTCTTCCAACCTTAGTGTCTAATCCTAAATACTATCCATTATTATAAGTGTTATTAATAACAATCTGTCTCTTTTTTTGCTGAAAGATGCATCCTGGAAAATTATATTCTAGCAACCAAGTAATATTTCATTTTCAATTACTGTGATTCCACTACTCCAAGGGAATGGAGGCTCCATCACTTTGAAACCAAAAGAATACTCATTGATGTGAAAAAAACCTCATTTACCTACATCCAATCTTTTTCAAGAAGTGCACCCTTGAATGATGAAGAGAGATTTTACACTTTATGAAAGCAGGAAGTTATACGCTGGAGAAATGAAAGAAAGGAGTTTGCGACTCCGCCCACACAATTTATTTCATAACCAAAATTAAAATAGCAGATTCTCTAATTATCTTCATTATATAATTTCCAAGGTACCATTGCCTTTGACCTCCTCCAAACAATATAGTATCAAACCAACATTGTTGTTATTGCTGAAGTACTAAGTCTGCAGCCTGCTACCATTCTGCTTGAATCATGGCAAACTTTTTTGAATAGTCAATCTGAGCCATAATCTACCAAGCAGGTTCAGATGCCCTTATTACTGACAGGTATGTGATTACCCTCAGTGTGTGGAGGAAAAAATACAGAGCTATAAATGGTCAGATGTTACATAAACCTGGTGACATCTCTCTCTTCCTCTCTCTCTCTCTCTCATAGTAAAACTTTTTTATTTAGAAACAATCATTTTACATATCAATACCCCCATTTCCTCTCCCTCCCATCCTCCCATGCCCCTTACCAACCCACCCCCAACCTACTCCCCAAGGACAGTGAGGCCTTCCATGGAGGAATCATGAAAGTCTGTCACATCATTTGGGGAAGGGCCTAGGCCCTCCTCCATGTATCTGGGCTGAAATAGTATCCTTACATCAGGAATGGGCTCCCAAAGTCCCTTTGTGCACTAGGGATAAATACTAATTCCACTGTAAGAGGTCCCATAGACTGCCCAGGCCTCCTAACTGGCACCCACATTCAGAGGGCTTGGTTGGATCCAATGCTGGTTCCCCAGCTTCATGATTGGGGTTCCTGTACTCTCACTAGGTCAGGTCAGCTATTTTTGTAGGTTTCTCTAGCATGGTCTTGACTCCTTTGCTCATGCCTCCTCCCTCTCTACAACTGGATTCCAGGAGTATGGCTCGGTGCTTAGCTGTGGGTGCCTGCTTCTGCTTCCATCAGCTACTGGATGAAGGCTCTAGGATGGCAATTAAAGTCATCATCAATCTCATTATATACAGGGGAAGGGCATCAAAGGCAGCCTTTCCACTACTGCCTAGATTCTTAGGGTCATCCTTGTGGATCTCTGAACATTTCCCTAGTGCCAGATTTCTCTTTAAACTGGCTCCCTCTATTAAGGCATCTCTTTTGTTGCTTCTTGTTTCTGGTTGCTTCATCAGTCCTCCTAGTCACACTTCTCACTGTCCAGAGTAAACTGTGTGAGCTAAATCTATGGTCAACCTTGTATTTAGGTTGCCAATAGGTCTAGCCAAGGACGGCTCCAGAGGATCAAAGAGTGGGAGAAAGAGATGAATTGAAGTATTTTATGACTGCCTTCACTTGGTGCCTCAACTGATCCAAGATTTGCAGGTGGTCCTTTTCCCATAGTAGTCTGTCTTCCTTTGGGTTCAGTAGCCATGCTTTGCCCTGCTCCACTAGGTCCGGTGGTGACATTGTTCTCTGCTACGATTAGCCTTGCAATTCTGCACTAGACTTTCTTGCTTTTCCTAAGTCATAGCAATACATCAAGCTCTCTGGCTCTTTGATTGTCAGCTTCTAACATCTGGAGCTCAGGATGAACAATGTGTTAGTTGAAGCCATGAAGTAGTGGCAACTTGTTGCAAAAGCAATAGGAAACCAGCACAATGCGCACATGAACTGGAACCAGTCTTGGGCTACTGGCCTCCTCTCTAATTCAGCTCATGCCCATTCTCTAATCACTAATCACCCATCCAGGCATGAACTTGAATAAATGTTAAACAGAGACTAGTTCACCAAAATCTATTTTATAGAGTCATGCTCTGGTGGTTTGAATGATAGGTTCATATGTTTGAATGCTTGAATTAGTAGAACTGTTTAGGAAGGATTAGGTGGTGTGTCCCTGTTGATACAGGTGTGGTCTTGTTGGAGGAGGTATGTCACTGGGGATGGGGAGAGTGAGATTTCAAAAACCCATGCTAAACTCAGTCTCTGTCTCTGTCTTTGTCTCCCTCTCTGTCTCTCTACATCTCTCTGTTTCTATCTTTCTGGGTATCTTCGCCCTCCCACCCTCACCCCCCATCTCTCTGCCTCCCTGCCTGCCTGTGGATCTGGATACAAGCTTCTAGCCCCCAGCCTGCCTGCCTGCTTGCCACCAAGCTTCCATTTAGTTAAGGAATTGCTTACAGTTTCAGAGGGTTCGTTCATGCTTCCTACCATGATGACAATGGATGAATCTTCTGAAACCATAAGCAAGCCCTACTTAAATGCTTTCTTTTATAAGAGTTGCCTTGGCCATGGTGCCCCTTCACAGCAATAGAACAATAACTAAGACACATGCTTAAACAATTCCACTTGAAAAGAAATACAAGTCTTCTAGCTCAACCGACTCTTTTATTGGAAAAAGCTGGTGTGAGATACAGCAAAGAGTTTGTACTTCAGAGCTACCCAGACTCTAATTGAATTTCAATGCTACCATATCCTTCAAGTCCTTTTTACTTCTGTTTTATTTTGTTTAATTGGTAAAATTCCGAGATTAGAGGTTGTAAATCAACATGTTGCTGAAAACACAATTGAGTGAGACCTGTCGTTTTGACAAGGAGAAATAAACAAACAAACAAATAAATAAATAAAATAGATGACGGTTTTCATAAATACACCAGGTCTTACACACCTCCAAAAACAGTGTCTCCCTCAAACTAAGGACCTGAAAGTCAGGTTAGCCCGTGGTACTTTTCTGTTATTTGAAACAGGTTTAAGTCCTTCTTAAGAGCTACATTCTGGATGCAGGAATTCTCCACTGTGAAACTGAGCTGCAGGTGTGATTGCCTTGAGTGATGGGTTTGTTTTGTTTTGTTTTATTTTGTTTTGTTTAAGATTCCAAAATCCCTAGAGCATGGTAGTTCGCCCTTGTAACTCCAGCACCCAGGAGGCTGTGTTGGGATGACTGCTTGCAGAGTCAAGGTCCCCCTATGATTAGGAATGAAGATGCTGTCTCGAAAGCTGAACAAACAAACAAACAAACAAAAGAATCCAAAACTGTTGAAGGCTAGTTTGAGTCACAGTGTAGGTTATTAGTAGAAATCCAGCATTATGGATCAGGAGTTGGAAGAAGAAACTCCATAAAATGGAGTTCTGGGAAACTCAAGGGCCAGCCCGATGACAGCTCAGATAGAGGAGATAACTGAAGGACTGAATGATGGCACTGTTAGAGTAGAAATACATACTTTCAATGTGATTCTCACAAAAGGAAAACCTCTCAGTTGGTGTATGCCCAGGATCTGTCTGAGAGACAGAGACGGACAGAACGAAATCTCATTAGTTTAGAATGACTTTGAGCTGGGATAAACCCAGTTAGTAACATACTCATCATATAAGCCTTATGGAGCTCTAGTCCCGGAACCCATGTAAAAAGCTAGGTTTGGTGGTCTATAATTACAAGTATAGGGAAGTGGAGATGAAAGGGTTCCTGGAGCTCCATAGCCAACACTCCTAGCCTAAATGGTGAGCTCCAGGTTCCAGAGATAGACTATACCACAGAGAAACACAGGGTATGGTTCTTAATGTTCATGGCTGATCTGTGGCCTCTCTGCATGCACACTGGCATATACATGAACACACACACACACAAATAAATAGAATACATATTTTTGTTTTCAGTACACTTTTGAAATACTGAGTGAGGATCAGCAAAATATTTTTGCATCTGTGAGTTATATCCACTGATATTTACCCAGTTAGAGATTAAAGCAAACAAAAACAACATATAAAATGTTTGTTGGTTCACTTAACAATAACAGTAATAAGCTGCATGTTAATACAAGTAAAATTTTATGTTAAATAACAAATTTTTTAAAAAAGCAAAACAAAATGTAGCAAGAATAACGGTATCATTATCTTTGCAAAACTCTCTAACAGGAGTGGCTTAATAGCAACCAGCTAAATCTCACACCTGTTTCAACATTCAATCTTCTGTGTATCACATGACCCGTGAATGAATATCCCTGCTGTGCACCGTGACAGAATGAAAAGGAGAAACATCTTGGTGTAGTCATGAATATAGTCCAAGCTAGCAGATTCCCTGTGGGCCTTGAAGTCCCGAAGGTCCCTCCTACTACAGTAGGGAAAACACTGTTTAGAATCACAGTTGAATGTGACAATAAGCACAGTGTGTATGTGTATCTAAAAACTGAGAGCCAACGCAAATACAGAATGGAAGTGTGGGAACCCAGAGAAGTAGAGTTTTTTTAAGTTTTCACACTCTTAACTTCCTTTTCCACCCTATCATGGCATTATGCTACCCTCCTCCTGCAGCCTAGTAAATCTATCTCCCTCCTGGGCTCCTCTCTCATCTGTATCTTTGTCTGCTGACCTGGTACTTCTGTCTGTGACAACAAAATGAGTCATACCAGCAGCCCGGATAGCCCCAGCTGCTGAAGGACACTCTATAGGATGGCAATGTCCAGGTTATCCTAAAGTTTTGGTGGAGAGGGCATCCCAGGGTTTTGTGTTTTGTCTGATAGATCCACCCAAGCTGGTTCATTGTTCACATGGACTGTTCTCAGTCAAAAAATGGGCCACAGCTACTACCTAGTAACAGGCCATGGGACTAGGTCGTCCCCCTACGAAACACTAGAGAAGCATGGGTTGGTGGGGTTGTTACCAGTTATTTGGGCCAAAGCATGGGCCTTAGCAAACCCTTAGAAGGGAGGCTCACCCACCTGTCCTCAAAACACCAATTCAAGAGACAAGTGATAACAGCCAGAGAAAAGATATTTATTAACATGGCTACACTGGGGAATGGAACGGGTAAAAAGTCAATGAGCAGCCCCCCACCCCCACTCCACCCCACCCCCATGTCTAATGAGGATAGATGTTAATAGAAGGCCAGAGTATGCATACCTGAGCAGCTCTGCTCAAGGTCCTGCTGTCATTGACAGCATTGTCTCGTGCAATGTCTCCTACTAGGTGGAGCATGAAAGGTCTTTCTCAGAGACAAATTCTTCCACAGGCTGCTGCCAGGGTCCCAACTTTCTCTTCTCCCAAAATGAGACTTCTGAAGAAATTCCATTTTCTTGGAATCCATTGTCTTTACAGTCTAATAGCTGAACGGGGAGGCACAATTGTTTCCTTTTGGAATATCTGCACTCCTATCTAGACACATACCTGTAAATCCTAACATTTGGGAGGTAGAGGCAGGGGGATGGCTGTAAGTTTGAGGCCAGGTTAACCAGTGCTATATTGTAAGATTGTTTCTCAAATATTGCATAGAATATCTCTGCTCCTGCTTGGATGGTTTCAGGGGAAAGAGGGTGCGGTTTAGACTTCAAGACCATACACTGCAGACATGAGAGATGTTCTCTCCTGTTGGGAAAGTCCTTGTACTGATGTGAAGGGAGAAGTATTAAGAGCAAATATGTCTTTGATTGATCCTTTGAAGAAAATACTGTAGTTCACAAACCGCTGTCATTCAGTTCAGTTTAGGTCCCTAGGTTCCAGGCCCATTGTAGGTGTTTGCCACCCTAGTAGGAAGAGCAGTCGGTTGAAAGATAGGGTTTTCTGTGATCTAGTCTTTAGGCTGCATCTAAACAAGCTGTGTAACCCTGGACAAATCAACTCACCTCCCCGGTCCTAAGCTTCTACTTAGGAAAATTGGAGACATTAAGACAAACGAACCCCAAAGACATTACCATTCAACATTTTCAAAGCCTTAAGAACTGGGTCTGGCAAGCCCTGCCTCCACTCCACATGGCTGCTATGGAGAATCTGACCTTTGCTGTTTGGGAATCTCATTATTCCCAGGGCTCCAGACGGAACATGCAAAGTCCCTGTGGAGCTGAGCATATGGCCTGGCTCAAGAAGTGCTCACCTGCACAAAGAATAGAATACATCCCAGAGACAAAAACAGCTGGCTGCAGCCAGGACTCAAAGCAAAATGATGCTCGTCTTGGAAGCACATGAACACGGATAATGTCAAGGCTCAGCATGACAACAGGAGCAGTCGCTACCACGTTCCCTTGAGTGACACCTCCTCCAACCCCAGCTCCGCCACATGCTTTTGTGAAATATCAAATTGCTTGCAGCTCGTATTGAATAATGAATATGCCCGCCTCTGCCTATCACCAAGCCTTCAGCAATTCGCCTGGGGAACTAAGAAGAGATGGTAGAGGTTTGCAGGCCAAGCACAAAATTGAAGACAAGCTTGAATTAATAATTTGCTTATTTCTATACATCTGCTTCAAAATAAAGTGCAAATTGAATAAGGCAATAACAGAGCTTGGGAAGTGAGGGGGAGCCTTCCTCTTGCAAACTGCTGACACTTCAGATTTCATTATCTCTCACTACGCCGAGTGATCTGCAAATGTGCTCTCCCTATGGCATATGTGGAAATGACTTCCTGGGAAGAGCCAGAAGAATGGAAAGTAACTCCATGGGGTGGGGCAGAATAAAACCTCTCATGTTTTATTTTTAAAAAGAGCAATTTCTTAAGTTTGTGTTTCATAAACCTGACTAATCTGGGATTTCCTTAGAAATCTTAAGAGATAGTTCATACAATGTCTTTTCCGGGTCAGTGCCCCCTTACTTTACTTTGACACAAACATCTCTGTCACATTCTTACCAGTCCCAGCTGCCATGCACCTCTGGAGCCATGTTTGTGAATTACCAGTTACAAGCATGTTGGCCCTTGTGTTTATGCCTAAAAGTACAGGTATATTTGCCTGGGTTTGTAATGTGTTTCTCACATATGTCTGGATTTGATGGTTTGTAAAAGGATGGAAACAATGCAATTCAATTGTAATACCAATGTGGTAATCTATCTGATTCATTGGGGGCACCGATATCTTAAAAGAAGTGGGGAGCTGAGTTGAGTGTACACACACACACACACACACACACACTCACACACACACACACACACTCACACACTCACACACCACCTTATAGCTCAAAACAAATTTTCACTCAATGTTTTTCATCATTTCTCTTGTGAGTATTTAAAGCATGTCATGTGATATTTTATCATGCTTTAGTGTTGACTGATGCAAAGCAATTGGCCCTGGTGTGCCATACAGTAGGACAAGCTCAGCCCACGAATGGTGGTTACAGATGGATGACACTGGAGGAAGTGAACCTCAAATATGGGACAAGCTGAAGACCAGCCCCACCCCACCCTCGTGCCCTGCAAATTGAGTCCTCTGTGACCAGTGTGGAGTATCTTTGAGGAGCACTACCTGTGGGCCAAGAGACAAGACCGCACAAAGATCGCCTGGTCTAGGAGCAGAAGATTGTCCCCTTTATTCATGCATTTCCAGAACAAAACTGCTTGCTCTCCTCCTCCCTCCCCCTCAGCCCTTCTCTTGTTCTCTCTGGCCATCCATCCATCCATCTGTCCATACTCCCATCCATCCATCCATCCATCTGCCCGTACTCCGCAAACTTTGACAGCGCCTTAAACTTGGGTTCAGTCTCGTTTGTGTGCACTCTCACATCACTTTAAACTGCTCACACTTTAAACTGCTTGATCATTCCCCTCCAATATAAGCTTGTGTAACACAGGAACCCCTGCTTGCTGGGCTCTGTGGTCAACACGTTTTCCATTACCTGGCATAGTAGCAACAAACTGGGGGAGGAAATGAATGTATGTGCCCATACTCCCCTGCTCCGTAACCCAGCAAAGGGAATGTGAGACAAGTAAAGGAAATGATGACTATGGATCCAGAAGTAAGCCACCCAATATTAGATCTCCCGTATCTGGGTTTCCAGTTTACATCCAAACTTGATAGGCCACTTATAAAAACTGAAATCAATTAATACCAATTTGGCCAGGGACACTAGTGTACTTCCACGAGCCAACATCCAAAGCTAGAATAAATGGGAAATCATTATTGTCCACTTTAATTATCAATAACCTCAAAGACATGAAGAATTAGTCAGACCATACAAGTTAACAATCACCCTTCCTCTAGAGATAGCCTAAGACCTCTTGGCAATGACAATCAATGAAACTCAAACAGAAAGATGCCTCTGGATATGCGCCCTCACTGCCTTTTATCTTCCATCGAGAGCGCCAGGTAAGCTTAAATCAACAGAGCTATGCACTTTGGCTAGAGAAGCTTCTTTTTGTAGTGGACAACAGCTAATACAGAGATCCAAGTGGTCGAAATACTGAGAATAAATGACTATTAGTGCGCCATCTGTATCACCACCCCAAGACTCACAAAACATCACAGAAGGAGGAGCAGAAAAATGTTAAGAACTAGGAGAGTAAAGGGATGAATATGCGAAAATGAGACACTCAGACTTGAATTACAATGGGTGTAGGATAAGGACAAAAATGAGGTTAACAGCCTCACCGGAACTATCTTCTACCTTTGCAGGGTAGCCCCTGTGTCTACAAACTAGGAATTGGTATGATGAGATCGAATGACACCATCTTGGGGAACCTTAGGAAGTAAGGGGGAACAAAACAGAATGTCAGACCCATGGTGATACATGGCTAGTTACTGGGTGAAATTAATGCCTAGTTCCCAGAAGTGAAAATTAGAAACATCTATACTTCGAGTTTTTTGACTCCCTATGGACAAAGCTGAATTCTTCCTTCTCCTCCAAAATCTCCACTGCTTTGTTATCCTACTAAACAGTCACTGTCACCTTACCAAAAATTAGGCCTCTTTCTTGGTTCATAATTAATTCATCCTTCCACATCACTAGCCCTTTGATCAACCAATAAGAACTACAGATTCTACTTTCCAATGTCTCTCTCGGCTCCCATTATCAGTACCTCACATTACCCCTGGTCCACATTCTGTATTATCCGTGTTAAATAATGTGTGCTACTGCTTAAAACCCAAAGTCTGAGTGATTTGACAGAATAGCAGTTTATTTCTCAAACCATAGAGTTCAAAGAGAGTTGCTGATTAGACTCCTACTGCCAAAGGACTTTGGCCTTCGTCTCCCAGGGCTTTGGAGTTCTCTGCTGCTTCAGTCTAGCAGATGAGGGGAGAAGGAACAGGGAGGCGTACAGGAAGCAGAAACAGCAAACATCACATCAATGCTCACACTGTTGACCAGGATTCCACTGGGTTGCCTCTCGCCAGTGTGAAGAAGCTGGAGAATTCCTTGGACTCCTGGGCCAGGAAGGAAAGGGAAACCTGGTGACACTTGGCATCAGCCTCCTTGCCCATAAAGTTCCTCCCATCAGCTCTTGACCTAACTGGCCCCTGCAAAGCCTTTCTCCACGCTTCAGGTGGAATGGGAAAGTGCTAGTCACAATGCTCTGAAGGGCACATAGAGCCCTTCAGTGGTCATCACTGCTCTTTAAATCCTTTGCATGGTACACCAGTTAGGGCTGGATGAGCGAGGTCAAACCACCACACCAAGGGATAGAGGGGTAATTAAAGAGGACATACTTCACACAATTTGTGATGGGGCTGTGAACAGAAACTGCTGCCTCCGTGTCTACACCCAAGCCTAAAATTCTGTAATTCAATTGGGCTGCCGAGTAGAAGGCAAGATAAGTGAAGGCAAGAGTTGGGCGAGGGTGAATTGGGGACCCCATGACAGGTGGAGCCATGTCTGCCTCTGCCTAGCTTTGGATTCAACTGTAGCCCTGGAGCTGCGTGTACACTCAGCGCCGCTGGCCTTAGAGAACCCACAGATCTGAGTGTTATTCTACACTAACAAAATGAATAAGCAGATGCATCGCTGGCTGCCCCGGGACCTGGAGCCCTCCCCCACCACTCAGAACATGCACTGGGCCAACACCTGATCCACTTCTGCCACACCGCTTTCCCACAGAGAGACCTCCTGAGGTATACAGTAACCCAGAACCAAAGCCAACACACCTGGCCCACACAAAGCCAACACGGGCATGGTCTAGCCTGGTCTAATTCTCCAGCCTCATCTGAGTGAGCTTCCCCGCTTTACCACCTCCACCCTTTATCAACCTTTTTTAAAAAATAATTTTATTAGTGTGTGCTATTTCAGTATCTTTTACATAATGTACAACGTTATTATTTTGTTTCTTGAGAAATCTATGTTGTGTACAGATATGTTTCCTTTGCCTACCCCTCTGTTGACATATACCTAAGCTGATTTATAATTGGCTCTTTTGAATACTGTCATAATAAACACAGATATACAGATGTCTCTCTACTACTGACTTTGATCTTTTCTTTTTTGCATTCCAATCCCAGTTCCCCTAATCCCCTTCCTCCTCTCCTGCAGCTGTCCCCTCCTTCTCCCATCCCCTCACCCATCCTCTCTTCAGAGAGAGTAAAGCCTCCTCTAGGATGTCACCTAAGTCTGCCTCCTTGTTGAGACAGGACCAAGGTGCCTAACACCCCCATATCTAGGCTGAGCAAGGTATCTCTCCATAGAGAATGAGCTCCACAAAGTTGGTTTACGCATTATACTGACTTTGATCCTTAAGGGATATGAATGCCCAGAAATGAGATGACCAAATCATATGGAGGTTCTCTTTTTAATATTTTGAGGAATCCCCATCCTGGTTTTCATCCAGACATGACTAGTCTGCATTCCCACCATCAATGTATAAAGGTTCTTTGCCCATCCTAACCCTGCAACACATCTTTGGCCACTTGTCCAGAAATAATTATTTATTTAAACTCTTCTTTAAAATACTGAGGGACTTGGGCATAGATCAGTTGGCAAAGCACAAGCACAAGAACCTAATGATATCCCCAGAATTCATGTTTTAAAAAAATCTTGTCATGGGACTGGAAAATAGCTTGGTGGTTAAGAGTGCTTGCTGCTCTTTCAGAAGACTGGAGCTTTGTTCCCCATACTCACAACCAGGGGCCTACAACCTCCTGTAACTCCAGTTACAAGGAGAGCTGATGCCCCCGCCTGGCCTCTGGAGGAACCTGCAGCTATGTGCATAAACACATACATAGACATACACGCATAAGCATAAATAAATCTTTAAAAGTAAAAGCAACACATAGAGGCACATGCTTGTAATCTCAGTACTGGGGAAGCAAAGACAGGCAGATCTAGGGAGCTACTGGCCAAACAGCCTAGTCTACATGGGACATTCCAGTGAGAGACCCTGTCTCTAAGAAGGGGAGTAGGGGATGGCACCTAAGAAAGGACACCCAAGGTTGTAAATTGTTATACACACACACACACACACACACACACACACACACACTACTGTATCCACATTCAGGCTTTACCATCTCATTACAAGTACCAGTAAGAAAGGAACAAAGAACATAGTAGTGTCTAACACATCCAGCCTATGGTATGATACCTAGGACACAGAAGATTCCAAGTAAGTACTCAATGTGGAAATATCTGTTAATGTGTTATCCACAGACATCTTCTTATATATAATTCCAATAAAAGCACACAGGGCTGGTACTCGCTTAGCTTTAGTTTCAAAGAAGCTCCACGCTCCAGCCTGACATTCACTTTCATTACCCTTCTCCTAAATCTTTAATGCCTTGAAAACTACCCAATGAAGTTCTCACTAAAGAGATATTGGCCACTAAATTATTCTGTATTAGCAACAAGGAAGATCAGAAGTTCTTCCTTTGGAGATTTATTATAAATAGTATACGGTTAATATCTCTACAGTATATTAGAACCACCTGCCCAAAAGCCAGGAGAGGACTTCTAGGGCCCTTTAGGGAAATCCCAGTGCAATGAGCCTCTCAAAGTTATTTTACTAGCATAGTCATGTGAGATTAATCATCTTTGTGAATTCTTAATTGCTGTGGCCAGAAGCTCCCCAGAGGGTGTTCTCACCATGGTCAAGTCCCTGTTCTGTTTTTGCTCTTCAATGCTGAAGGGGAAGTAAGGGTTTTAGCCATGCACTGAGTTTTCTCTTTCTTTCAAGTAATAATTTTGGGTATTTTCTGCAAAATAGGTGCTGGAGACACAAAGATGACCTAAGGGACTCAAAATCTAGTTCAAAAAAAGGCCCTTTCTAGTTCAAAGAAACAGGTGGGGGCAATATTTCTTTAGAAACACTAAAAAATGTCAGCTGCTATTTCCAAAAGTGTAAGTACCACCAGGTATGATTGCCCTCTTGTTGAGCAGATCTTAAGTACAAGTAGAGAGGTGTTGATTACAGTAATCACCCCTCATCATGGAAACTTCTCTTTGCAACATACAGAGACCACTACAGAAATCCACAAGCATTCAAAATGCAGAGTTGCAGAGCCCAGTCTCAATGGGCACATGTACAATATAACTACCACATCTAAGGTTCAGGAATTATTGTGGAAGAAAGAGTTTAAGAGCCAGAAGATCAGGGAGTTTGCTTTGAGATTGTGTCTTCTAGTAACATTGAAGCTTCACTCAGAATGTCTCATGAACAAATGTGAGCTGAACAAGGTCAACACCAAGAGACATGTCAAACTAGATAGTCTCAACCCTACACAAAGAAGTACAGGCAATCCAGTGGGACCAGGATGGAACCTGGTGCACGAAAGGACTTTGGGAGCACATTCCCCACGGAGGGATACTCCCTTAACCTAGAGGCAGGACCCTACTCCTGCCTAGACCCTACTCCAAATGACTTGACAGATTTTGATGATCCCTCCTGGAAGGCATCACCCTCCCTGTGGAGTGGGGTGAAATGGGATGGGGGGGTTGGGGGCATGGGAGGCAGGGAGAGGGAACAGGGGTCGATATGTAAAATAAGGATATATATATATATATATATATATATATATATATATATATATATGAAAAAAAGAAGTACAGGCAACCAAGATATGCTTAGGTGGGGTGATGGCCTTCCCCAATTGTTGGTTTGAATGAGAATGGCCCCCATTAGCTCCTATGTTTGAATGTTCAATCCCCAGCTAGTGGAAGTGTTTGGGAAGGATTAGGTAGTGTGGACTTGTTGGAGTGGATGTGGCCATGTTGGGAAAGGTGTGTCACTGGGAATGGACGTTGAGGTTACAAAAGACTCAGTCTTCCTCTCTTCCCAGTCCACACAAATCAGGTGTGAGCCCTCGGCTACTGCTTCAGCATCTTGTCAGCCTGCTCACTGCCGTACCCCCTGCCGTGATGACAATGTACTAACCCTCTGAAACTGTCCCCACGCCCCCAATTAAATGCTTTATTTTATAAGTTGCCTTGATAGTGATGTCTCCTCAGAGCAATAGAACAATAGCTGAGTCTGAAGAGAAGAGCACACCAACTGTTTATCAATAAAAAATGTTCAGCCTTGAAAAATATACAAATATCATTATGCAGACAAGTATATACATACACATATACACATATAACAGCAATGAATGTGGGATAAATGGCATAAATTTAAAAGCGAGCAAGAGGGCAGTCTATGGAAGGGTTTGAAGGGAGGAAGGGAAGAGGGAAATAATGTAATTACAATCTCAGAAAAAATTATAATATATGTTTTTAATGTAAGCGACTGCCGAAATGTCATAAGAAGTTCTCAGTAAACACTACTGAAGTGTCAGGCACCAATGTAAGCATCTTACATGAATTTTCACACTGATTTCTCATCCTAATTTAGTGGTATAAGTACATTTGCATTTTACAGATGAGAATATTGAGCCACAGAGAAATTAACTGACTTGCTCTAGACCACACAGAAGGTCTTCAGAATCTACTTATTACATACAGCGCTTCCCTGCCTTAGTCTCCCTGTGCCCATCTGTGATACCTGCATGACTATGAGGCCTGAAAACTACAAACTAAGCTATTAAAGGTTTGATGACTCGGTGCTGAAATGTGAATTATTAAGATTTAGTTAAATGCCATTTAACATCTAAAGAGGTTTGAATTCATAATGTGTTCACTTTTTCCCCTACAAATGCCCATGTGTTCTCAAAGGGTGAATGTAAATTATTACCAGAAGCAATCTCATCTTTGACCATGTCCATCTTCCTCTGTACTCAGGCTTCTCCTCCACATGGAGATGAATGATGAAATAAGCCTCCCCTCCCTACCACTTGGGTCACAGTACTCTACAAGGCAAGTGACAGCTTTCACAGAAACACTGAAGTCACTTCTACCCTCTCTATCACTACTTGAATTTCCTAAGCAGTATCCCTGGCAAACAGGCTAATTTGGATGTGCAGAAGACATGATTCTTCTCATAGAAAGGATGTAAGAATCATATCTTGCTTATGTCAATGGTTGCCTCCACTCATGCATACAGGGATAATCTAACTAGACTCAGTAGAGATTATAAAATGAAAGAAAGGAAATTAAAAGGAAGGAAGACACATTGGGGACCCCGAGGAGAATGGGAAGGAGGAGTTAGGAGTGGATATAATCAAGATACATTGGATGGTGGGTATGGTGGTACAAGTCTTTAATCCCAGCACTGGGGAGACAGAGGCAAGCAGGTCTTTGTAAGTTCAAAGCCAGCCTGGTCTACATAGTAAGTGCCAGGCCAGTCAGAGCTACATGAGACTCTATCTCAAAAAAGAGGGGGGGGGGTGAAAAGTGGCTGGGAAATACCTTTAAAAGTGGCCATAATAATAACTGACCAAATTAGAAGATAAGGTAGAGAAAGCTAGAATCACAGAATATGCATGAACCCAAGCCTGATTCAAAAGCTGACAGCAAATCTCAGTGGAATGCTTAAGTTCCAAAGGAGGCTGTCAGGGGAAAGATTGATGCTACACTGAGGCTGAGCCAGGAGAAGCAACATAGGGAGCTCGGCTGATGACAGGCAAGCATCAGGAAGGTTCAGACAACCTATACTGGAGACAGGCTTTACATCATAAGTAGGAGGGCACAGGCTTCATCCTCAGGCCATTGCCTGCCCTCTTTTCATGGTGGCATGCACAAGGGCTGGAGTGCTTGGATTGGGGGGCAGTTTATGATCCTTTGTCTCACAATGTTTGATCAGAGGAGAAGTTTTTATGATACTTTACAGTACATAGTAGTTAAATTGAACAAATATTATGACCACAATAAAACACATTCTTATCACTGGAACATAAATCAGTAATAGCTACAGTGTGAGGGAGTTTCCCCCAAGACCAGGGATGCTGCTCAAAGGGTGGGGGGGGGGGGAGGTGGAGATGGAGATAGATGTTTAAAGGAGAAACCAAAGCATGGACTCCCTGTTGAAAGCCAAACATCACAAAACCAAAACCTGTTACCTCCAGGGCTTCAGAGCCACTTCACAACCTCTCAGAAAGGCTTTTCTCTCTAACCCAGCACTAAAAAGCCACCTAAATAAAGCCCATTAAAAAGAACCCCAGTGGAGAGACTCGCTTGCATAAACTGCAGCGTGCTTTGGAGCCTGCCACACACAGCCTGGCGGTGGCCCAGCTACACGCCAGTACACACTTTTCCAATTACAAGCTGCAGATTCCTGTCAGAGGTCAGGACTCGGCTTTCATTTCACTGGTGAGGAAGAAACTCTTCATGGAAGAAAGTGTCCATGACTCACATCCTTGGAGCTCTTCGGAAGAAAGATTGGCCACTCCCATCAACAGGGAAGGTTTCTTTGGCTTTGGTGTCTTAAAAATTGCAAATTCCTGAAACAATGGAATCAAAGTTGCATCCCATAATGACCTGATAAGCACTCCATATTTATAGACTCTTTGGGAAAGGCAAAGTCTAGATCTTTGAGGCCAAGTGAAGTGTCCACTTTCTGGTTTTTTTCCATAGGTTAGCTGTGATCCATTAAACCTCTAAAGGCAACTGAAGAACTTTTAAAGAACATGGCGACAGGCAGGGCTGTGCTTAACTTGAAAATTGGTTATTTCACACTGAGTGCTGTACAGACCTATAACCCCAGCACTTGGGAGGCTGGGCCAGGAAGATCATGAATTCAAGGCCAGCCTGGGCTACATAGCAAAACCTTATCGAAAGAAAGAAAAACAGGAAGGAAGGAAGGAAGGAAGGAAGGAAGGAAGGAAGGAAGGAAGGAAGGAAAGAAGGAAGGAAAGAAGGAAGGAAGAAAGATCTCTCCTTTTTTAACACTCATTTTTACAGGATGATCTAAGACTGAAATAATTTAGGGATGAATTTCTAAGATTCAAGACCACCAACTACCCCAAAAGTTTAAAATGCTCATTCAGGCTCGTTCAGACCTCTTAGAATAAAACTAGTACATATGAACACTTAGCCCTGTGCTGGCCACATGTGAAGAGCTCACTTTTATCCTCTGTCTTCTAAGTAAGGAAACTCAGCCTCAGATGGTCTCATGAAGTTGCCCAAGTGCTAAGAAGGGGTGGTTGGAGGACTTGCAGTCTGGAGTTCATCGCTGTGGCAAGGGGCCTCCTTGGAAAGCAGCAACGGGAGAGGCCCTCCTGCAGCACCTCTGCTCCCACTGCTGCTGAGTCCATAGGCTTGAACATACTGGCCACCTATCCCTCTGCTTTGTTGTAATCATCCCTCTCGACTAAGGAAAGCACGAGAAAGGAGGAGACAGGGGATACCATGTTTGCCTTTAGCAATGGTAACTTGTTCTGCTCTGGTTAGGCAAGCTATGCACTGACTTTAGCTAATCAGAGAGCTCTCCAGTTCCTCTGAAACTGAAGTTTACTTTCCCAAAAGGCCCATCAAGAACGATCTGGAAGGAACTTGTTCATTTGTGTTTGTTCTCTCTCTCTCTCTCTCTCTCTCTCTCTCTCTCTCTCTCTCTCTCTCTCTCTCTCTCTCTCTCTCTTTCTCACAGCTGTTGTTAGTGTTTGTCACATAGGCATACCCCAGGCTGGCAGTGCAGCCCCCTGCCCCTTGTGAGCACTGCCTTTGTGAGGTGCACCATCGTAGCACTGACTTCAACCTCCTCTCGCTGCTTTTATAAGCTCATGAGTTCTCACAAAAGGACACTGCTGTTTCTATTATATGTGACGGGAAATGTAGATCAGCTTTCATACACACAGCTTTCTATTTGTCCACGCAGTGATCAGTTCCGGGGATGGGCCCAAGGATACAAGAGGGTCTGAGGTTACTGATGGCATCTCATCCACACTGCTGAGGGAGAGAGAGAAAGGGAGGGAAGGAGGGGAGAGAGAGAGAGAGGAAGGACCTAATTCAGTAATGATTCTTTTTCACTTACATTGCCCAGTTGCATATCTCCCACCCAACAGAGAGTTAACAATATATAACACATTCTCTTTGCCCCAATTACCACAGAAAAGCAAAGGCGGAAAGCTAAATCATTCTCAGGGCAACCTGCAAAGAGGAACTCAAATCAACCTTGGAAGGAGTGCCCGACTCTGATTTTAAACTAATTGCCATGTAAATTAACAAAAAGCACAACCCCACCAGCAAGGAGAAGGAAGACTTCTTCACAGACCATCAGCAAAGGCAACCCCGGAAGCCTAAACAACGCCGCGCCTGCTTCTTTAGACAATAAAATGCCAAAGTTGTTCCTTCTGCTGTCAGCAAATGATGAATACATGTGGTACCGATTATTTAATACCAGGAGACCACCAGGGAAGAAGATTTAGGTGAACTGTAGCAGAACTGTGCCATTTATTTTTATTACCATGCATTAAAAATTACGTTTACAGATAATTGTTTTTCTCCTTCCAATAAAGCAAGATTAAAAAAATATCCAGAAGAATATTTAATAATAGTGGACCACCAGGGAGGAATTTTAAAAGTTGATTTTTTTATTGAAAAATTAGATTTGCTTTTTTTAAAATTTTTTCCCAATTATTTTTAAGTGCAATTTATGAAGAAATTGTTTTAAAGCAGGGCAATAGGATGAGTTTTAAGCTGGAGGGCAGTCTCACAGAATAAGTTTCTTCTTGACAACAGTCAATACCTAGCCAAATAGCTCCTATGAATGTTCAAATATATTTGGGTAACTTGGTATTTTTTACCATCAACCCTGCCGCACATTCTCACAGGTTTCTGCCGGCATCAGGGTCTCCAAAGCATCTCAGATTAAAATAAACCCTTGGCACATTTTTTTCCCAGCAATTTATACTAGTAAGAAAAAAAAAATGCACTTTCCTTTTTTAAAGGGGAGTAAGAAACAAAAGGAAGACGGGTAGAACTAACAGAAAATAGAAGGAGAAGACCAGAGCACAAGAACATTGCCGCAAGAACAGACACAGTTCAAACGATGATCCTGCCATATTCACAAATGTTAGTTACCCTATTTACAATTAGGGAAGGAAGCCACTACAGCTACCTTTCTGTCCTTCACTGCATTGCCACACACAGTCCTGAAGTTGAAGTTTACTTGGCTGATCGTCCATTACTATCAGAATGCCCTCCTTGGGATCCCCCACAGCTGCCCGTGAATCCAGTCAGAACATTAGCTGACTCCCCAAAATCAAGCCACCCTGCCACCATAGACTCTCACCTCCAAGGGGAGGGAAGTTCCTCCCCTTGGGAAGGGAAGTAACTCCCACTTCAGGTCCTTCCTGTTGCTGCTCTCTGAGGTAAGAGGAGCAAGTAGTCCTGAGGAGAGTGGGGCCAACTGCAGCTGACCCCAAGGCACCCTTGCAGAGCCCACACTGCAATGCTTTGGAGTTAATTGCACATTATAAAAAGGCAGTGCATGCTTTCTGGGCTTGAAACCAGTCAGGGAAGCAGAAAGACTCACACACAACATATCTCAAGTCTGTTTTTTTTTTTTTTTTTTTTTTCTCATCCTCTGACTGGTTCCAGGGATAAAGGAAGAAACCAGGGTCATATCCAGAAAGGACTATGTCATCCTAAAAAGCTGCCTGTGGCCCTTCCCAGTTCCTCAGTTCACCATGTGTGGTGGTCTGAGAGAGAATGCACCCCCACAAAATCAGGCTTTTGACTACACAGTGCCCAGCTGGTGATGCTATTTAGGAAGCCTTGGGAGATTGGCCTTGATGAAGGAAGAAAGTCACTGGAAGCAGGCTTTGGGAGGTAAAGACTCCCACCATTTCTAGTCTGTTCTCTCTGTTTTCTGCTTGTGGCTCAGGTGTAACTGCTTGCTGCACCAGCCACCTGCTACCCCCATTCTACCCCCCCCCACACACACACACCCAACCCCCCCCCATGGACTCTGACCCTCTGGAACCATAAGTCCAAATAAACTCTTCTATAAGCTGTCTTAGCCATGTTGTGTCATCACAGCAGCAGAAAAGAAAAGCAGCAGAAATACCATGCTATTTCCATCACTATACTGTCTGCTATGAGATCTTACTTTGACTAAGTGGCAAATATTCATCCCATGATCACATCTTTGGGGAGTGTGTGTCTCAAACCACAAAGCACTTATTCACATGGTTGGGGGTGGGGTGGGGCTGACACTGTTTGAGTATGAAATGTCTCACAGGAGTTCCTGTGTTTGAACACTTGGTTCCCAGGTAGCAATGCTGTTTGGAGGACTTTTATGAGGACTCAACGGGCTGGGAGAGGTAGGACACTGGGTTGTGGCCTTCCCCACTGCTGGTCAAGGCCCTGGGCTCCTAGACCACCAATGTGATGTAAGCAGCCATCTCATGCCCCGACCTGCATACCTCCCCAGCCATGATGGACTGAATTCCATGAACTGTGAACCAGAATAAACCCTGCCTGTTCTAAACTACTTCACATCATGTGTCTACTCACAGTGACAATAAAGTTACCAATGCAGATGTCCCTTCTGTGACTCAGACTGGTTATAGGACTACAAGCATGCCTACATGCAGACCAGAAGATTATTTCAGTGCCAAAAGCTGTTTGCCTTGAGAGGTCAAGAACGTTGCTATAGTTTGGGACTCAATCACATCACATAGGGCATCTGTGAGGATCATATACTTGGTTGTAGTTTCTTCTTATTTCAAGGCTCAGACAGTTTAATGGATGGTTTTATTGCTGTACTCAATTTCTTCCAAGGAAAATCAAAAGGCACGAGGTGCTGGAGACAGACCAGCTCAGAGCTGATCAGCATTGAACTTGTTGTCGAAGCGTGTAGCCCAGCAGAGGAAACAGGGCATGACTGTGGCCTGGCTCACACATGGTCCACACACTGGACCCTGGCAGCAAGTGCCTTCTCAATCCTAAACCTGTCATCTCTGCTGCCGTAAAGCCAAAAGTAATTTAACCATCACTTCCGTGTGAGCCAGGCACTAACCCTTGACTAACAAGCTGTCCTAGAACATATGCCTTCAGAACCTCACCCTTCAAATCCCACCAGCAAAAGCCCAGAGCCCTCTGGGCCTCCTGGCTGAAGGTCAAAGGTCGATGAAAGAGCAGAGTGGTCAAACACCAACACTGCCTGACCCTTCTCTCTGGAAGCACTTCTGTGGCCCAACAGCAGTGCCTGCCTGTCCCTTGCAAAGGCTTTGACTCTGCCTGACCCCTTAGCCCCCTCCAGCTTCAGTACCTTGTGCAATGAATCCCTCCAATACTGGAGCATCTTGGATGGCTGAGCTGTTGGGTGTGCGGCTCCTCACCATACCTCAACTATGAGTTTCTCCCCATCTTTCAGATAAGAACCCTGATGAAGGTAAACTGTGTGGCTCTCAGAGACAGCATTCTATGTCTGGGAAAAATGTCTCTGGGTTTTGTATTTGTGAATTTTACCCCTCCCCCCAAAAAAGGAGGGGGAGGGAAGGAGGAGAAAAGACAGAATCCAGGCAGGGTGGGGGTTTCAGACTGCCAGTTCCTTGCATGCTTAGCCAAGCTACTGTCTTAGCCCACCCAGACCACTTTTTCCTAATACCAAAAAAAATATGTAACATAAACCCACTTTTGGTGGTTCCTGATCAAGGCGCTGGCCATTTGTGAACTTCGTGAGAAACTTTTGGTTCATAAATAACACCTTCTCACTGTGTTCAAAGATGGTGGGAGGGACACAGAAACTTTATACAGCCTCTTTTATGGGAGAATTAACCCTATTCCAGATGGCTCTAATTCAAGAGCCACCTCATCTCCCCTTAAAGACGCTAAGTCCTAATGCCATAATCTTACAGATGAGGATTTGAATACACAACACTTTAATGAGACACATGAGTAGCATACACAACAAATTCAACACTTATTTCATCTAATTTTCCACAACTTAACTCACTAGAGCCTAGGCCACTGAAATGGAAGCTGTCTCTGACTTCAATGATATAATAACAGACCCAAGGCCAGGTGTCACCCTTCAGAATGGTGCTTCTGACTTTGAAAGATGTTCTCACAGACTTATTGCATTTGGACACCACCTTGCTGTGACACAAGTGATCTTACCCCATACCATAGATGAGAAAGCCGAGGCTTTGGGAAGTGTATGTGACTAGCCAAAGGCTACTTAACTCATCAGGGTAGCACATGTCTCCACAGAAACTCCTGGCTGCATTCTGCTAGATTTTTTTTTTACTCATTTTTACATGCACTGTGATCAACAGCAAAAACACAGCAGAAGCTCCATTCTGTGATAAAGACTTGAATTCAGTTCAGACTTCTCCCTATACTTCCACCTGATGTCACTATCAGTGTTTCTCAGGCCTCTGGGCTTCCATGGCTTTCAACTATGGATGCCCCTATTTCATCAAAACAAATATAATGCTAAAAAGTTACCCAAATAGTGACTCTTAACCTATCATTATTGTTGACAAGTTAATGCCCTGGGTACACAAGTACCTAACTTAAATGGTTAGCTATAGATACATTGGAAATGGTGTCTAAATAAGCACTCCATGAGATCTTCCTGGTCTTTGGGATTAGCCAAGAAATGCCTAATTCCCTGGGGGACCCAAATATTTTTTAACTAAAGAGGTTTTTTTATACAAAAAAGACAGGGCAGGACTTCAGAACACTCTGAGTAAGTTCTCAAAATGCTTCAAGTTAAATAAAGGTGAGTGGTAATGAGGAAGGAGCCCTAGACTAGGAGTCTAGAGATGTAAACTCTAGATACAACTGCCCTGAACCAGCCAGGAAGCCTCGATGAAGCCCCACAGAGTCCCCGGCCTCAATTCCTTCATCTGTCAAGGTCGTTGAACTGTACTGTGTGAGACATTTACAGCTTTGTGTTCTGTGACTTGAGTACCCATCCCTGGAGAAGCTCCTTCCTGGTCCATAAACTAAAGCTAACGATTGCTTCAGGCCAGCAAGACTGCAAAACTATGCAAGCAAAAGAGAATGTGCATCCACCAAAACAAACAAGCTCTGACTCCAGGAGCTGAAGCCCACTGAGTAATGATGACACACACAGCAGTAACCTGAAGACTGGCTGCACCCATTAAAAGCATTTTGCTTCACATGATGCATGGAACCATGGTGATTTTCATCAAAACCCATGCATAGAAATTTTTAGAGCAAATATTTTCCACAATGAAAATTGAATCTGAATACACGTATTAGACTTAATGACATCATTGTCCCTGAGCCATTGGCTGCACAGACAACTCTGTGCTACATGGGCCCCCATGGGGATTTGAGGATTCTTAATTCACCCAAGGAGCTAATCAAGTTGAGAGGCTTCCAGACATGAGTATTTGTGTCTGTGTGCTGCTTGTTTTAAATCAGAACACCTACTTTGCGTGCGGCTGATTCCTGTTATTAAATCCCCTTTTGTTCTGTCTGTACACCTATCAATCTTACTTCACAAATCAAATAGAGAAAAGATAGCATGTCTGTAAGCTGTTCTAAACATCTAGTCAGATGCCCTATGCAGCCTGTGACCATAAATGTCCTCTAATTATATAGTAAAGTTTCTCTCAACAGTGTTTATAATTCTTTTTGCAGTAAAACAATGGCCTACAATCTCTTCAGGTTTTTAAATAATTCAGACTTTAAACCTTGCTTTGAGATTGGGTATTGTTCTTACTGTCTTCATTACATCCAAGACAAGATAATTTTGCTACAAATAAGGAGAAAAATCACACATGCCCATTGACAACTAACTTTGAAAATTCTAAACTCATAAAAAATAAGTATTATTTGTGTTACCACTTTGGAAATGGTCCAGGGTTATCCCCGGACCACAGTGAACTGTTTCTTCTCTTTAGGACTGGAATCCTGCACAAGTTTTAACAAGATAGTGCTGGGCCATCCCCTCTACTAGAGGTAAGAGCTATGAAGTTGGAATTGCAGCTGTCTGCCCCTTAGTTCTCATGGCCTGGCACAGGTCATCTCTCAGCCTCCCTTGCAGCTAGACTCGGACATGTAACTAAGTCCTCGTTAAATAGAATACAAGCAGGAATGGTATGTACACATTCTAGCTCCTCTTTTTTTGTCATTTTGTTTTGTTTTGTTTCTCTGTATTGCTTTGGAGCCTGTCCTGGAACTAGCTCTGTAGACCAGGCTGGCCTGGTCTGCCTTCCGAGTGCTGGGATTAAAGGCATGCACCACCAACACCCAGCTTCTAGCTCCTCATTTTTAAGAAGTTTGTGTCTCCCACCTCCTATGCACTGTAATGGAAATATAATGTCAGCTTCAGACATGGGCAACACCCTTGGACTAGCAGAATGCTCAAGTGAAGGAATATGTATTCCTGGATAACTCTGGAACCCTGCATTTCTTGAAGCTAAACTACAATAGAAAATTAAACATCTGTTTTTTTTTTAATCTACAAAATAATGAGTTTCATTTAAATATTTTCATACACATTTATCATTTACTTTTTGCTCCCATTACTTTTTCCTATCCTTCCGTTCCCCTCCCAGTGCCTTCCTCCCTCCAAATGTCCTCCCTCCCAGACATCTATATTGATTAATCCACTGCATTTTGTCACAACATTTTCACAAATACCTAATACAGAAATTTTAATTTTGTTTAAACAAATCTGAACTTATACCAGATAGCCCATTTTCACAGAAAATAAGTACTCTCTGATGTGGACAGTCATCAAAATGAACATTTACTGTGTATTGTATGCATAACGGAAGCCTTCTCAGCATAGTGTTTTAAAGAAAAGCTTCAGATCCAAGTCTCCAGAAAACAAACATTTGTGCAGCTACTTGCCTTGATTATATCATATCATCCATCCATAAGCATCATCGTGACAATGTCCATCTTACATCTAACAACTGTTATTAGTGAACTGATAATACATGCTAAAAGCACAAGGTGTTATTATAATAAAGATATTCTGTATATGACTTTGACAAATTTAGGGAGCTACACAGGACATAAAGTATTATAGGGTGTAGCTTCAATGTCCATAAGCTCTCATGAAATGACAAAAATTTAAATCTTGCAAATTTGAAGACCTCTATTTCTTAATTTTCCTTTTTCTCTTTTTATTCCCCAGTGAAGCAGCTCTCTTTCTTTAATTCCCTGATTTCTAAACTACCAGACAACTCAGATAGATATTTTCGTTCTGAGATAATGTTAAGCACTGCGCTTTAAACAAGAGGGATTTCATGGTATCACCTTACTACATTCTTTTGGAAACTCAGTTTGTCCTGGATTGTCACAGCCTTTGTGTTCTACCATACTTCTCAATCATGCTTTACTCCTAATTTTCCCATCAACCTGGATCCTTAGCTGGAAGCAGAATATCAAATGTTAGCTTTTGGGAACTCTAAGGAGTAGAAAGAGTTGAAGAGTGCAGAAAGAGAATGACGGCAGGGACCACTGACACTGGCCATCCCAAATCTAAGGTCTGTAAATTGTAGGGAGGGGAGGGGCAGGGAAGCTGGTTACCATAACATTTGACACACTTATAGTTTGGATGGGCATATGGGACGGCAACAATAGCAAATTAAAACAAGGACATTGAAATAACTGACAACATGAACACTGATTGAGACCCCAGAGGACTGATACTAGAACACTCAAACGTAGTTTTATAAGACTTAAAATTCTAAAAATAATGCATCAAAAAAAAAAAAAAAAAAAAAAACCACTGATGGTGGTGGTGGTGACAGCAATGGTGGTGGGTGCAGGCACCTCAGTGATGCCTGCCAGGAAAACTCTTGCTCTCTGTGTGGCCTTCCTCCATCACTGCAGACAAGCTTCTGAGTGTGCCATCCTGCTCCTTGTAGCCAGAGACACTTGGAGCAGAAAAAAACTCTGACCTAAAAGCAGGACCATCGGACTCTTCCTTCTAAAATAGATTATTAGTTCACAATTCACAATTTGGTCCCAGGACATAGAGAAACTGAGCTGGTACTTATCAAGAAGTTGCTTCCCTGCTAGCTCTTTTTCATAGTACAGGCTGCTAGAGGAAAAAAAGTTATCAGCAGTCTTACCCATCCATAAATCTTATGAGCTACAATAATGACTAGCCTGGCAGGATATGCCCATGGGTACAATAGTTGCATGAATGTTATGGGGGTAGCCAAGCACTTTCTGGTTGTATTTAAGGTCCACTCCACAGGAGGAAACACATGCTTGGTACTGTAAATCTAACCAAGAACCTATTGTTGGAGAGAGCTCACAGGCCTTAGGGATGAACCTACTACTACTATTATTCTGCTAAATGACCACAGTATCAAACAGTTCTCTAAATGCACCTCTCTCCCTGTAGATCAAGTGCAGTTCACAGACCTCATCAGAGAGAATTCTTTGTACAGTGGGTGTTGATTAATGTGGAAACTCATGATTGACCAAAATGCAGTGAATAATTGTCTGTGGTGTGCCTGGCCAAAAATGGGACATCTTGCTGGCCAGTGGTGACACACGCCTTTAATCCCAGCATTTGGGGAGGTAGAGGGAGGCGGATCTCTGTGAGTTCAAGGCCAGACTGGTCTACAGAGTGAGTTCCAGCACAGGCTCCAAAGCTACACAGAAAAACCCTGTCTCCAACAAAAAGAAAAAAAAAAAAAAAAAAAAAAAAAAAGGACATTTAGCATTTAGATCCTTCCCCATGGCTCAGGGACTATTGCAAAAGAAGGAAGAGGAAAGATTGCAAGAACAAAAAGTTGAGGAAAACCATAGTGAACATTGTCCTCTGGACAGGACTAGACTGCTGCATTCGTGAGCTCAGGGTACTGTGGTCGCCTTCACAGGACCTGACAAAGATCAGGCCAGCCAACATCCCAACATGTAGATGAGAGGAGCTCATGACCCCCCCACCCCTAGTTGAGGAACTATTGACAGCTGATGGCTTCTTGGGGAACAAGAATCAGTTTCCTTTAAGGTAGGTCAAACATGCTCCAGGGATGGCCCCATGCCAATGACTATATGGAAAACACAAATTGGACTCTATGCGTTTATAAAAAATAAAGAGGACATGAACTTGAGAAGAGGGCATATGGGGGAGGATAAAAGAGGAGTTGGGAAGAATATGATCAAAATAGATTGCAGTCATATATGAAAGTCTCAAAGAAGTAATTGAAATATATTTTTTAAAGAGATAGCATGTGTTATTCTTTGATCAAACTCCCAAGTGTACTCTTATGTTTTGAGTCATATAGTTGTCGATTCTCTGAATGTACTATATTGCTTTTCACCTGTGTAAATTTCTAACTGTTCCTCTTCCTACAGCTTCAATTAGAAGATCCCTCTGTGCAAACTGCATATAATCCAAGTGGCCCTGGAAGAGAGGGCTAAGCAAAGGCAGGCAAGAAGACAAAGATCACAAATGAACAGAAATGAGAGAAACACAGAAAAGTGTAATGGCATTTGAAGTGTAGCAAAGCAAAAACCAAGAAGACCCTCAAAAATAGTCTAAGAAGAAGACACATTAGGATTCCAAGAGGCAGAGCTTTATTTAGTATGGATACTAATGATTATATTTTTCTCTTCATTCATTCCAGCTTATTTGCAGGTAGGCCATTTTGTTCATGTACAGAAATATGTCTGCTTTACCTGAACATTCAGCAATTTACAAATTTTAGTCTGCAGTCAGGAAGCAGTTTTAGAAGGTACCATGCGTAAGTCACCTCCTTTGTTCCTTCAGCCAAATCCATAAAATCCAAACAAAAGAAACAAGCGCCACCAAGTAAAATGAGCTAAAATTAGCAAGCAGCAAAAATGATGCCAGTTGCCCAGGGCAACAAATGGTTGATGGATGGAATAATTAAGATTGACAGTAAACTAATCTCTGTTCCTTTATTGAAAATGAAGTCCCCTGAATCAATTAGCCTTGTCATGGATACCTTTTGTAAAACAACTATGACATCCCAACCACTTCCCTTTGTTTACAGATTTGCGAGCACCTCAGGAAGTGCAGGGACTGACTTCCCAGGTACAGAGAGACAATGATGGAGAGCTGCAATACATTAGACGCTGCACAAACAGAACCACCATCCTTGGAAAAATACACATCCCACGATATGGGCTTAGAAGGTTTCATGGACATTCTCAATGATGCAGTGCTCTCCATGATATCCTCCTAAGGGAATTCTTTAAAAGAAAAAAGAGGGGGGGGGGGAGCCTTTAAACAGTGCACAGACTAGCCTGCTGGAATAAAGATCCAATGACTTACAAACCACATTGGGAGAGCAAAGGCCATGAGGGGGAGAGTTCCTAGAACTCACATGGCTGCTTTTTGGGTCTGACACAAAAGGAGAAAGAAAAGAAGGTGGAAGGGAAAACATGGGGGTGTTCCTGGTGCAAAAGGTGGGCGTATCTCGGAAGTGAAGCAAACACCAAATCAACCCATCTGCAGCTTCCAAAGGCACTACCTTGAAATCAGGAAATAAACTGAGACTGAGAAAGGAGGCCAAGGCAACTGTACCCTATACACTGTAGCTTGGCTCCCAGTGTTTTCCTGAGCTGAAGTCAAGCAATAGTTGCTAAGGCTGTCTAGGTGTCTGGGGGAGTCCTAAGTCCGCTGAAAAGCTTGGATGAAGCGGAGTCCTGATTTAAGCATGAACCCTGTTATTGTTATAGAATATTCCACTTAGTTTCCTTGTCGCCTCTTCTGCTTCACACTAAACAAGCAAGAGAAAGCCGTCTGTTCCTTTCATGACATAGGCTCTTGCAGTGTCCTGGAAGGGGTGCTTCCTTATCCTGGCTGGATTAGATTGGGAAATACTGGTTGAAATGAAGCATTCCTTTCCTGCAGAACATTGGGCCACTAACTTGGGAGGAGAGCTTAGTGTTCCTGACGTTTCTTGCAACACAGAACACTTTTCACACACATCTATAGAACAATGATTCTGTGGGATTCATTTCTGGAATCCCTATTTTAGGACATAAGTGTATCTGTGAATGATGCACACAAATACACTGAACAGGTTAAAAAAAAAAAAAAAAAAAACCCTCCAAATTAATCCAGTAAAATGGATTAATCCACTGCACTGTGAAAGTAGGAGGAAACAGTGGAATCGCTTAATAAAGGAGCTTGCCTTTGTCCCCAGAACAGTCAAATATCAAAAATAAAAGCTAGTGATTCCATTATTTTTAAACAAGATTTAATAACACTAGCAAAAATTTACACATAACTGTACCCACTCTACCTAAACATACACATTTTACATTTTCCTTTATATGTAGGTATTGTGTGTTTGCACTTGTGCGTGAAACTTCATCTCACTTCTCTCAAGTGAAAAGATAAAGTCTTCAGGCATTAGAGCTAAAACCAAGTGCACCTGACTTTCCCTGCAAAAGCTAGCATCTCTCACAAATGTACACCATAACTTTCTGAAGGAAATACACAAATCAATGAATGGGCTAAGGTAGGCGGGACCGCTTACCTATCCCCAGAGAATGACAGAACAATAATGATTTTTGTCACACTGCAAGCTATCAAAGCTTTTTAAACAGTTAGCAATGCAAATAGATGTTCCAGTTTATTTTTTAAAATAAACACTAATTGTATAGAGATTTTTAAAGTCATAATGTTCACTATTAGGAAAAACTGGAAATCATAGGACCTCATTACTAATAGTCACATGCTTGAAACAAAGCCTGTTTACCACCCACAACATGTGCTTTGTATGCCCTTGGTCCCCACTGTTTTGGAGTTCAAATTATACTGAGTGTATTTTGCTTCCTAGTGTCCAAGGCATTTCTCAACATGTCTTAAGAACACGTCAAAAAGCATCATTTGAAACACCTGCCTATGACTTCCAAGCTATTAGCAGGCCCATCCCAAGGAAGATATCAATGCATGGCTGTTTTCCTGCCCTCTTGAGACCTTACACTGCTGAAACCTTCCTGACTGGGCAGCTAGGTGGGGCAAGCTACAGAAGCCACCCATTGAATATTCATACAGGGAGAAGCAAGTCTTTTCTTCTGCACAATCAATGGCACATACCTAAACTACAGCCTCCCCTCAAATTAAAATGTAAACAGTAAATAACCTTGGGCCTAAAACACTATTTGCTTCCATCAAACTCACCAAATGTGGGATTCGTCTGTCCGGTGCCACAAGCAGAAAGGGCCAAAATCCCTGAGTGCTGGGACATTACCTAACCTCATCGATGCAGGAAGCAGGCTGGAGACTCGGTGAATCACAGGGGTGGAGTTTTACTGCCGAGGAGAGCATGTGCCTAGGCCATTTAAAGTCCCTCTTTGTAAATAAATATATCCAGTGGTGAAAAGAAAACGAGCCTTCTTATATTTTTTTTTCCCTGTGATTATGAGTCTCATGAGAAGTAATACAAAAATTCTATTATCAGGACATGCAGTGGTGGAGAAGCTCCCAGCAACCACTCAGAACACCATCCATTAGCTGGGACGGGGCCATCTATTGGAGAAAGAGGGCAATTCACACATCGGTATTCCTGCCTGGTGGGCTGCAGCTGCAGGGAGACTTCCAAACAAACACCTTTTCCTGGGGTCAGGACAAACCATCAATAGGAAATAACTTGAATCACTACGCATGTGGGCTGGATATGAAGCAGCCCCCCTACAAGGCAGATCTGGACAGACTAACACTGAACTCAGGTTGCCAGCTGCCCCCAGCCCAGGCTGCTGACACTTTTATTTGCTGGCATTAACAATGTTGTAGCAGCTGGGTCCTGCCGAAGTGGCTGCTTCCAACACTGAACTTCGGCAAGGACTCCTTTAAGATGAAAACAGAGGGGTAAGCCCTGTGCTAGTCCTGTTCACATCAGAATGAGAATGGGTACTGCGTGGTCTCAAAAATAAAGCAAGGCCTGAGAATTAATTAGCAAATGCCATACGCACACCCGCATTTTCTGCTTCGGAACTGTGCTTTCACACATACAAACCTTGTCGTGCTTTTTAATGCTATTTGTTTCCCCTTCTAAATGGAGTAAAGAAAATTTGCGCTTTAAAAGACACAGAACCGAGACTGTATCTCGGTTAGTAAAGTGCTCACCTGGCACTTCATTCATCCGCACCACCAAAAATAATGAGTTTGCTGGCCCACATCTGTAATCGTTAACACTTTGGGAGGTGGAATCAGCAATCTAAGGTCATTCTTAGCTAAACAGAAGAGTTCAGGGCTAGCCTTTGCTACACAAGATCTTGTCCAAAATAAGTAAACCCACAGTTGCAGCTTAAGAAATGTATGGGAACACCCACAGAAGCTGAGGAAGACCATGGTCACTGGCCTGGTACCTAGAGATGGGCATGGAGTCTGGTTTAAGAAACATCTTAGAACATAGGTGCTTGAGTGGCTACTAAAGAGACAGTGCCACAGTGGAAGGAAATGCAGAGGTACAGCTACAACAGAGAAGGGGGAGTGCTGGACCACGCCGTGTGGTGGTAGGACAGACAGAGGGACCTCTGCAACAGAGATGCCTTCACTTGTCTGCTGTGACTGAACTCCAGGGCCTACAAACCTCCCTTGCACACTCTGCAGCCTGGCCTACGCAGGTTACTGAGAACACCGACATTTACAAAGACCCAATGTCTTCAATTCCTTGTGCTCTGTGTACACCCACTAGTTGAGTTCTTGCAAGGTGTCCTGCGCTAGGTGCTATTATTTTCCCAACTTTCCCCATTTCATGAATGAGGAGACAGAGGCAAAGAGAAGCTAATGAGTCAGCAAATGACAAGGGTGGGATGGGAACTTACTTCCCTGCTCCGGAGCTTCCAGCCTCTACTGCTTGGTGACGAAATTAATAGCCAGTAAACGATTCAATGGGAAGGGAAACTGGAGGCAAAAGTGATGTGGCCGTGGGAATAAAAATGCTTCAGCAAAGGATGCTGGGTTACCCTTCTGCTGGCCTTGAGTCATATACAAGCTCCTTTTTGTGGATCACTAATTCCAAACACATCCTGTGAAACTCCTAAAAGATGGCAGGCACTGCATTTGGCACAAAGAAAACTATGAACAAGGCAGGCCTGGTTCTTGCTCCCGATGAGTTTGCAGCCTAAAGGGAAAAGACAGGAGGCCAACGGCAATACAAAATCACCTTACTGAGTTAATAAAGCATGGTGGGATTAGAAACGCATAGACTTGGAAGACTGCACCAAGCTGCCTGGGACGGGAAAGGAAACCTAAATTAAACTGAGTCCTGATAATTGAACTCGTGTTAGCTGGAAGAAAGAAGACAATAAAAGAATTCCAGGCAAAGAAATGGCATGTACAGAGCAAGCAAGGCAGACCACAATTTGGTAGGACTGAAGAATTCAAGAAATAAGTAGGGAAATGTATTTGTGTAGGTAAATTGGAGCTGGGCCCTATCTGCCACCTAAATAAGTCAAGCATGACTATGAAGCCTATGGAAGCCACTGTGGTATTTTATGTAAAAGCAAGACCAGATTTATTTAAAAAAAAAAAAATGTGTTGAAGGCCTACTATTGCTCTGGGTGCTTCAGGCACAGACTGAAGAGCCTGGTTTCACATGCAGAGGGAGAGAAGGTTGATTAACATCAAGCATGAAAAGCAAATTGTCTAGCATGTTGGAAGAAAAGGCAGTGTGGAGTAAAGTGGACTGGGGATAAGGGCAGGTGAGCCTGAGCAGGCGCAATGTTAAACAGCGCCTTTGGGAGTGACCATGCAGACAATGATAGCAAAGGCTTGAAGGGGCCTATTAATGATCACTCCACAACTCTGCAGGCAACGGATGCAAATGCAAGCTTAGACAACCACAGTTCGAGTGTTTGAAATTGTCTGTATTCCCACAAAGTCTTGCTTATCCAACATGACATTATAGCCCCATCTTAGTTCAAGAACATAAAACCACTACACTTTAAATTCTTGATCCTAGAATACAGAAAATGGCCAAATCCAGAAGCAAACTAAACTTTAGCTTGAACCTACAGTGATGTCTTTGAGCTGCTAATATCATCCACATCTGCTAGATGCCTGGACCACTGGAAGCTTGCCGCACACCATTATCTTCCCAGCATCTCTTTCGAGGGAGAGCTACTTAAAAGATTTGATTTACATCTATTTTTTTTTTCCTGTGTCTGTTCCCAAAGACTTGTTTTTCACTGGGGAACAAAAACAACCATATTTGGTCAATTCTATTTCTTTCTTCCTTTTTACTTTCCCCCCTACCCCCAATTCAGTGTTTATAATCAGCAGAAACAGCTGCATAAACCCCTATTCCTTCCCCAAACTAGCAGGGCTCTAACATACAAAACATCTATTCTGCTTCTAAATTTGCTTTTAATTATATTACAAGATGGAAAAAGAAATGCCTTAGCTGTTAACACTGGCTTGGTGGGGCCAATGGTAGACATAGAGCAGACACAAGGAAATACTTCAAAAAAAAAATTTTTTTTTTGGTTTGCCATGATTTAATAGCAGATATTCCTGGCTTTGAGTGAACTCTGCAATATCCCTGTGCGACAGGATAAATGATCGTCTACCACTATTAATTTTAGGTCATAATGTCTGAAATGCCGCTTCAAAAATAAATGCAGTATTTTCACTTTATTTGGTCAGGTAAATACTAAACTATTTTGTCATAATAACTTTACAACACTGTGTTTCACCTTGTCTTGCCTTGACTGCTGAAGGTAATAGGGACCGTTTTATTATGTCCATAAATTGAGTCAATTGACTTATCCTTATATCCTGTTTCCTGAACTTAACGAGAGATTCTGCATCATTAGGAAAGCACACCATCCTGCAGCAGGATCAAAAGCGAAGGAAGCCCGAGAATAAGTCATTTTTATTCCGGGGAGTGTTCAGCAGACAAACTTTCAATAATCTGGCAGAAGTAAAATAAATAACCGGCTTTGCAAAGCAGGTTTTCTTGGGGCTGTGCTCCTGCTGGAGACATCCCAGAAGGTTCTATACACACTTTGCAAAACAAGAAAATCATTCTCTCTGAATATGAGGCACCTGTCATGAATCTGCAGCCCAGGCAACTTAACCTGTCTATTAAAGGGCTCAGATCAAACCGACTGTCTTCCCTTCACAAGGCAACTTTTTAAAAAGTTATTTGTGGTCATGATTCTTGAAAGTTCAGACTAAGAATCATAGCCATATTCTCAAATTAGATCTGTCCGAGGTAAAATCAAACTATGTAAAAAAAAAAAAAAAAAAAAAAAAACTGTGCAGCTGTTCAGGGTTTCTTTGGTTCTATTTAGTTGTTTTCTTTGTGTTCGTTTCTTTAACTCTCTGGCCAGGTGAGGTGCCTGGGACAGCGCTCTGACAGTGTCCTCTTGTGGCATTGATTTAGCCTCAATGGGGGTCTCTTCTGCACAAGCCTTTGCATTTCAGATTCCAGTTTGTTTGGAATTCTCGGATTCTCCCTTAGAGCCCTAGACCAAAGAGTTTTAAGATCTTCAGATTCATTGTGGCAAACAAAAGTGTTATGGCTATTCTCCAAATCACCCAACATAATTAAATGCTTTTGAGGTCAGGTGACCCTTAGCCAGCTCCAGTGGACAGCAAGCGCAGGACAAACATGGCTGAGACACTAACAAAGCAGAAAGGAGACTGTGGTTATAGTAGCCAATCCAATTAAAGAGCTGAGTCATTATTGGTGAATTTTATTTATACTGCAGACTATCTAGGTCCATGATCATTTATATTCTCCACTACATAGAAATAAAAACACGAACTACCTGGCTCTCTACTGGTACTAGCCTGAACAAATGAAGTGTTATAAGCCTAGCTATGTCTACTAAGAGCCAAAGCATAAATGACCAGCCGGTGACAAGGAATGATAGTATCTGACCTCTGCCAATTCTCCAGTTTCCTCTTGCTCCTCCTACTCCACCTCATCACTTCTCTCTGTACATGTGGGGCCACTTTCTGTTCCCACTCACATTCATAACCTAGATAACTCTTGACATTTGCCAGCACAAATAACAGAAACCCAAACTCAAATGAACATCATGTCTCAAACAGTCAAGGGTGCTCCACAGTCGATGTTTTCATGCAAGGAAGCCCAATGAACCTTCTGTTCTTTCCATCGTGTGTGTGTGTGTGTGTGTGTGTGTGTGTGTGTGTGTGTGTGTGTGTTCCCGTGTGAGATATATGTGCATAGGTGTACATGTATGTACATGCATGTGCAGACCAGAGGTCAAGGCCAGGTGTCTTCCTCTGTCACTCCCCACCTTATCTTTATTACATTTATTTATTTAGGAGACTGGGTGCACGCATGTTGCGGTGCACATATAGAGGTCCGAAGACAAGTTGTGTGAGTCATTTCTCTCTTCCCATTATGTGAGTTCTGAGGCTCTAAATCAAGTCATCGGGCTTGGTAGCAAGCACATTTACCCCCTGAGCCATCTCACCAGCCCTCAGACTTATTTTTTAGAGACAGGAAATAAATGAAAAGTGGAGCTTATCAGTTCTGCTAGACTGGGTGACCAGCACGTCCCATGGGTCTCTCCTTTAGAACGTCACACTCCTAGCACAGCTTGACAGACATAGCAATACCCTCACCTCTTTACATGAGTTCTGTAGACAAAACCCAGGGCCTGGGGCTTGCATAGGATCTGCAGGCTGTCTCCGCACCCCTCTCTCTCTCTCTCTCTCTCTCTCTCTCTCTCTCTCTCGTCTCTCTCTATCTCTATCTCTGTCCCTCTCTTTTCCTCTCTCTCCATCTCTCTCCCTCTCTCTCCATCTCTCTCTGACTCTCTCTGTCTCTGTCTCTGTCTCTGTCTCTCTCTCTCTCTCTCTCTCTCTCGTCTCTCTCTATCTCTATCTCTGTCCCTCTCTTTTCCTCTCTCTCCATCTCTCTCCCTCTCTCTCCATCTCTCTCTGACTCTCTCTGTCTCTGTCTCTGTCTCTGTCTCTGTCTCTCTCTCTCTCTCTCGTCTCTCTCTATCTCTATCTCTGTCCCTCTCTTTTCCTCTCTCTCCATCTCTCTCCCTCTCTCTCCATCTCTCTCCCTCTTTCTCCCTCTCTCTCCGTCTCTCTCTGTCTCTCTCTCTCTGTCTCTCTCTCTCTCTCTCTCTCTCTCTCTCTGCTCTTCTTTAATGAGTGGTATTTGTCAAGTGAGCCGCACTCATAGTCACAAACCATGCATGCATTCTGATGCAAAAGAGGCCACCTTTTCATTATAAAAGTGAGGAATTTCCCCCTAAAGTTTTCTAGTGTATTTCTCTTTCATTTGGAGTAATACATACCCTAAATAGTCACATGGTCTAATTTAACCTGTGCCTGAAACAGTCAGTGTCAAGGGACTAAGGCCACTATGATTGTCCCAGACCAATCAGGAATCAGTTTCTACTTCCCTTTAAGTACATAGCTACACAAAGGAAGAAGGACACATCAACATCCAAAGTAAATCAGTAGGTGAAGGCAAGTGGCTCTTCAAGGAGGAAAGGAGGTACACCGTTGCTGAGCTGTCTATATCATCTCTTATGATAACCGATAGGGCTTACTAGTAATGTGACCTTCTCAGGAGAGCCCTCCTGTAACCTACCCCCTACAGACTAATATCCCTCCATTGTGTGCTGCAAAGATTACTTTCATCATGATGCTTACAGCAGTTGTAATTAAATAAGACCATGCACTGATACGTGTGCCTTCCTATGCTATGCTACCATTGCACCTCCTGTCTATTGCTCCACCATCAGCCCTTAAAATGGTGCCTAGTAAGGATGTTGACCAGAAGGGATATCCTTCACGACTGGAGCTGTATTGCTACCAAGAGTCCACTGCATCCCCTTCCTCCAGTAAGTACAGTCTTTACTACAGCTATCCCAGAGACTTTTAGGAGTCTGAAACAATGACAGTTTAGGAGTCTGTCTCTGTGTTTCCCTACAAGCTTCTCCATCTTCCTTATTCATGAAGTCAGCCTACATCAGCCCCTGCCAACAGAGCAGATGGCTAGGCTCTGTCCAGCTTGAGCTCCTGAACAGGTATATTTCCTTATTTCCTTTTGTAGCTCACAGCTTCCAAGAACAAGCAGCCCAAAAGACAGAAATCTAGCACTGGCTGACCCAAATTTCACTATACCAGTCTCTCCAATGGCATCAGGATAAAATGAGTAATTTGTTTTATTCTTCCCTTTTGGGAGAATAATTGAGGTTTCTTTAAAGTCAGACAGACTATCAAAAATGATTTCCTTTTTAATCTCATTTTACTCATCTTTAAGTGGGAAAACCTACCATTCCAGCATTTGCTGCTATGAGGTGCCATGACCTGTGATTGCAAAGTGTCGCAGGGGATAGAATTCATCACACAAAAAACTATTTTTATGATCAAAACTGCATGAATGGTGAGTGCTGATATCTAATGTGACAGTCCTCAGAATTGCAAATTACTTGCTAGAAACAAATGACTGCCATGATTCTGCCAATGCTGGTTGTCCAGACTTGTATGTTCCTTCCTGAAGAAGGTGAAGAAACGCCTTGTGTTTAAGGTGGTTTGATAACTCTACCTTCAGAGATGATAATGGAGAACATGAATCCAGAGTGATGTCCACTTACCATACCTTAAGGAACAGATCTAATCTGGGAATCATGTTGAGAACAGTTTTTGTAGCAACTTGTGGCTTCATCCTGTTTGGTTGTCTTATAATGTTTTGCCTTTAACTGATGCCAGAAGGCTGAAGATATCCTGTCCCACTCAAACAGTTGTCTTCCCCAGGGAACACCAAGGACAAAAAGTGGCTTCTTCTACAGTGGAGGAGAGCAGGCTGCATTTGTGATGCATGCAAAGAAAGTGAAGAGAGGCAAGCAGAGCTCCCCCCACAACCCCCCACCAGAAGACAAAATCTGTTCTGTAGGCTTTGGTGTCCATGCTCCCCAAGGGAGACAGGCGCTTCTGGCAGATACCTCTTCCTGCCCCATACCATGTGACAATGAATGCTGTCTCAAGTCAGTCTGGTTGTGCTGGAAGAACATGCTTCAGGCAAATGACACAGTCCTATTCATGCAAGGATGCAGTCAACACTGTAAATATCATAATATCAAAATACCATAGTTCCTGCCTAAACACGTCTGCCCAAGTCTCCGACTGACCTATAGGAAGCTTCATGTCTTGGTAGCAGCTTTCCTTTCTACTACAGAAATAAAGTTTTAGCTTATAGAAATAAAAATTCAGCTGAATTCATGGCTTCAGAAAGGCAATGGTTCTAAGCATCACGATGTAAAATGTGGCCTTATAACATCAAGGCTGCATCCTGAAAAGAAGGTGCAGTCATTTCGCTGTCCCTCCTGGGTGAAATGTGAGAACAGGCACTTTCGTGGGACTCAGTGTCCCAAGAATTGGAGCAACAAAGTCACCCTGCTTAGTCTACCCATCTTTACCGTATCATGTGAAACCAACCTCTACTGTACTTAAGCCTGTATCCTGGGCTGGAGAGATGGCTCAGGAGTTAAAAGTACTTGCTGCTATTCCAGAGGATGAGAGTTCTGTTCTCAGCATCCACTTTGGGTAGGCTCACAACCACCTGTAGCTCTGTTTCCATGGAACCCAATAGTCTCTTCTAACCTCCACACAAACACACACAATTCTTTTTAAGGTCAGCTTTTTCTGAGAGACAGGATTTCTCTGTGTAACAGCCCTGGCTGTCCTGGAACTTGCTTTGTAGACCCTGGCTTCAAAAAAGTCTAATTAAAAAAACAAACAGCACTGTATCTTGAGTTCCCTAGTCACATATCTTAGTCCTTGGAGGCAGAAATTTACTGAGTGAGGGAAGGCCTCTGGGAAGTAAGACTTGAGAACATTTTAAACTTATTAAGTCGGACATTCCTTTGAAATATCAAAATGACTATATGAGGTGAAGAGCTGGCTCCATTGTCTGTAGCTCATAGGAGCTCTTTGTTAAGGTCATAAGTGGGAGAATTGCCAGCATACAGGTTTTAACCAACTTTACTGAGGTATAACATCCAATACATTACATCTGTTAAATGTGTTCCATTTTGAGTCTTGACTGACAGCACTCCTATGAAGCCATCCTCATGACAAAGATGCAGGACATATCTACCCCTCAAAGGTTTCCTGTGTTCCTTCACAGTCTGTCCCTCCCTCTGCCCCAGTCTCAAGCAATACTGATAAGCTTTTTGTCACTCTAAATCAACTTTCATCTTCTAGAATTTAAATGGGTTCGTACAATACACATGCACTCTCTGTGTTAGTCTTTAAATGATGTGAGATTCACTCATTTGTGGTGTTATATGGTTCTCTAGCTCATCCTTTATGATTGCTAATCAATGTTTCATTGTATAGATAGCACAAGTTTTTTTTTCTGTTGTTGGTTTTGTGTTGTTTCCAGTTTGAGAACATTGTGTAAACTTGTGTTTTCTATATGGGTAGATGATAGGAGGGCCCAGAACATGCTCTGAGGTCTCCTACTCAGATGTTGGGTAACAGAGGTGAAGCCTCCAAGATAGAGCTAAAAACAAAGACCAGACAGCTCTTGTGAATGTCACCACAAAACAGTGCAGTATGGAGACTGAAAATGACTGTTACATCTAATACCATGAAATAGTAGACAGCTGAATCTCAGTAGAGAGATGGGTAAAAGCCCAACTGAAACCAGTAAAAAAATAAAAAAAAGACAAAGCAAAAGAAAAAAGTGAGATGAGAGCAATTGAAATAAATATATGTACATTGACATTGAAGGGGACAATTTGGGGAAAGTAGATCTGAAGAGAACTCTTTTCCATAGAACAGTGATGGGAAAGAATGAGACCTGGTGAAGACAGGCAAGGTAAAAGAAGGGTTGCTTTCATCCAACATAGGAGTCTTGTGCTGGAATACCGAGGGCAAGGAAGCTGAGTGCATCTGCAAGAAATGCCCGGGCCGAGACACGTAAGAGGATTGAGCAGGAGGAGGGGAGCCTGCCAAGGGAGATAGAGAAGTCAGTTGATGGAGGTCCCAACAAGGTACTGATGCAGCTGCAGAATGAATGAACGGCACTCTGGAGTGAGTCAGTCTGGAGGGTGACCACAGAGGTGAATGGCTAAGTCAGAGTGAACAAAAAAGCTATCATCTCTAGAGAGGTCAAACGAAAAGAAGAGACTTCCTGCCCAGGCCATCCATGAAGTGACCACAGCGAAAGTTAGGGAGATGAAGCTGGGCTGAAGAACAATGGCCGCTAACATAACGTGTCTCTAGAAAAAGGTCAGATTCCCTGGTCAAGAAAAACTAGGTGTGGGATAGAGTGGGGGCTCTGAGGAAGCCAGAGCACACAAACTCAAGAGAGTCACTTCAGCAGGTTAGAGGTTCTGTCCCAGATTGAAGAGACATGAGCATCCCAGCATTAGCTGTGATGTGGTTGCTGTGAAAGCTCCTAATCAGTTAAAAACCTGTTCTTGTGCAGCTATGTCTTCAGAAAAGAATACTTGAGAAAATGTGTTTCTATTCCAGAAGTTCTTCATGTTTCCCAAGTACACGTTCTGTGAGAGCAGCTACTATTATTTTATATTTATTACTATACTTAATCTTTTAAGAAAACAGGATTAACTTTCAGATTAAACACCATGTAAATGTTGCACTGTGCTTTAATTAAAATGAATAAGCTAATTAAACCAGAAAAAAAAGTTCAAATAAACCCACAGGAGTGTAACATTAAAGAATATACCCTTTGTTAATGCTTTGTGGTGTGAGAAAAGATTATAGCACATTAGAGATAAATATTAGTTGGCTTTTGTTATATTAAAGGTTCCCGAATCATATATCATACTATTAATGGCTAGCTTATATTAATTATGTCTGTGAACCAAAACAATATTTGACAATATATGATATATGGTATGTGATAACATGACTCAACTTTGAACAGCATTGTTACTGTGAATTTAAACTCTCATTCTGAATTAGATTTCCAAAGAAGGGGAGTGCCTTCTATTTATTTGCCATCAATAGAAATGAACACTTGTATAAGACTAAACTAGACTCCCTTAATATAGGTGACAGTGGTGTGAGGGGTCAATATATGAGGCCACTGGCTGTGGGTCCAAGCTCTAACACTAATGCACAAACTGACTTAGTGGAGCTCGTTCTATATGGAGAGAAACCTTGCCCAGCCTAGACACAGGAGTGTGGGGGTGGGGTGGAGAGGTGCTTTGGTCCTGCCTCAATGAGATGATGGGACAGACTTGGTAGACTTCATTACCCTCTCTGAGGAGCAGATGGGAGGAAGAGAGGGAGTGGGAGGAGTAGGAGGAGAGGAGGAAGGGGGAACTGGCATTGGAATGTAAAAAAATAAATTAATAAAAAATGTAATGAAGAAAGAAAGGAAGGAAGGAAGGAAGAAAGAAAGAAAGAAAGAAAGAAAGAAAGAAAGAAAGAAAGAAAGAGGAAGAAAGAAAGGAACACTTAACGGGGAAGCCAGCTTGTGGAAGTAAAGACTAAAATGCATCATTCAATCTACTTGTTACTTCAACCTGTGTGTGGAAGGGTTCCCCTGGAGCTATTACTATCACATGGTGGGAGAGTAAGCTGGTAGCTCTCAATGAGATTCAGTCCACACCTCATTGCCACTGAACTCAGGCCATGGTCTGCTATGTAAATGTGCACTGTGGGCCTCTTTAAGTGAAGATTATGGGTACCACAGGCCATTGCTGCTCTTCTCTGCTCCAATATGTTCTTGAGGGATTTCAATATGTATATTACAGCTCAACTCCAGAGTAATTTGGGGAATGGTCTTATCAGTTCTGTCCAATGTCTTTAATGGGAACATTCTTAGTTTGCAAATGAGTGATTTCTCCACCAAACTGTGGCTCTAACAGTCTACTGAGACTAATTGTGCCCAGATCCATTTCACAGCTTGTCCCTAATATGAATTAAGGACACTTAGTGCTCCCTGACTAAGTGATTCTCAGTGCAGAATCTAATGATTCCTGTAGCAGCTCCTTTAAATTCAGTCGACTCTGAGGCTAAAGATAGACGAAGGATGGATGGATAGATAGATAGAAAGAAAGATAGATAGATAGATAGATAGATACATAGATAGATACATAGATAGATACATAGATAGATACATAGATAGATACATAGATAGATACATACATAGATAGATAGATAGATAGATAGATAGATAGATAATAAATGGATGATAGGTAGATATATGATAGATAGATTAGATAGATAGATAGATAGATAGATAGATAGATGAGATGGATAGATGATAGGTAGATAGATGATAGCTAGATAGGTAGATAGATAGATGATAGATGGATGATAGATAGATGATGGATGGATAGATAGATAGTCAGATAAATGAGAGTTGGTGTGAGATGCCTGATTCACACTGTCTGGTGGTCTCACCTTCTTTTCTAACTGAGACTCATGGAGGCTGAGTAGTCAGCACAAGACTACAACAGCAGCAAGCCCAGTAATAGATGAGCCAGGATATGGACTGTGTCTCTGCACAACAAATCTAAAGTTTTTCTCCATGAAACTGGGCCTATAGTCATGTCTCGTACCATGAACTGTCTATCTTCACTGAATTTCTGGGAAATTGATAGCAAAAAAAAAAAAAAAAAAAAAAAAGATTTCTTCCGAAAAAAAAAATTTACTCTAGAATATATCTACCAACCACCTTGATCTAAGGAGTATATGACAGGACTTTAAAATACTAACACAAGGGCTGGAGAGATAGCTCAGTGGTTAAAGGCTAGGCTCACAACCAAAAATATAAAATACTAACACAAACTCATTAAGCAGTGAATCAACTAAGAGGGATAACCTATAGGAAGTTTTGTTTATATAGCATCACTAAAACATCTAAATGGAACATAAAGGAAAAAGACAATAAGAATAAGATTTAAATCAGCTTTGTTATTGTGTTTCAAGATTTGATCTACTTGGAATGCAAAAAATAAATTAATTAAAAAAAATAGTGCCATTAAAAAAAAGGTTTGACCTACTGTATATGCCCTGAGCCTTCATCTTCAACTTTAGTAAATGAAGCAGACTTGGATGATCTTTCCACATCAGTGATAGCTGACATGTGACAGTGGGCACCATCCTCTTGTGCCTTCTCTTCTGGCTACTGGCATGATTAAAGACTTCTTTGAGATAGTTAGGCTATTGAGAAGTATGACAAAGGAAACTCTGGGTCGTGGGCCTTGTGTACAAGGCACACAACAAATCCTCATTTCTGTCGCTACAGCTCTTCATAAACAGCACTTAACCATCCTTGGACCTCAGAGAGGGTGATGACACCTACTGTATGCTATTCCACAGCCTCTGCTTGAACTACCTGCTCCCCCTCCCTTACCCCCCACCAAAAAAAAACTGTTCTTTCTTCTTTATTAATTCTTTCCTAACAAGGGGAGGGGCGTGCATGCATGGCACATAGGCAGAAGCCAGAGGACAACCTGTAGGAGTCAGCTCTTTCCTTCCATCCTATGGATTCTGGGGACTGAACTCAGGTTGTCTGTCTTGATGACACACACTTTTACCCATTACTCTGTCTTGCTGGCCCCTCTGGTCTTTCTTTTTCTAATAACTGTTCGCACACACAGCAATAGGTTTTGTTCTGCCTCTCCATACATTATCATGTGTGTCATCACACATCACCCTCTCTCACTTGCTGCTCTTCCTGGAGTCTGGTGCACCCTCCAGCTGGCTCTCACCCTTCCCCTAGTTAGTCTCCACTTGGAACTTTCCACTTTTATGAAAGCTCAGATTACCCTAGAGTAAAAACCCTCTGAGTCCCTGAAGCTCCCAGGGCTATGAGACCTTGGGAAACAATTTTAGCACAACAAAATAGCATAAAGGAAAAATAAAGGCCTTTGACAGAAATATCTCTCTAGGCAAATGACTCCCCACATTGTACATGGGAAAACAGAGGTAAAAACTAAAAAATTTGCTTACACACACACACACCAGAATGGAATTTGCTACATTCCTGGGCACCATCATGGAAGTGTATAATAGTTATCTATCTAATTTCTCCAATACTTAAAAAAAAATGTGGGAATGAAACCTATACCTAGCTAAGTAAACGCTGCTAAAAGACAAATAAATGCTATTCTTCCTCGAGCTTTTTTGTAATGTCAATGGTTCTGTGAGACCAGTGAGACAGTGTTATTCCATAACTCCAACCAACACAAGGGCTGCTCTCTTTTGGTGTCGAAGATCAAGAACAATTAGCATTCTGATCTCAGCATGGAACTAAAATTTGAAACAGTTAGTACTAATGCAGTTATTGCAGTCAGGAAAAGTACTGGAATGCCAGAATAATAAACAAATGTAAACCTAGTAACAGGAGAGAGAGAGGGGGGGGGGGAGATAAACACGTCAAGGGTTCCAGAAAGAGAGAAGCTGTGTAGTATATGAGACTTTTACAAAAGCCTTGTTGATTTATAAGGCAGCCGGCCTGTTCCTGCCAGCAATGCACTCAGCATCCTGACTGTGGTCGTGGTGAATTGCCTGGTGTTAACACAAACAGCATCTGGTTCCCGAACTGCCGCCTCCCACCTAAGAAAGGAAGCCACATCTGTGTTAAAGAGGGAAGCAAATTAATTCTTTGAATTAAAAAGCTCACACAGAAGGCTTTTCATCAATCAGATTTCTCATTCTGAAAGACAAATATGTATCTTTCCGAAATTTTATTTTGTATAAGTGCCTTACCAGAATTTGAAAAGCAGAGGGGGGGGAAAGAATGAACGCTTGCCAGCAACCGCAGGCACCCAGAAGCAACAGTCCAGAAACTACACAAATGCTGACCCAACACGTGACACTACCTCTAATGAGTCTACTCTTAGTGATTAACTTCAACACGTCCTGAAGCTGAGAGACATAAGCGTACCTAGACATCACACAGTGATCAACAACCCATCGCCCAGGGACCAAACCTACCTTCCAAATTGTTTTGAAATAAAAGCAATCAGAACAACCAAACCCATTCACTTACATATTGCCTATGGCCACTTTCACAATGCAGTAAGAGCTAAGTAGTCACAACAAATGGTCAAGTGGCACAGAATCGAGGTGTTTGCTTATTTGATTGTTTTCCACAGGTTCTCACTAGAGCATGGGCTGGTGTCAGACGCATTATCATACCCCACCTCTACCTTCCGCGTACTGGGATTATGGGTATGCATGACCTATCTCAGCCAAATCTGTTCTTTTTTGTTTGGTTGGTTTGGTTTTTCAAGACAGGGCTTTTCTGTGTAGCCCTGACTGTCCTGGAACTCACTCTGTATACCAGGCTGGCCTCGAATTCACAGAGATCTGTCTGCCTCTGCCTCCCAAGTGCTGGGACTAAAGACATGTGTCACCACTGCCCTGCTCAAAGCTGTACTTTTAAAATAATTACCATCTGGAGCAGAGCGTGAAGGTGCGTTCCTATACCCCAGCACTTAGAAGGCTGAAGCAGAAATATTTCAAGTTCTATGCCAGCCTGGGATATATAGCAAAATCCTGTCTCATAAAAATAAAGAAAGGAAGGAAGGAAAAGAGGGAAGAAGTAAAGAGAGAGAAAAGAGAGACAGAGAGAGAAAATAACCTTGTCCTACCTCATCCTTTTACATACAGTTCCCTAGTTCATAGGGATTTGAATATAGTATTAGAAAGAAAATCTCAGTATTTTCCCAAAGCAATCATTTCCATGTTGACCACTTTCTCAATGAGAAAAATCCTTCCCTTGCCTATTTCCATTGAAACCCATTTACTCCTGGTGTCCAAATGACATGGGTGATTAGTAACTTCTAGCAAATCTGAATAGTCATGCTTCTGGGGTGAACACATTAATTCACTTATCTTCTTTGGATCACTTTCAAACTAACCCAAGAAGCATCTCTATAATGCATAAATACACTAGTAGAATTCTCCTGTAAAGAAATCTACTCATTCACCCAAACTGTGCAGCACATAAAATCCTTTGAAAAGACCTATTTATTGCCATTTGAAAGATAATAAATTTGAAACAGACAGAAAAGAACACTATCCCAAAAAGGTGGGTGATATGGTTGTTGATGTGTCCTCTCCATTTACCAATTTCTACAAGACATGATCTCTCCTAGACACACAAAGAAGCCAACATCAGGACTCTGCAGCTGCAAAGTTCAACCCATCAGGTTAAAGAGGCCACAACACACACACACACCTGGTATCTTACTGTCACATTGCTGTGAAGAGACACTGTGACCAAGGTAACTTTTATAAAAGAGAGCATCTAATCAAACACTTGCTCTCAGTTTGAGGTCAGTCCATTATCATCATGGTGGCGAGCATGGTAGCAGGCAGACATGATGCTAGAGAAGTATTTAAAAGCTATACCTTGATCAGCAAACAGAGAGAGACTTGGACACTTCCTCCAACAAGACCATACCTCCTAATCCTACTAATCTTTTTGAAGAATTCTTCCCCTTGGTGACTAAGCATTCAAATATGTGAGCCTGTAAGGCCTACTCTTATTCAAACCACCACAGCTAATAAAAGAAAATAAGAAGACTTGGAAAAGTTCACCACTGTTTCCCTGAAATACACACACATTTCAGGAATAATGAGATGGCTCCGTGGTTAGAAACACCAGCTGTTCTTCAGCAATCCCAGGTTCAGTTTCTAACACCCACATGGTGGCTCACAATTGTAAGGGACTGGATGAGATAACACCTTCTTCTGGCCTCCAAGAACACTGCACACATGCACAGCACAGACTTACATGCAGGCAAAACACCCATACAAGCAAAACGAAACGAAGTATTTTAGGTAATCACAGCAACCTCCTTCCCCCTCGATGGACAACCTTATGCAAAAAGTAAAGGCAGACTTCAATTCACTCTAACTTAAGTTTTAGCAATCAATAATGCCAGGGTTCCCTATGCCATGTGGATTTAAAGAGTCAATTTGCTAATTAAGCAATACATTAATTTATGGCAATCAAGTTAAGTCTAGATACTATTCTTTCTTCTCCAATCAACAAAAGACTAAGCTGGGGTAAGCTTTGGCCCACATATTTAGTTAGTGATGTTGGAAAGTGACCTGGCTCTTGACAACATATCAGAACCATGGAAATACTCTGAATCTGACCCTGTTTGTGGAAATTAAAATACTCTTAAAGTAGTGCAATTCAACACAGTTCACCAAGAGCAGCAGACTTAGAATCTAAACAGTAAATACCGCGAGCTCTAAAAGAATGCCACCAAGCCACTGGGCCTCCCAGCAGGTTTTCTACTTCAAGTGGCAAACCCCTGTATAGCCACACATTGCTTTCAATTCATCCATTCGCCAGCAATCATGCTGCTATGACAGGATTGATTTAATGCTTGGAAGAATTTTGAATTTGATAAATATATGACAGCAGCTTATTTGGGCCCTTTATTTTTTTGTAAAAACTGTAGCTAACATTATTTGGAAAGCTCTAGATGAAAATCCTATTCCTTCCCTATTTCATTTATCAGGGCATATTCGAAGTAACTGCCACAGAGTAGAAAAGAAATGGTTCTGGGGATTCCAAGAGAATGGAGTGGTGCTCAAAGTGGACATCCAGGTAAACTGGAAGCTTAGAGTATGGTGTCTTTGCAAGCCTGTGTCATCCCTCTTCAGTACCAAAGCCACTATCTGCAGCCCCTACTTAGTTCTCCTTGACTCCCCTCAAGGCATGATGGGTCTCCAGCCTTGACACCTCCATCTTCTATACCTGTTATTTTGGATAATTCTGTGTGCTACAGGGACATTTATCCATGTTATCCAAGGTTTCCTGTCTACCCCTACCTACCCTTTCTCTCCACACACAGACTTTTTCCTTAAGATTTTCTCTAGCAGCCAGGGTGCAGTTTTTCTTGCACCTCTTAATAATAGTCAGTAACTATTCCTCAGTGGCTTTCTGTGAGCAGGTAGAGGTTAAAAGGACTCTTAGATCAAATAGTAGAAAGTAAAGTCTGTGCTGGGGAAATTCTCCACTTGGAGTATGGAGCTGGAGTTGGTGGCTCATAGTCTAGTGAGCTAATCCTCCTTAGCTGAGCACCCATTCTGCCCTCTGCCCTTCACCAGCTCAGTGCACAGTGCAACACTTACAATAAGGAGCAAATTCACAGCACATACTACAATGGTTCATGTACACACACTGATAAATTCATGCTTATCATAGATTTTTGTTCAGTTCTACACATTTGGGGAAGATATTTCAGACACACACACAAAAAAAATTATACCACATCAGGGTGATGCAAAACACAAAACATTTATCTTTCTGGAAAATGCTTTGGGTGTTTGAGAAAGATCCTTTAACTATCCCACTCACTTTGAAAGCCTCACTCCAAACTCAAGGACAGCTTCAGAAGTCAGTTTCTTAATTATGTTGAAAATCTTGCTCTACCCAAGTTATTCACTTGGAAACTTCTAGAAGTTGGCTCCCAACCCTGGCTCTGGCTAAAGACATAAGCAATGTCATTGATAATTTGGGGTTAAAAAAATAGTGTAGGTGGTAGTAGAGATGGCAGCTTGATGGGAAAGCTAGACCGTGACCCTTCAGGGAGCCTGCACAGGGAGCAAAGGGTAGCAATCCAAGGTCTCAGACACTGAAACTGAGTTGGGAATTCCTCATCAGATTTGGAAGTGGCAATTACAGAAACAGCCCCAAATGGATTACTGTTCTTCTCATTAAATAAAATCACTTATTATAATGAACTCACAAATAAAAGCAGCAGACAGCTAGATTAAGGCAGGCACTCAGGCAAACGCTTGCCCTGTCCAAAATTCTATAAATTTCAAAAGAACTTCTATACAGTTAAGTTGACTACTTTCAATGACAGGACAGGGGTGACAGGAAACAGACAATTACGTGTTCTGGCCAATGTGGGGCTTAAGCACATGAAGGTCTCAACCTTCCTAATGCTGTGACCCCTTAATACAGTTCCTCACATTGTTGTGACCCCCTAACCATAAAATTATTTTCGTTGATACTTCATAACTGTAATTTTGCTACTTTTGTGAATCATAATGTAAAAAATCTGTGTTTCCCAGTGGTCTTAGGAGACCCCTGTGAAAGGGTTGTTCAACCCTGAAGGGATTACAACCCACAGGTTGAGAATCACTGGCCTGTGGGAAGAATCTTCCAGGGACTCTGGGGAATCCAACCCAGGAAACTGTAAGCTACAGTTGATCTGTAAGGTGTATGGGGGGGGGGGGGGTAGGGAGAAAATAGTTGATCTGTAAGGGGCTGTCAGTTCATTTTCAATTTCTGTAACTAGAGTCTGAGACAACCAACTTCAAAAGAGGAAAGGTGTATTTCTGCTTAGTCGTGGTTTAGGCTATTTCTTTTTCTTTCTCAGTCTGATTCTTTCTAGTGGCCAAATTTGACAGAGAGGGGAGCCCAGATGTAATGCATTTGAGACCTCCTCTCAGAGCCAAAGCAGGGTAGATAGGTGTGGGCAGTGACAATATAGACACACTAAGAATATCCAGTGCAACAGAACTCAGGAGCTGTTCAGAGAGAGGCTCAGAGGGCACAGAAACGCAAAGTCACGCGTTGGACCGCCCCATCTGATCTAAGTGTCTAACTTGCTTCTAATTCAGGGTAGTGGGGAGGCTGCTCTCTTATTCAGAGTCTTCCTTCATTTTGGCTCAAGTACCAGCTCATCGGAACTCTCCAGCAGGAGTCATCTCCTCACTTGCACGAACGTCAGAAGCTCGGCTCCTCTAATGCTTGCACTGGTCCTCTGGATGTCTTTCAGCAAGGTCAGCAACACACACAGAAACTTCAGCAAACATGGAGGTCCAGGGGCTTGGTGCTGGCTTCTCCACTTGCAAGTGTATCAACCACTTGAATCATAAAGATGTTGGATTACAGGAAAATCGGCAACCTTTCAAATGTTTCGGGAGCCTTTGACAACACGGACCACACCTTCCACGCGATGGACCACAGCTCCTTTTTGTGGGTCAAGGCCACAGACCCCAGCAGGTGTCACCAACATGGTCTGTGTCCCCACCTTTGCTGCTACTTTCCTCTTAGCCTCGGGTACTGGAAAACACACAATCACTCTGGCCAAGGCCAAGGCTGTAGACATTTCCCTGGTCTCTAAGCAGTTCCCTCTCCCTGTTCCCCCCTCCCACCTTCACTTACTGTTTGCTTGCTCGCTTAATTAGGCTCATTTAGCCTCTAGGCTTCTGCAGAAGGTCAAACCACAGTGTGGAATTTAAGCCATTGCTACCCAGATTGATCAGCAGGACCCCAGCATGAAGTCCATGCTTCTACTCAGTCCTGCCTCCAGGTAAATTCCTTTCTCCCTACTACTCTCTAAGTGGTTATAAAAAGCCTCTCTTCTCTTTCTTCTCCTTTTTTTTTTTTTTTTTTTTTTTTTTTTTTTTCAGCCTTCTTGCTAACGGTTATTTTAACCTTTCCCTTTGCTCTTCTTACCCACTGGGGTGCCTCAGTAAACACAAGTTTTATGAATGTTTTGCAAAGGTGAGGTGGTGTTTAGGGAGTCTGCATTGGGGCTGGCAACCATGTAGCTAGCCATTTTGCTCACAGTCATATCCAGATGCTACACAGCTTGATGGGTTCATAATTAGCTTGACCCAGAGAATCTGGTCCCTTTGTAAGTGGTTTCTGGAAGAGCCATACAAATCATTGCCATTATAATAGAGACAACACATTATAATATGGAGGCTAACTAGGTCCCATACATTAAACAGTATGCCTTCCATATTTATCCTTTAATCCCCACAGCAGTCGATGTATTATTAACATCTTGTTAGAAATTAGCCTAGAGAACTTAGGTAATACCCCCAAGATGAAAAGTTAGGAAGTTGCAAAGACAGGTTTGGGATTAACGTGGCCTGAGAAAGCTAATCTCAGTGCCCGATGTGTCTCCCATCTCATAGTGTGTGTGTGTGTGTGTGTGTGTGTGTATGTGTGTGTGTAAGTGTGTGTGTGTGTGTGTGTGTGTGTGTGTAAGTGTGTTGAGGAAGGCATCACAGCTTCCACAGCCCCTGAAGGAAATGAGACTAACTCATCTTATACAGAGGTACAAGGTGTTCATTTCAAACCGTAACAGTGCCAGCATAAACATGAAGATAATACATCCCAGTAAACAAACATGATGTACTTCCACCTCATCCTATCTTTGTATTTCTTGGTACACACCTTACACACACTAGTTCCTAACACTGCTGCCTAATTTACCTTTTATTTTCTTCAAACTTGTAAAAATATTTAAAGTACAAGACAATTAATCTTTTCACAACTTTACTAATATGTTTAAGTATGATGAGAGCTGGGAATACATCTCAATAGTAAAATGTTTACCCAGTACACATGATTTCCTATTCAATGTTTAGTACTAGAGGCAGAAGTTTCTGTCCTACCAGCCACTCCCAAATAACCACACAGAGATTTCTTATTAATTATGAAAGTTCAACTTATAGCTTAGGCTTGTTTTTAGCTCACTCTTAGAACTTAAATTAACCCATTTCTATTCATTTATATGCTGCCTCAGGGCTCATTTACCTCATGTACATACTCCCCTTTCTGCTGGCTCTGTAACTCATTGCATCTCTTCAGACTCAGCCCTTCTCCTCCCCAGCATTCTCCTGCCCTGAAAGCCCTGCCTAGTCATTGACCAATTAGCTTTTTCTTAACAATGACAACACATCTTCACAGTGTACAAAAGGATTATTCCACAACATAGTACCACAAACAAAATAACTAATTAGTACCATGATTTCAGTCACCTGTTTGTAAGGACAGCAAACTCCCTTTCCTTAAGTGCCCTTTCTAATTTCTAGGAATATGCATGGTCCTCAAGGCTTGTGGCTGTCATCCTCTATGGCAGCCTGACACTTTTCTAGTCTTGTTCTCCCCCTGTGATATGTTCTTTTAGGTAAGGAACAATGTCTTTACTCAAATATCATCATGTAGATAATTAAGGCATCTATCTATAACCCAAGACCACTAACAGAAACATGTTCAAAAGCATCATAGTAATGATTATGAAACACAGAAGGCTTTATATGGAAACTAAGAGCCAGATAAGGAAAGTTGTATATTTTATGCTTGTGTTTGATGAAGAGATGGATAGTAATAGCAAAGTATGACTGGACAAAGAGGATAGTCTAGTGGTGATTGGGAGAGACACAGTAAAGCCTGTTTGCTTGGATTCATCTGTGGGATGAGGACATTTCTTTCTTCTGGATTCAGCTGTTTCCTCGAATGTCACAGAGCCACATGCAGCAGTAGCATTTCCAACAAACCTCAGGAGGTGACTCCCGTAGATGACCAGAGGTGTCAGAAGAACCCACAAGTCCCCCAAAAAAAGCCAAGCAGTGGTCGATCAGGTTCCATTCCCCAGAGTGCTGACAGGCTGAGCCCAAAACTCAACAAATGAAGTGTCCCTACAAACAAAGCAAGTGATATAAGTGAGTGAGGTGGTCAGGAATGAAGCAATGGGGGTTGGGGGTGGTACACGTGTAGAGCTCTTGCCCTGACAGAAAGAGCCTCCTCATTCCAACCCATTCTCACCACACAGAATTGTGGCCTGTATTCCCAGCTCCTCTGATTTCTAATGAAAAACTCAGAAGCCCCTGCTTTTATAAGGTTATCAGTGCTTTTGCATGCAATAAACAATTTCAGTGTGTTTTAAATTCTGTGAATCGAGTGGGACACATGCTCGACTGTGGAACTGCAGGAGTACCACCTCTGTCCTTCCCCAGCCCTTTTCTTGGTCATCTGCCTCTTGCCTGTGACTTGCATCATCCCAATTCCTTCGGTCCGGATCCTGGTTCCTCTAACACCATCCATTCTTTTCTCAGAATTTCCCATGACAGTTATATAAAAAAGACAAACCCCATTCGCTAAGTCAAACAGGGCACCTGAGGAAGGAAATCAAAATGAATAAAATGTTTAAACCTTGCATTTAAAGGCACCAACAAGCTTCCTTAGTCCCCTGTAGGCACTTTATAAGTATTAATATTTTGAAGGCTCATATCTGAATTGAATTTAGTTTTTATTCCTACTTGATATTGCTTCATATACAGGCTGCCTTTTCTCCTAGAGATCTTGAAGTGAAAAGACCTACTGACTTTTCCCTGTTCAGCCACCCTGCTTGGCTCAGGCTGGGGACTCATCCCACAAATAAGAAAGAAAATAAGTCTGACAGCTCAGACCTCTCTTCTCTATTGGCTAACCTGGAACTGCTCCCTGTGGGAAAGGGAAGCTTTCCAGTAGCTACTCAACCAGTTCCAGGCCATGCCCTCTTCATCCCACATTTTCTGGGTTTTCATGGACAGAGACATTTAAAAAAAAAAAAAAAACCTATTGTAGTTAGTTACAAACATAGTACAGTAAATGCTGAAAATGTCCCCTACTTGTTCCCAGTGGCTAAAACCTGCATTTAAGTTCTCATTCCCCATCAAAATGTGTGCACCCAGAAAAGCCACAGGCACTTTCAGTCCATATCACAGAGTGGGCATCAGGAAAGAGAAAGGGGGAACCACAGGCTCCAGGTTGGGCGGTGACCCCTTAGGAAAGGGGAGGCCGACTCGACAGAGACACTGAGATGGACAACTCCATCCCGAATGCTTCCCTGCCCTAGTCCACTCTCCAACCTGGAGTGCAGGGACCATCTGCACCCAGAGTGAGGAACATGATGACTAACACTTCCAGCATTCCTTAAGATAAGATGGTCCCCCACCCTCAGTGCTCTGAAATCACACTGACAACTCTGCAGACAGATAAAATCTATAGGACTGTCACTTGGGTAATTCCTGGCCAGGGAAGACTTAGAGGCAGGTCTTTTTTCATGGAGGAATTTCACTTTCCTGGCCCAGCAAAGATACAGCCCAGAGGGCAAACTCCTGTGCTGGGTTCAATTCTTTGGGTGAAATGTTTAGAAGAGTCCTGACAACACAGTACAGCAATTTCTATGCAAATTTGTGCCTGTGGGGGAAATGCAATTGGCCCAACCATCTCGCGCTAATGGCCCACGTTGCTATTCCAGTGGGGTGTGAAGAGGGACTGGAAGAGACCTCGATTTGTTCAGCTTTTGTGTCTGCCTCCACACTGCTGCTCCACATCAAGAACTGCCTAGAAATGAGAAGTTGTCATCTCTGTCTGGTGGGACGGCAGAACAAAGACCGTCTGTTGGGGGCCGGGGGAACAAAAGCCAACACATTCACGATTCATGAATCATAAAGGCTGGCTACTGATGTAATACAAAGGAATAATAATTAATAATTATCTATTTGAACTGGAATTCCAGGTAGTCACAGGACAGAGCTGGATACAGTGAGTGGCAGGGGGAGTTCAGTATCAAGAGATTATTCTAGATTCCTTTTCCATGAATCAGGAAAAGTTGAAATAAAGACGGCAGAATTCTGTCATCCCAGGGGTCTTCACACTTGGGCAGGTCCAAGTGCCCTGGTACCAGAAAGAGCCCGGGGACTCAGTTGCCAAATCTTTGACCAATCTGTGTCTGGAGGTGCTACAAGGAATCTTTTTGCCTCCATTTGCCTGTCCTACCTTGCAAGACAGAAAAAGCACACTCACCCCAGTCTTCACTCACTCAGTCTTTGCTCAGTCTTCACTCACCCAGTCTTCACTCACTCAGTCTTCACTCACTCAGTCTTCACTCACTCAGTCTTCACTCACCCAATCTTCACTCACCCAGTCTTCACTCACTCAGTCTTCACACACCCAGTCTTCACTCAGTCTTCACACACCCAGTCTTCACTCAGTCTTCACTCACTCAGTCTTCACTCAGTCTTCACTCACTCAGTCTTCACTCACCCAGTCTTCACTCACTCAGTCTTCACTCAGTCTTCACTCACTCAGTCTTCACTCACTCAGTCTTCACTCAGTCTTCACTCACTCAGTCTTCACTCACTCAGTCTTCACTCACTAAGTCTTCACTCACTCAGTCTTCACTCACCCAGTCTTCACTCACTAAGTCTTCACTCACTCAGTCTTCACTCACTCAGTCCTCACTCGCTCAGTCTTCACTCGCTCAGTCTTACTCAGGTTCATTGTCTGAAATATGAAAACCTCCCTCCATGGTCCATGGCTTCCTCCAGAGGGGGATGTCTGTGGAATTAAAAGAGCAAAGAAACTTCAGGAAGACTGACAGCATGAAAGGCTTTGTGATGGCTCTCTGCAGAACCCCTCCCCCCCCCCTCACTTCCTTTCTTCAGCTCTTAGAATTAGAAGACAGAAGTAAGAAACTTCTGAAAGGTTGCATATTAACACAACTATCTGAATTAAAACCTGAAATAAGACTTTTTTCTGACTTTTAAATTTATTTTACATTTTAAATTTCTATATGTGTGTCACTCTGGTTGGATTCCAGCCTGCCCACTCCACAAGATGAAACCATTCCTGGCTCTGTTCTGGTGGCCAAGAGCCTGAGACTAACTGGCCATGGGCCTAGAGGAAAACCACATACTTTTGTTCTGCTAAAGGGACACAGAAATAAAATTACTCCTAATGACATTCTCCTGTGCCCATTGACCAGTACCTCATTCAGCCAATATCGGAGAAGCTTTCTCTTGCCATAGGTGGGAACTAACTCAGAGAGTGGGGGACTTTGAAGCACTCAGTCCTAACTGGGATTTCTCCATCAAACCCTCCTCCTCATGGTTCAGGGAGAGCCAATGGGGATGGAAGACACCAAGGAAACAGTGTCCATGAGACAAAACTGGGCTGACACACATATAAACTCACAGAGACTATGGCAGCACACACAGGATCTGCAAAGGTCCAAGCCAGATGGGGACCCAGCATTGACAGGGGAAAGCAAACAGGGGCTCCCATGCTTAACCAAGAAGCTATTTGCCATTGGTACTCATTTGCCAATGAATCTCACTAGGTATGTTAATCACACTTAAGGGTAAGCATCATGCCCTACAGTAGACGGCCAACACAAAATTAACTCAATGGTATTTTTTGTAGACTTTTGGTCTAATATTGCTTTGTTTGGGCAATTTTTGTCTTATTGGTCTTTTGTTTGTACATTATGTTTTCCCATTTCATAATTTTATGAAGTTTGTTTTTGTATGTCTGTGTGTTTCTTGTTATTTTTCGTTTTTAGCATTCTGTTTTCTTTGCTCTTTTTGATTGACTGCTTTGTTTTATTTTGCTTTTTTTCTAAAGAGAGAAAGAAAGAAAGGGAAAAAGAAAGAAAGAAAGAAAGAGAGAGAGAGAAAGAAAGAGAGAGAGAGAGAGAGGAAGGGAGGGAGGGAGGGAGGGAGGGAGGGAAAAGGCTATGGAGTTGAGTGGGTAGGGAGGATCTAAGCAGAGTTAGGGGAGGGGAAACCATAATAAGAACATATTACATGAAAAAAGATTTCAACAACAACAAGAAAAACCTTTCATTTGTGTTTGTGTGCCTGTTTATATCATGCATGCAGTTGAACCTAACATTGAACATCTTTACCCACTGAGCCATCTTGCTGGCCTGACTTTTGTCAACTTTTTCTTGTAATACATCCCATTCATATAAGTCTCCTTTTTTGTCCAAAATGGTTATCCTTAAATATAAAACTCATGGGAAAATATACATAGATGTAGGTAGAAGAGGGTTCCCTTTCCCTTTTCTCTGTTTATAAAGGCTACAGGGTCAGCATGACCCTCCCTACCAACTACCTTACCTGAGTGCCTTATATTTTTCAAATTGCTTTTCTACATCCACATCCTAAATCATATCTTCCCAGGATAACTTTTCCTTCCCCTGTGTGGTGGGTAGGGCCTGAATTATTATTAAATATTCTCATGGTTTGAAGACTTGGCCAAGTTCTAAAAACATGGCAGGGGAAGGACTAAAGCTATGCCCAAGGCACAAAGACTTGGGCCAGGGCTTTGGTGCCTGCCCACTTTTGCAATCCATTCCATTTCCATGCGCTCTTCTTTGCCACACAATGCTGGTCAATAAAACTGGTGCTCAATGTATTCTTAAGTCTCACAATCCCTTTCATAGGAAGGCCTTTATTGTCCCACCTCTCATCCCAAAGTTCCACATGTGATTATCCCACCAGGCAATAAGAATAACAGAACATGAATCCCACCCTGAAAGTTTCTCCAAGCATGGTGCCAGAAGGCCAGAAGGCAGCCTTGGGTATCACTTCTCATGCACTATCTTTTCTTTCCTTTTTAAGTCAGTATTTCTCACTGGCCTGAAACTCATAAAGTAGTCTAGGCTAGCTAGCCAGGGAGTTCCAGGAAAACATCTTTCTCTATCTCTCCCACACTGGGGTTATAAGCACACCCAGCCATGCCTGCTTTGCTTTTTTTTTTTTTTTTTTTTTTTTTTATGTGACTTCTGAGGATCAAACCCAGGTCCTCATGCTTGCAAAGCAAACACTTTATCAATGAAGCCAGGTCTTCACCTGGGAGAAGTCGTCGCTTCTGCTTACCACAATACACTTAAGACTAAATTGCTATGGGCAAGAATGCACACTTTTGGGTCAGAAAGGTCTGGATTTCTATTCCTAGCTCTGCCATTTACTGTATTGTCTATTCAAGCTCCTTGGTGTCACAGTGTTCTAGTCTGTGAAACAGAGACATATACGTATTTCATAGGACTGTTGAAAGGATTTAAGGGTTGGTAACTGTAGTTGGAATAGTACTACCAGGTTAAATGACTATTACAACATTATAATAATCATGAAGGGGCAAGTAAACCTGTATAGCTCCAGTATAGTTATATAAACTGAACTTAAGTAATATAGGTACACATGCAGGTATATACATACACATGCCAAATTAAAAATATTCATATCTTCCATTTCACCAGGCATGCTCTCTGTATTTTTACAAATGTCTACATAGACAGTGTGTGAGGGAGGTATGGTGGTAGGGAGGGGTGGGCTTTAGGAGTTGAATGCAGAGCCTTGTATTGTAACCAAGTGCTCTACCTCTAAGCTACACCTCCTGCATACTTTTTTCTACCAGTCTTATATGCTAGCATTTTAACTAGTGATTACTTAGAAGACCTGTCTGTCTTAGAAAAGCATCCAGATGCAAAGAATATAGCAGGATGAAAATGCCTCAGAGTACCACAAAGAAACACTTCAATATTTAAGACAGTTGGATGAATTCCAAAAACTAAGAGACAATGTGCCCATCACTAGCTCTGCTTCAAATATATAACTCTTGGCTCCAGCCTGCAGCCCACTGAATGTAATCAGCACACGTACAAGGCAAATAAATCTTCAAGATACTGAACTAAGTTATTTCCTAACACAAAAACAGACGGGACAAGACAATCTTGGATTAGTCAATGCCCAAGCTAGTATTTCATCTTGGACTGGCTGATATGAAGGTTAATGTTACTGACTTCCTCTCTGAATCTTCTTTGGAAAAAGCAATGCTTTGTTCCTACTTTGTTAGGTTGTATTGTGACACCATCTTCATAGTTAAAATCTGGGAGATACTTTGGGACTAAGCTTTTGCTGGTCTTTACATGAAGTAATCTACACCACAATTCATGTGCAGCTTGCTGTAGTTACATGGCTCAAACCCTGTGATCAAATGAGACTCTTCCCAACACTGGGAATCTGTGTACCTTGTTGTCATCTGCAGCTGTGCAGAGGAAACAGGATGGAGGGCAGAGACAAGGGGGGTTTCCAAAACTCCCAGTTTTGTTTTTTAATAGACCACAAAGGGTTGAAGGAAACACTGAAAGTGTATTAATTTTCTATGACTGCCAGAACTAAGTACCACAAGTTTAAAAAAAATAGATTTAGTATATCAATTAGGAGATTAAAAGTTCAAAGTGCAATTCGTTGGCTGGGATAGCTGCTTCTAAGAGCTACAAGAGGGAATCTCTCCAAGCCTTGCCTAGCATCTGGCAACCCTAAATGGTCTGCAGCTTGTGACTCCAGAACTCAGGTCTCTGTCTCCATCCTTGTGTGGCTGAGCTCTCCCTGTGTGTTCTACATATCTTCCCTCCACACACATCTGTCTATCAGATGGGAACTAATTCAACCCCTAACAAACACTACACAAAATTTCCAAGCAAACAGAGCAAGAAAATGACAGTTGCACCATGGCAACAGAGGTGTAGGAAAATACCAGCCCAATCCAGGAACTCTGCCCACTAATGTGAAACCAACTCTCCACTGCTCAGTCTCCATTTCTCTAAGCATTCTACCTCTAATAGTATTTCACATGCAGTCACTACAACTCGAAGCACCAGAGCAAGAGGACAACTCTCTTGTCAGATCACTTCTGGGAAACTTAGCTCCAAGGTTGGTTCTTCTGCCAGGTACAGGGCAGAATTCAGTGCATACTGTTTCCTTGGCAGGAACATTTAGAATAATACAGTCACTAATATGAGCTGACTGCTGCTCTTCATGTACCACTGCTCTCTGACCTCATTCGCTGTGACTGTACACCAGCCAAAAAGAGCTGCCTCTCTGCCCTTACAGCAAAGGCAAAAGCCAGATGAATGTGACATCTTTGCTGGACTAAACACTTAAATATATTTGCTGCTGCAGTTGGCCTTGTGGACTCTACTGAGTGGTGCTTATGTCACTGTTTTCAAAACATCTTTATGGTCAGTGGAAAGATCAAGCATTACCTTCAGTGATCAGAAGAGCCAAATAGCCAGTTCCAGTAACATCCCTGGGCATGAGTCATATGCCTGGTAGGTTGATTTATAATAAATCTGCCCCTCATGAATCTTCATAGAAGCAAGACCTTTCAGTAGTTTTTATTTCAAGTTTCCTTTCCATACTTCTGAGTTCTCAGATTATATGAACTTCTTATTTTCCTCATTGACTGTGGACATTATTGGCTTCATAATCCCTCAAAGTGTTATCTGGGAATAGAGTGAACTGGTCCCAATTTCATTTCATACACATGCACACATATGAACACTCATGCATGCCTGCATATTTGTGCATATGTACATGCCCAGACACACACAAAATGAAAGAAAATAGGTTCTGCTCTAAATGTTGTCTGTCCTTGTCTTTTTTTTTTTTTTTCATTAAATTGCACAAGGTTTTGTGTGGGTCAGCATAGCTGGTGCCTCCTCACTTCCATTCTGCAACAATCTTCTTCATTATTAATAACAGTGATAACAATAAACAGTGGCAATACCCACATGCCTTCCCAGGAGCACAAAGGTCTTGGCCTTGAGCACAGCACTAAGATACACAGCAGATGCTACCTATGATTCTCTTTAACTTCTTGACTGTCAAAACCAGTTGTTCTTAAGTTACTATACACATTCTAACCAGTCTTAGTTACTAAAGACAGGAAAGTAGCAAATACCAATAGTAATAATAGTTGAAATCTTCCTTCCCCCTTCAACAAAGCCACGCTGTATTTTCAGCCTTTCAACTCTCATATGCACACTACAAATCCAGTGATGTTACATAGGTATCCCAGAAATACTTCGTAATATGTAAAATGGAAAACTAGCATTTGTGAAGGAGATTTTTCCTGACCAGGAAGCATCTAGATGTCTGTGACTTATCTAGAGGTAAGCCATGTTTCTGAGGAGGATAAGCAATGGCCTTCAGCCCCAAGGTCTATACTGTCCTCTTCTATTCAAAGTACATCACCAAAAATTTTCCCTTATCAATTAGCCCTTGGAAAACATATCAGTCTTTGAGTCGTCTGATACACCTCTAACAGTCAATAATGGGCTTTGGTGATTTTTTTTTCCCCTTGGCATCACACCTGCCAAACCAGAGGCAGTCATAGATGGATGGACCAAAAGGTGTAGGTTGAGTTTTTCTGAAATATATCAGGAGAGATAGAATTTTTTCTAACCGGGATTTTTTTTCATTCCCTTAAACTTAGCATAGAACTCTAATTGTCCTAGACAAAGTTCCCTGAATATTCCAAGCTTTCCTGGAATGTATAAATCCAGAACTGTTTGTGTGATGGAAACTGCAAACTGGGGTAGATACAATTACGAGTTAATATAGGAGCTGGGCAGTAGTGTGGCACAAACCTTTAATCCCAGCACTCCAGAGACAGAGGCACAGAGGCAGGCAGATCTCTGTGAGTTCGAGACCAGCCTGGCCTACAATAGCTAGTTCCAGGACAGCCTCCAGAGTCACAGAGAAACATTTTCTTTGAACAATAAAACAAAACAAAACAAAAACAAATATACAAAAAAATCTCCAGAGCTAATGTAGGGGGGGGCTTATTGTGTTACCCAATCACTACATCCCAAGGAGACATGGTTACTAGAGATAAATGGTACAGAGAAGCTGTCACCCAAGCCCCCCTCAGCTCCTGTGCCTTGAGTCATACAAATTCAGTTGTCATCTGAAATGTAAGGTCAAGGTTCTACAGAGATCACTTTGAAGACATCTCGTACCTAATTATAACAAACTCATTTCCTAGTCAAATAGGACTACGGAAATAATAACTTACACATTATTAAATATGTCCTACCTCTTCAAATCACAAATAAGAGAAAAATGTCTTCTGGCCAATGATTTCCTTTGAGAACACAACATAATGGTATATGACGGGTTTTTTTTTTTTTTCAAAATTGCTTTCCTTTATGAATTTCACTTAGTGTAGTATTTGAAGGCAATGAACATTAATCAAAAAAATATTTGGTCTCTTTCTGGAGAATTTTTCTTTCTGAGACCCTCTGGACTAGCAGAATTTAACTAATATGAATAAGAGCTTACAAGGAACATAGGCTCTCACAGAGGCCACCACTGAGTATATGAGCATCATAGCCAATGTGTTGGGAGAAAGGAGAGGAAATTAGAAGAATAAAATATTCTCTTCACTGTTGTGCAAATAAATTATTTGTATTTAAACATTAGCAGTGCTGCAACTGTGATAACATTTTATAAAGTGTAAATTTTCCAGTATGTTGTATTAGTTGAGAATGTTCTGCGTTTTCATCATATCCCTCCCCCAACTCTTCCCAGACCTGTATGTACTGCCTTCCCTCCTCACCCAGCTTTGAGTCCCTCCCTGGCTGCCCACCAAGGTCAGTTTGTGCTGCCCTAATACTTGGAGTATGGCTTTCCATGGAAGTGTGGTCGACCTGCCAGATATTGGAATTACAGCTGTGAGCGATCATACCCAGGTCCTTCTTGTGTTTGCTACAGTTCTGTCACAAGTGACTCCTCTGGGATAATGACAGGGTATAAATTCAGGTGCCATTGCTACAGGACCTAGGCACAAACTGTCCCTGACTGGCTATTAGCTCTCAGGGAAGCCACTCAGTCTTGCTAAACCCCATCTTTTTATCTGTAACATGGCAATGGTCATACTCCTTGCCATCAGGCTGCCTGGAGGATTATCCAGTCACCCCAGGTTTGGTGGCCCAGAGTGAGTGCTCCTGGTGTGTTAGTTGCTGTTCACATGCATATGGTTAACCTAAAATGATGCATCTAAACTGAAAAGTGAAGCTTGCCAAGCCCCTGGTAAAAGAAATCTTTCTCTGCCTTTCCTCTAACGCACTTGGAGCCTTCTCCATGTAGAGTTACTCCTTGATTTTGTGTGTGTGTGTGTGTGTGTGTGTTGTTGTTGTTGTTGTTGTTGTTGTTGTTGTTGTTGTTTTAAGACAAGGTCCCTGTGCAGCTCTAGCTGGCCTGGAACTCTCTTTTTTGTTTGTTTGTTTGTTTGTTTGTTTGTTTGGGTTTTTTCTTTTGTTTAGTTGGTTGGGGTTTTTTTGGGATTTTTTTGTTGTGTTGTGTTGTTTTGTTTTTGTAAGACAGGGTTTCTCTGTGTAGCCCTGGCTGTCCTGGTACTTGCTCTATAGACCAGACTGGCCTTGTACTCACAGAGATCTGCCTGCCTCTGCCTCCCAAGTGCTGGAATTAAAGGTGTGGGCTACTACTGTCTGGCTGGCCTGGAACTCTCAATCCTGCTGACCCAGATTCTCTGGTGCTGAGATTACAGGCCCACACTGTCATGCCAGACTAAAGCTACCTATTAGATTATGCTGAACTTCAATGAGACAGCCTCTGGGGAGTGGGCTGGCTTGGATCCAGTGACTGAAGTCCAGCTTCCTTGACCTTTTAATGCTATCAGGCTCTTCAAAGGAGCCACAACTAAGGTCAGCTCACTTATTGATCAAATGTCCTGCTTTCTACTGAGTTTCTCATACTGTGACATCAGGCCATCTAGGCTCTGTTTTAGTCACTTTTCTCATTGCTAGACAAAGAATCCCATATAAGCAACTTAAGGAAAGGGCTCACAGTTTGAGCACACATCCCAAGGCAGGAAAATCAAGGCAGCGGGGACTTGCGGCAGCCAGTCACATTTCATCTACAGTAAGGAAGCAGAGACACCACCAGCACACATCTCACCTTCTCCTGCCATCACTCAGGGCCCTCCCCACCCCTCCACAGAGCATCACTGCCCACATTTAGGACAAGTTTCCCCACCTCAGCCTAACCTTGAAGCCCCCTTTCAGAGATACTCAGAGGTGTGCTTCCATGACAACCATAAATTCAAATTGACAAGCAAGATTAACCATCACAAGTTCCTCCCCCAAATACTTGCTGCTTCTCCAGGGCTGAAGAGCTGTCTCTTGCTGCTCTTGTAGAGGACTCAGGTTCAATTCCCAGCACTCCCATTGCAGCTCGCAGCTGCCTGTAACTCCATCTCCAGGGATTTGATGCCTTCATCTGGCTTCCACATACAGGCATGCAAGCAAAACACCCACACACATAAAGTAAAAGTAAATAAGTCTCTTTTTTTAAAAAGAGGTGAGGGTGAAGTGTGATATCAGTTTGTCTTTAATCCCAGCATTTGGGAGGCAGAAGCAGTTGGATCTCTGTGAGTTCACAGCCAAACTAGTCTACATAGTGAGTGCCAAACCAGCCAAAGCTACCCAGTAAGACCATGTCTGAAGAAAGCAAAAGCAAGAATCTGCTTTTCCATATCTTAGAAAGTCAGCAATATTCTGCATTTCCTATTTTTAAGCAGTTCATATTTCTTTTCCCCTTTTATTCGGTCAAAATTAGATTACCAATTTTTTTCGCTTTGACTATTGTTGAATTTTTCCCCAAACCTTCCTTTATAAAATCATTAACATTCATGAAGTCATTTGCATATTAAATTTACATAAGTATGCGATAATAGGAAACTTTCCACCCCCAAGATTTATTCTTACGCCAGGAGACTCAGGGGCTCCTATAAATACCAATTTTTATGGCTTTGCTTTCATGTTTGGTTTTTCTCCTGTCTTCCAATGGAGCCATGACTAAAAACAGAAAGGCGCACAAGGTGGAATGGGACTCTGACCACATCGAGGTGCCCTGCCTCTATCAAGATGGACTATAGTCTAAAGCATGATTCAGAACAAACATCCTGCCTTCAGCTGCTCCTGTCGTGTATTCTGTCTCAGTTATGACAAAGGCTACCTAAAAAGTATTTATTTTTTTCGGTTAGGAACAAGCACACAAGGACTTTCAGTGGCTCAGTGGGTAAAGCCACCTGCCACCAACCTGAGTTCAATGTCCAGGACCGACATGGTGGAGGAGAGGACCAGCTCCTGCAGGCGTTCTCTGACCTCTACACTGGTGCTATAACACACAGGCACACACACACACACACACACACACACACACACACACACACACACAATTCTCTTTGAAAAGCTCCCAGGCTTATAAGATACAATGAAGGTAGAATAAGAATTAAAGAAACTGTTCCATAATGTTTTAAGCTTAGGGAAAATGCTAATGGGTTTCCATCCATAGCTTTGCTCTGACCACCCAGAATGTACCTTTCTGAGACACATGCTTTAGCGCTCTTGGTACCATGCACAATGTCTCAAGGTTGATCCCTGGCACTGCATAAGTTAGGCACTGTGATACACACTCAGAACTCAAGCACTGGAGAAGGAGAGGCAAGGGATGGATTGGGAAGTCAAGGCTGTCTTTGGCAAAAAGGGAATCTGAGGCTAGCCTGGTTTATGTGAGACCCTGTCTCAAAAAGAAAATGTCATTTGTTTTGTTTGTTCAACTGCTATCAACTTTTAAAGCTCGGTTGAATTTCTATAGATTAACAAACCCTGTTTTGGTTATTGGAGCCTACAGCTGTCTCTCCCAACTCAAAGTCATACTAATTGACTTCTTTGAGTGTCATGTGTATGTTCACATGTCTGTGTGCACAAGTGTGTGTGTGTGTGTGTGTGTGTGTGTGTGATTGAATGTTACGTATATGAAGAGACTGTAGAAGACAGAAGAGATGACAGGATCCATTAGAACTGGAGTTACAGAAGGCTATGAGCCACTTAAAGTGAAGGCTGGGAATCAGACTACAGGTCCCTGGAAAAGCATCGAGTGATCTCTGCCTCTGGACTACCCTCCCAGTCTCTCTTTCTCTCTTTCAATGGCCGTGGGAACATGCAGGGTGTTGAGTCATGACACAGAGAACTAGGACTGAGAAGAGAAGCAGGCTGATGCCCTCTAAGTCCTGCCCCCAGTGACCAATCCCCAACAGCCAAGCTTCCAGGGACTCTCATAAGAGCACCAATAGGCCGGAACATGATGGTGCATGCCTTTAAGGCCAGAACTTGGAAGGCAGGGACAGACAGACCTCTATGAGCTTGAGGTCATCCTTGTCTACAGAGGGAGTTCTGGGCCAGCCAGGGACAAAGAGCTGAACCCTATTTCAAAATAAATAAATAAATAAATAAGACCAACAGCTGGGGTTTGGGTACTCAACCAAATATCTGTGGGGATATTTCACATTTTACATTCAAATTATGACAAATGTTTCTAAAATTAAAACAAATTAGAAGTAAATAGAGTAAGAAGAAAAAACTTGTCTTTCGTCTCCTCTTTAAATTCAATCCCAAGACTCTTTCACATAAGTAAATTGTGGTGTGTGCGTTATCAGACTTATGGTGCATTGATAAACACATACACATGCACAAGCATGACACCTAGGACTTGGCAAGTCCAGGAAATCCAAAATGATTAGGAAATTGATTAAAAACAGGAAATATGGATATTTGAGGAGAAATGATTAACATGCCTGAGTATATGTTAAAATGTTTTATTTTGTGACAAACTAAGGCAGAGTTGAAACTAAAAGAAATGGAGGTGCAGTTGAGCATGGGACAGTGAGACATAACTGATGCTGTCGGGAAGAGTCACGTGGCAGCAACAGGCAGAGGATACACTGTTGGATGAACAGAAAGGGAAATGACGCAGAATCCCAAGGGCATAAAGTATATATTCTCAAGGGAAGATAGAGACCTTCCACCACAGTATTAGAGCAGAGTCATCTTGCAAACATAGAAATGAGCAAAATATTCCAAGAGAGGATACGGTTAAGCAAAGGATGATATTTGGTATCATTAACAATAATGTTTCTGAAAAGCGCCGGCGACATGGAAAATGCTGGTGATGCAGCGCTGAGTGAAAACACGGACAGCTTGCAGATGAGTTTGACCCCAATTACACGGAGATCTTCCTTAAGGACACTGTTGTGGTGATCTTGCCATAGAAGAAAAGATCATTAGTGGTAATGAACATGTTTTCGTTTATAATGCTCTTTGTTAGTAAATAAATTAAAGGAAATTTTCATGAGTCAGCATGACTTAGCTAAAGGAAACTCTGAATCTGTTCAGGAGTCAACTATAACTGGACCCCACTTCTTGAGTGATGTTAGAAGTGCTTAAGCCACAGGACAAAATTGCTCCATCTGGGAACAGATGCCTGTCTTAGACCACCTCAATGCCTTTGATTTTGTAATATTAATAATGCTTTTGATAATTAGAGAGTTGATTGTTTAATGAAATTTAAATCTGAGTAAAGGAATGTGTGTAAGGAGTGGCATAGAAAGGCAGGAAAATTGAAAAGACCCCAAGTTCCTTTTGCTTCTGTGTGTGGAGAGCAGATAACATCAGTTTACTGTGTATGTGGCCATCACAGACTTCCCATATCTCCAGGATTATAGACATTAAGGAAACCAAACCAGGTTACATACTGAACTCTTCTAAAAGACCATAGGATAAAGTAAAAAGTGAAAAGCACATTTTTAATTCTTTTCATTATTTTTATGGGTATGAATGTATATATGTGTGTGTGTGTGTGTGTATGTGTGTGTGTGTGTGTGTGTGTGTGTACCGTGTGCATACCTAGTATCTGTAAAGACCAGACGAGGCCATCTCATCTCCTGAGACTGGAGTTACAGAAGATTATGAGCCTCCTGTGGATATATACTGGAAATGGGACCTAGATCCTCTATAATAGCAATAGCTGCTGAGACAACTCTACATACATACATACATACATACATACATACATACATACATACATACACACATACATACAAACATGTATTATATTAGGATCTGGGCAGTGTAACTTGCTAGGTAGCTGAGGATAGCCTTAAACTCATGATCCTTTAGCCTCTATGTCCCAAGCGCAAGAATTATAGGCCTATGCCACCATAGCTGACTACAATAGTACATCCTATCAAATACCTAAGTGTCTAATCTGGCTTGCAATGTTAGCAGTACAATACAAGAACATTTAAATTTTCCCATTATTAGCCAAGAGCAAGTGAAACACAAATAAAAATGGAAAATTGTGCACCATTACTGTGACATTTCTGAAGAATACCACATTCCTCACACAAATCTCAAGATGGTATTCTAAAGTTCTTAGTTCTATTGCCATTTCATGATGCTAATGGGACTATAAAGTCATTATAACAATTTATTATAAAATGAAGTCTCGTAATTCATCCCTCTAGTCTTTGTTTTACTGCTAATCTCAAACAAATAAATTCCATCATGCACAAATATTCTGATCCTATTTTTCACTCATTAAACCAATCAGTCATGAAATAAGCATTTACAGAGTCTGATGTCACCAGGAATAATCCAATGCCTGTTTGTCACAGTCCTTATGCATAAATGATACCTTTAAACCACAAGTCGTGTCCTGTCAATGTTAAAAAGAATTAACCTGGACAATTACACAAAACTCAATCAACAGAGTATCAAGTACTATTAAATGTAAATGAGATAGATTCTCGTTTTAGTAATAAAAGGTTGTTGTTGTTTTTAAGACACAGAATTTGGTAGAAAGGGAAAGGAGTGTAGAACTGAGAAGAGTTGGTGGGAATATGATTGAAACATGCTGTATGATGCTTTCAAAGAACTAATTTTTTAAAGGGTATCAAGTAATAAAAGTGTATGCCACAATCTACAGAGCACTGGTTTCTGTATTATCAAAGCATAGCAACAGGAACAAAGAAGTTTTTTTAAAAAATCCTATATCCACATCTCCATAGTCTACAGCATGTCTATATTTTGGATTTGTCTTCTTTTTTATATTTTATTATTTATTTATTTTATGTGTATGGGTATTTTACATGCAAGTATGTCTGTTCACTGTATGCATGCCTTGTGCCTGTGGAGATCAGAACAGGCTATCGGATCCTCTGGAACTGAAGTTGTATACAATTGTAAGCCAATATATGGGTGCTAGGAATTGAACTCAGGTCCCTAAAAGAGCAACCAGTACTCTAGTCCTTTGTCTTTGTTTTCTGATTTTACAAGCAGAATCCTCCAAACATGGTTTTACACCTCCATATTATGTGAAAATGGTTATGCTCCCTATGACTCATGGGCCTTATCAGAAAAGTGCATTTAGCAAATACTTATAAACAACTTACTCTCCAAAAGGCATTGGAAAGTGCTCACCTTCTTGCCCAGTAGAGACTTTAACAGCATTATTTGCTTTTCTTCTGACTCTTGACTACTCCTTTGAGTATCTTCCATTCAGCGCCACATTACAGCCCAACTGCTCTCTGAGTCAAAGTGTCTCATGAATCCTCACACCCTAGAAGAGCATTCACCATGGTAAGAGGATGAGGCTGTAGCCATACAGCCATCTGATACTGACTAATGCTGATGCTGCAACCCATGAAAAGATTCAAAGGCGTGAGGTCTGTATGACTGTCCTGCTTAATGTCACAGTTTTCTGCTTAATGTCACAGTTTTCTTTTCAGGGGCAGCTACTCCTGACACTCAACTGACCTCCCTTGCTGGGTGGTTGGGGCCTGGCACATCTTTCCTTTGATGTCCTTGGTATTTTCCCAGTCTCATTTATAAGTAGTCTTTTTTGGGAGTTGGTGGACACATTTTAGATGTGTCCACACATGGCAAACAAATACACATGTCTGCAAGAGAAAATCTGTTTGGTAAAGTTTGGGGGTTATTAACCTAACAATTTCCTTTTCCTCCATTTTCCTTTTATAGCCTGTGGTCTTCCCCTACCGTCCGTTCCTGGTAGCTCCATCTTCCCTTCTTTGCCAGCTATATCTGAAGTTCACAACACAGAGGTTCCATTCTGTATATGGCCTAGCTCCACTGGTCTTTACTGAAAGTGGGGATTATCAAGAACATTCTAGTTCCAACAGCTAGAAGAAAATGTCTTTTGATTAGGTAGCTCAGTTTCTGGCAATGAACATTCTAAGTTTCAGGGACAGCTCCCTCCCTCTCTGAGATGAGAACTAAAATTCCTGAATAAAATATAAAAATACCACCTTTTCTGCATCCACATAAGAACAACAGGACAAGAAAGACCACTCTGACAGCTCTGGTACACTTGCAGAGCTCAGTGAACTTGAGCACAGTTTGCACTCTCTGGAGACAGAAAACAAAGCCCAGGGACCACCCAAGTTGGAGTGTCCTACATTACAACCTTCATAAAACTGGAGCCCACAGCACACCCTCACTGAAGGAGGGAACATAAACTCTCCACTTCTCCCCTAGAAACAACATGGAAAACTAGCATCTCAAAACCCCGCAGTGTGGAGAACAGAAGGAATTACTCCCTGGGAATGTGTGGCCAAAAGCTGGGCCTCACACAAGTTTGCACACAAATCCATGTTTAAAGGTGTCTTAAAAAAAATTAATCTAAAGGCAATTGTACAAGATTGGCCTTGCAGTAGCAATGTTCCAGACACTTAACTAAGGCAAGTACAGATTCTTTGTTGGAAAAGCCTCCTTTGTTACAGGACACAAAGAATCTCCATCAACAAAGGACCAAAGAAAACCAAACAACTCAAGGTTCAAATGCAATAGACACATAGGGCATCAGGGCCATAGGAAACATCCAGTAAAAATGGGAAGACTCTAGATGCTCAGATTACCCAACACAGAATATTAAAAAAGAACCTTTAACACACTTATAACAGAAACTACAAAATCAGCAATTGAACACTTGGTTGCTATATTTAATAAATGCTATTGTTAGATTAACAAAGAAATCGCCAAGAATAACAGTCAAGGTAGTGAAAGAATTTAAACACTAAAAAGAAAAACATTTGTGTATCAAAGATATCATAAAGGAAGGGGAAAAAACACCTGCAAAATGGGAGGAAGCATCTAAAATCATGTATCTGGCAAGAGCCTAATAATATTCAAAAAGTATAAAAAAAAAAAAGTCCCATAACTCAATAGAAAAGGAAAAGCAACCCAAATCAGAATGGGCAAAGGAATCAAGTGAGCATGTTTTCAGAGGAGGTCCAGGAGCGGCCAAGCACAACAGAAGCGAGACCAGACCCACCGTGAGATGGCACGGCACACCTATTAGAACGGCTACATCTTCTAACAGCTGAAAATGAGAAGTGTTGGAATATATGTATAGAACTGGAACCCTTGTATGTTGGTTCAGCTACTTCCTCAAATATACCATCTGAAGTGCTCCACAAACTAAACTTTTTACTTACCCGTACTAAAAAAAAAAAAAAAAAAAAAAAAAAAAAAACACTTAAAAATCTAAATCTAGTATGATAAGGCCTAACAGACAAATAACATTCATAGACAAATAAATGCTATTAAACACAAATAAAAGCATTGCTTACAAGTGAAAAATTCAACTCATTTGGAAGATGTGCATAATATGTCTATATATGTAATTATACTCATGATACCTTCAGCACAAATATAACAAAAAATTTTAGAACCGCATTGAAAAATTGACTAACCTATCATACTGAGATATTTCAGAACTTTTCTTGGCAATTCACTGTGGAAATAGAGAAATATATGAATATATTTAAATACATTAGGAGGACACATATGAACCATTGATGCCCTCATTTCTATACAAAATTAAACTGCAGCCAGGCAGTGGTGGTACATGCCTATAATCCCAGCAGAGGCATGTAAGTAGTACGGGTTTTTCCGCCCGCCGCCTGGTATTGTCCTGCCGCCGCACCAGCTCCAAATAATACACAGAGACTCTGTATTTGATATTATGCTGTTGGCCAGGTACTAGTTTCTTATCGGCTAGCTCTGTCTTAGTTATTAACCCATTTGTGTTAATCTATGTGTGTCCACGTGTTCTTCTTACCGGGAGCCGGCTGCCGCATACTGCTCTCTCCTGACTCTCCATCTTGACCCCCATCCTACTTCCTATTTCCTCCTTGTCTCCTAGTCCCTCCTATCTTCCTTTCCTATTGGCCAACAATGCTTTATTATTAACCAGTATGAGAAACATATACAGAATGACATCTCCCATCAGAGGCAGATGAATCAAAGTGAGTTCAAGGCCATCCTGGTCTACATAGTAAGCTCCAGGACAGCCAGGACTGTTACACAGAGAAACCCTGTCTCGAAAAAAATTAAACTGAAGGCCCCATCCAATCCAAAAATGCAAGCAAAAGAAACACAAAGTGTAAGGATTCAGAAAGAAAAGCCAGTCCTGTCATCCCAAATGGTATGATTTTCCAGAGATTAAGTTATGAAAACAAAACGTTCTGTAAATATGCTAGTATAAAATCATGTACAAAAACTGATGTAAGTCATTATCCTTAGAATAAGCAGAAAGTTAAAAGGTACGTATTATCAAATTTAAAATATGAAGTGCTTAGAAAGATACCCAATAAAAGATGCTAGACTTTAAGGTGAAAACACAAATGTTTGTTGAAGTGTATGTATAGCAATACTTTAATTAATGAAGAGACATTCATTATGACTGATACTTTCTCAGAAGGGAGTGGTGTGGTGTGGTGGCTCACACTTGCATTATCAGTCCTCAGGAGGCTGAGGCAGGAAGGTCAAAAGCTCAAGGCCAGCCTGGGCAACATAATGAAACCCTGTCTCAGGAAACAAAATTACAGAGGAGGAAAACAGAAAGAGGGTAGGCCCTTCACCCAGTGGGACAGCTGGGGAGTCTGGCTCACACATGACAGGGGCGTTAACACAAACAAGTACGGAAATGATGAGTGATGAGTTGGTTTTTTGTTATTTTGATTTTTTTTTTCTTTTTCAGTAAATAGTGCTGGAACAATTTGTTTCAAAATGAAGACACAATCAATAAGAATCAGTTACAGGTAAATTTACCCAACTATGAAAAGCAAGAACATAAAACTTACAGAAGACCAAGTCATTATGACCTCCAACTGGGGGAAGAGTTTTTAAAGGAGACATGAGGAGTTCAAGTTATAAAGCAAGACCCTGACTTGGGAAGTTAATGTCTTATGTGGGTGGAAAGGCGTCATACAACTGGAGGACAAGGGTAACAGCACACTGATGATGTGTCAGGGTGCCTTTGGAAAACAGCTTCCAAACTTCTCAAGTCAGAAAAAAATGACAAAGAACAAAACAGCTAAATGAAGCCTAAGGTGCCTAGACACGGAAGAAAGAGGTGCCCAGCTTCAGGGCCAGTGAGAGAAATTAGAACCATGGAAAGCCCATCCCAAACAGGCAGGCTTGAGAAGGGCAATAAAACAGTTGTATGGGGTTACAGAGCAGAGAACACTCAACTCTGCTGGTGAGAATGACATTCTGTGATATTATTTAGTAAAAATTAAACATGCATTTGCTAACATGATCCGACGTGCCCACTCTCAGCATAGAGAAATCTGTACATGTGCATTGAGAGAAACAGTAGGACGTGTGTGCTGTGTTGAAACAACAGGGAAACAGAAAAACGATGGGAGTATATTCAACAGACTGCATCAATAAGGTATGAGATCTCTTTATAATGATCCCATGTAGAGCAATGCAAATTAATAAGCTACAGTTACGATCATCAACCACAATGAACCTCAAAAACAACATGTGAGATTAAAAAAAAAATGAGTCCCAGGCAAATCCATACAATGCCTTCATTTAAGGGAAGTTTAGAAACAATCCAACTGAACAACTCCAGGTTTAGCCACACACTGGTTAGCAGTGGTGACCGCGAAGACTAAAGGATGTGATCAGAGCTCAGAACCGGGGCTTGTAGAGAAAGAAAACTGGGACACACAGGGTCTTCCAACATGATGCTGTCCTGCTTCCCAATCCTGGTGCTGTCCCAGATGTTTTTGTTTTACTTTATTAAACATATACATTAGAAACATTTAGCTGCCTTTATTATCTGAATGTTTCAAATAAAAATATTTGGTCTCAAATTATAAGAAAATGTACTTCAGTGTCCTCTTTGATGACTTTTGAAAGGGAGTACTTCTGTGGGGATTGAACTTGGGGTTTCAAGCATATTAGGCAAGCACCACCACTGACAAACACTTTATCCCTAAAGACATGCTTCCAGAAACATTCCCTTTCATTCAGCAACAGATTTTTGTTGTTGTTGTTGTTGTTTTATTTGATTGGTTTTGGTTTTTCAAGACAGGCTTTCTCAGTGTAGCTTGTAGACCAGGCTGGCCTCGAACTCACAGAGACCCACCTGCCTCTGCCTCCAAAGTACTAGGATTAAAGGTATGTGCAACCACCACCCGGCTCAGCAACAAATTTTAATTAATTAAGCCCTAGATGTTTTCTTTGTCTCGCAAAAGCAGGGTAGAAAATTTTGTCGTGTTGCTTTAGCTTGTAACAGTTTTCATGACATCCAAGAAGTATCACCCTATGGTTTTCCTGTCTAGTGGAAGTATTTGTAAACTAAATGTGTAATTTTATGCTTTCTGGAAACCGCATTTCAATATGTGATCAATATCTTTAAATTAATTATTAACAAGGTGTTTTATCTTCTTTTCCATACTCTGTTTCCAAATCCAGTGTGTAAATACAGCACCTCTTGAGGCAGACTAGCCTCATGTCAAACTCCCAACAGCAACATGTGGCTAGTGACTGCCATCCTAAACAGCTCAGCCTGAAGGTCCCCAAATGGGTGTCCACCCCCGTGGCTGTAGCCTGAGGAACTAAAAGGAAAAAAGCACCCCCACCTCCCTGAGACAAAGGAGCAGCAGCAACACCACCCCAAACCCAGCTCTCTGAGACAAGGGAGCAGCGTTACTGTTTTAGCATTATGAGTTTGGCATTTCAGCATGGCAGGTACCTTATTCACACAGAGGAACAGAACTGGCCGTTCTTTAATCCTATCTTTTTTTTTTTTTTTCTTTCCATCTCCCTGAATGTCCTCTGAACTGGGCCTAAAGGAACTTCTTGAGAAGGGAAAACAATAATGCTTATGAGCTCTTAAGCCTATTTTCCTCAGGAATCTAAAAACATAAATAAATAAGACCACTGTTCATCACTCGGTAGCTTCACGATGCACTTGACACAGGCTGCCATTTTTTCAGCTTTGTTTAGAGAAAGCCCAGAAGTCAGGGTGCTGAGTCCCATGACTTCCCTAACCTAACTAACACCCCTGAGCACACATACATGTTTCTTTATGGCATTAGATTGTGTTTAGACCCCACATGCCGGATTATTCATGGTTAACTTCCTATGTTACTTATATCACAGTTATTGTCCTTCGTTTCAATACTCTCCTGCTTCCTCTGCCTCAGTCACTACAGAAACCAAATTTAAAAGGCTGACTTCATGACTTATTTAGCAATATTCTGAAGGGAAATATACAATTGCCAAGAGCTTTTGCTTTTTTCCTTTCTCAAGGACCAGATATTATAATTTCTGTAGAACAACTTTTGTAGTAATAAAAGCCAAATACTGACTAATTACTAGGGCGCCACAGAAATGAGATCGTCAATATTTATGGGAATTTTCTCCCGACCTGTTATCACGATGTAGTTTCTAGTAAGTGTTGTTTAGTGACTGTATTCATTTTGCAGTAGTAATTGCATAAAGGTGTTAGTAATGAGAGCCAAGCATCTCTTTCTGGGATTCATTTGTACGCCTATATGCACATTCATTTTTCTGGGTCTTCCCCTGTTTTGTAAACTGTATTTTATACAAAGCAGTGCATAGCATTTAGCTAACCTCTGGCACCTGGGTTTTTCTGCCTTTCTAACTTCATAAACCAATAAAAATATTTTAATTAAGAGGTAAGTTAGCATAAGTCACCAGTTCACGGTTTGGCCACTTATGGCTATAGAAAAATGTAAATTGACCACTTTCTCACTCAACATTCCATGCAAACACTCAACAGAGGGGAATAGGGCAGCCTTCTGTGACCGTGTGAATGCTTTGAGTACTGTGCTGGAATGGTGCATTTAGCAAACTTCTGGGCATGCACACTGCCTGGAGAGCATCCCAAGCTCAGATTCTCATTCAGAAGGTAAAAGGTAGGATTCAAGATTCTGCAAACTCCCACATAGTGTGTGGGGGACACTGATAGTCCTGGATCATCCCTTGAACTACAAAAACCTAGAATGTTCTCCCCAAGACCAACTAACCAGCACACATCCATTCTCCAAGAATGGGGACCTCGAGACCCCACTGTGCAGAGGGAGAGGCCTGTGTTCTTTTGACAAGAGATGCTTAGTCAGGATCCTTTGAGAGCTATAAATAATTCTCCCATTTAATTGTTTGCATTATCAGACAACCTGCCATGTTCATCTAATAAGAGCGCATGTGTCAGTGCCCCTGTTTTCTCCAGTAGGTTAATAGTGATTCAATATATTTGGACCTGGAAGCTGCTTCTACGAGGCTGGAACATTTGAATGAAAAATGGGTACTCCAGCTGCATCTCCCTTGGCAAAGTGATCCATTTAATCAGCACTGCTGTTTATATCTGGAGACCAGGGGTTTAATCTGAGTTACTATCTGCTGACTTTAACTCTAGAGAAAGCAAGGAAAGTAAAGATCAGACAGAAAGTTCCCCAGCTGTGCTGAGGCCACTGAGCTTGTCCATCATGACCAGAGCCAATTTGACTTTCTCAAATTCAGCTTGGTTCCCAGGAGATGTCATGAGGTATTCAAGAAACAGTTGCCCCCACATGGAACATGGCACCATTTTTTAAATGATTCCCTCACCTGAGTCGTCTATTATTTTATTTTCTCCACATCTTCTTATAGAAAAAAATATATATATATAAAGGTCTTTAAAAATAATTGTTAACATAATTTTAGTATCCATGTTATGTCTTTTAAGAACTAGTGCACAGAAACAAAAAGTTAGGAAACATGTTCTGTTTTGTTTGTGTTGTTAATCTTTTTTTTTTTTTTTTTTTTTTTTTTCCTTTGAGACAGGGTTTCTCTGTGATGCCCTGGCTGTCCTAGAACTCTTGTGGATCAGGCTGACCTTAAATTCCCAAGTGCTGGGATTAAAAGCATGTGCCATGACTCCCCAGAAAAAAAGAAAAGGAAACCACTTTGAAATAACACATTTTTCAGAGTGTTTTGAAGGGTAGAACAGGCTGACTTTGAATTCGGAGATCTGCCTGCTTCTGCTTCTCAAGTGATGGGACTCAAGGTGTGCACTGCCATGCCTAACCTGGCTCCAGCTTCTAACTAAAATCTCTCTTTTTCATTATTTATTACGAAACAAAATGCAGGGCAGTGTTGGCATGTGGCTTTCATCCCAGTACTCTGGACACAGAGGCAGATAGATCTGAGTCAACGCCAACATGGTCTACAGAGCAAGTTCCAGGACAGTCAAGGCTGCACAAAGAAACCCTGTCTTAAAAAAAAAAAAAAAAAACAGAAAGAAAGAAGAGGAGAAGGAGAAGAAACAAAGCTAGAATTTAAAGGATGAGTTGTTTTGTTTTGTTTTCAAGGTAAATGTGATTTATTACCTTTCTCTTTCCATTTTGGCAAAAACCTATAAAAAGGGGGGGACATGATTTATGCTATGCAAGAGTGTGCTACAAGATAGACTTGTAGTCTATACAGATATAGACACATTCATGTCTGTGAACATTTTTGTGTTTTCAAATTTTGTGCTGTGGGTTAAAGTCAACAATTAAACTCAGCTTATAGAGTAGGAATCATAAGCGGTAGGTCCTGTTGTGCCTAGATCCCAGCAACCCTGAACAAGCAAAACCAAAGGGAAAAATGAAAATGCTAACTACTGAGATCTATGTTAATTGATCCTTACATCACTATAAATATAAAGCAATGTTATTGTTTGAACAGAGAATGTGAAACAAGTCCTACAAATCAATACAGTAAAAGGTTAAACACAAAGGTCCATTGTACCTGGAAATAAGCAATGGGTGGGTTGGTTGGTTGGTTGGTTGGTTGGTTGGTTGGTTGGTTGGATTTTTGAAACAGTGTCTCACTATATAGCCCTAGCTGGCCTGGGACTTCCATGTAGACCTGGCTAGCATGAAACTCACAGAGATCTACCTACCTCTGCTTCCTGAATGCTAGGATTAAAGGAGTGTGCCACACTAGTTAATTTGTGTCTTTTGAATGAATTCAGACACCTGTCAGATTATAGTAGTATAGGGCTTTGTAGCTATTGAGTTTGCTTAACAAAAGCACATTATGTTGTCAACCAAAGAAAGAAAGATGTACCCTAGAGGGTCCAGACCTTCAGAAGTCCCTCTCTTGGGGACATACAGGCTTCCTCTCCTTACAAAGCAGTGTGACAGATTGTTCTTACAAGGACTTGGTTCTTCATCTTAGCTCTTCCAACTTAACAGCCTGTTGACTTTGGACAAGGCCCTCAGGCCCAGTCTCCTCAGCTCACACTGCCAACAAATAAAAAATGAAGAGTTTCACCTTGACTTCTGAATAAGTCCTGCTCTTCCTTGGAGTCCAGATCTGAGATTCTTAGCTCCTGTTGAAGCACTGCACAACAATACCTACTTTTCATTGCTGTGGCTCTGCCTAGAGATCCCTCCCACCAACCATATTGGGCCAACTCTTTCAGAGACCTGCAGCATCACTTCCTCCCAACAATAACCCACATACCACAGCCCCTCCCCAGCTTGCTCTGTCCATCACACTGAGCTCTCTACTTCTGAACTGATTGCTCCTCCTAGAGGCCAGTGATCTCTAAACATCATGGTGACTCAGATCAGGAGGTCTCCCAATACAACTCCAATTTCTAACAAGTTTCCATGGATAATGAGGCTGCTGATCCAAAATTTACTTGAAGAACATTTGCTTTTGCCTACCAGTGCTTTGCAGGGGGAAAAAAGCCCTGTTTATTTTATTTGGTATTCCTGACACCTAGCACTATTGTCCAGCAGACATCTGTTGTACCTCTTGCCAATGAAAAGCCCAAGATAAGCCTCTGTCATGATCCAGCTCCTCTAAGGACAAACACTGAGGAAGGGCCGCTCTGCTGGGCTCAGAACTTCAGCCTAACATCCAATGTTGCTGAAAATGCTGCTGCTAGGAAATGCCTTTTCTTTTTTATTTTGTGTCATGTTATGGTGTGTGTGTGTGTGTGTGTGTGTGTGTGTGTGTGTGTGTGTGTGCACGTTCATGAATGTTGCCAAGGAACTGAACCCCCAGTCCACAAATTTTGTTTTGAATCCATGAAATTATCCCCTAGAATCAGACACTTGGAAATAAATATGATAAACCTTGTCTTCTGACAAGAATCTCTTATTTAATAGTGCTCATATGTCAACACATAAAAGAAGACATGTAAGACACCAACTAATGAAACATGTCTTTAGGACCGCTAAGTTCATTTCCAAAGTACACCATTAAGTGCTGTCTCTAAAATCAATAACCTAAATCAAGCAGAATTAATTTTCTCTGACTGTCTAGGAAACTTTTCCAAAATATAGGTACCCAGGGCCTTTCTAAAAGCTCTAACTTCAGTAAGAAAATGATGAGTACACACAAAGACACATCACACACAAAGAAATCAACATTTTTAAAGTTTCTAGTGGGTCCCACAGGATAGTTGTTTGAACTCGCTGGTTAATGCCTAATTAACTGATATACATCTATGGCAGAGAACCACTGCAGGAACCCAAGCGAGAATTTTCTCATGAAAGGATTTTTGACCCAATAATTTTTCACCTGGAATAGGTTAGGTCATGATGTGAAAGACAGGGCTCTCAACCTGGAATGTTGCCCTTTGGTTTCCTAGGGGGGAATAAACGTGGGAGGCATTTCTTCCAAAGATCAAGTTTTACGTCATGGTGCTATGGGGCATGAGCCACTCCACAATAACAATAGGGCCATTAGTCAATGGACCAGGAAGAAGGGAAACTTGTCACAGGATGACGCCAATCACCCAATTATTCTGAACTCAAAGACTAAATCCCTAACATTTGCCTCCTGGTATCATGGATAGGGTCTGATCTGGAGAAGCAATCATCAGAACTTCTGGCATTGTCTTGGTTGGTACAACATCTGGGTAGGCTAAGGTGAGTTTAGGGACATGCAGGAGCAGATGGACTAAGGATGGCCCTGCATTCAGCTACAAATATGGTGGTGTCAACAACCTCCCATTGAGAATACTTTTCCTGTTTATGCCCATGCTCTGGTGGGAAAAACTGGGTGCTGAATATTATGTTTGGAACATGGCTTCTTTTGTGCTTAGTTTATTTAAAGAGGAATTATAGTTTTAATTCAGAGAGAGAAAATTTCTTTTTAAAAATCAAATTACCTTGGAGCCATACTTGCTTTCTGCCTCTCTTCACCCTCTTTGCCTTCTCATTAAGTCTCAAAGATAAAAATCCAAGTATTTTCCATGCCTCTCTGTACTGGCCTCTGCCCAAGGCTCTGGAAAAGGCCAGTGGACTATGTGCATTCTGAGACACTTCAGTTCATTACGTTGTTTAATGTGAGCACTAATTTTTACAATCAGGTAGTAAAAATAGATGTTTTCCAAAATGGACAGTAGACAAAGATAGGAAAGAATATAGGTTTCCCTGACACGTGCCCACGGGACACTTTATAGCTTGTTAGCCTGGCACCAGCACAGGAGTCACCGATGAGTGTTTGATGGCATTCGTTTCCTCAATAAGTGCCCGTGTCTTTCATTAAACAACTACTATCAAAGAAAGTGTTTCTTACAAAAGAATGATATGAGGAATGAAGGGCTGCGAATGAGCAAACTAAAGTTCACTGGGTTTTTAATAAGAATTTCAAGCCCAATAAAGATTTTATATCCAAATATATCACAGGGGAGTAGGATGCTGACACACATTAAAGGTTACTACACCAGGCCCTTTGCCTCTTTCTTTCTTTCTTTTATTTTTCCTCCTGCCCAAAGTAATGCCCTCCCTTTCAAAGAAAGCAGGTCTGAGATCCTACAGCAGTTCTCAAGTCTAACGTTTGCAAAATTGGGGACACATCCTTGGATCTCTTCAACCCCATCGTTCATGACAGAAGGCTAGGAAGACTATACCAACTGAAGATGGAAGACACAGTAGATGCTGCCTGGATCTACCCCCACATCCTCCCCACAACTGACATAAGACATCTTTAACCTTGCATGGGAGGGAATTGAACTAAAATGTGCAGAAAGGTGTTCACCCAAGGGGGCAATGAGAACAACCTCCCTCTGTCTATCACCTGGATTCATGTGGGTGTTGAAATTTATGAAACTGGGCAACTTTTCAGTTTCTCAACTGTCAGAGTCACATTCCAGGCTCTCGAGAGCTGTCTGTAGCTCATTAGAATCATATTCAAGAGGACAGAGAGCAAGTGCTACCATAATTCACCTCCAGAGGGTACAGCCTCTCTGGCCACTTGAAGTATCAAGGAAAAAAGCAACAGTGCAGTCTCCATGTCCCTAGGCAGTCTACCAACTTCTGCCTGTCTTCCTTACTGAAGAGAAAAGAGAGTGGTAGGGTGTGGGAGATTTTGAAGTCTATCAAAATATTAATCCAGACTCTTGCAAAGTGTGGTAGCATGCCTGTGTTCACACCATAGGTTCATGCCCATGTGAAAGTTGCTGTTGGAATTCTGGGGTCTTCCATATGACCATATCTATCCAAACAAAATTATTTTTATTATGCAATCATCATACTGGTTGGTACTTGGAATTCATATCTATGCTGCCTCACATAATAGCCTTGGAAATCAATTGCAAGGCAGCAAAATAATAGTTTTAATATTGATAAAGACCAATCTTGCTACTACTTTTAAATATAAATCTAATTGGGAGTAAATCCTCCTTATATCAAAATATAGTAAGAGCCAATAATAATGAAGTCATTTTTTAAATCCATGCCTGAAGAAAAGAACAATACATTTATTTCCAATACACATAGGTCAAGCTGGCAAGCTTGCCTATGGTAGACATTGGTGGTATTTCCCAATATTTAGCTGTTCATCATTTTAGGGTACACAGAGGTCATAAATCCCTATCCCCTGGAGTGGAGATATAGCATGGAATTATTTCTAACCAATAAACAGAGAACAGACAGGAAGCACCTTGCTTCCAGGCAGAGTGTCTGTTGGCAGGAGCTGGTTCCATTCTTCTCTCCCCGATTGATGAGACCTAAAGTACTACAGATGCTAAAGCCTCCGCCCCTCAGAAAGATAAACGATGAAAGCAGGATTTGCTACCCACCTACATGCCAATATATAGTCAACATGAGTCAAGGTACAAGCAGTAAACCATTCTTAATTCAGCCACTGATGGTTAAAGCCATTTTATTTGTTGTTTTTTATTAATATATGTGTCTGCGTGTATGTGCATGTGTGTGTGTGGGGAGAGGTCAAAGCACACAACTTCCAGGAGTTGGTTCTTCCTTCCAATTCTGGGCCTTGTACTTGGGCAAACTGGCTCAAGAGCTTCCAAATTGCAAAACAAGGGCTTTTACCCATTGAGCTATCTCACTGACCTCTGAAGTTAGTCTCTGAACTATACACCAACCATAACCAACACTGTCTTTCCCACTGGTACAACCTTTATGGTTCTTTCAAGTCATAAAAACAGGTGTTTCCTTGTGACACAGCATGAACTGCTTTCACATTTTGAGCTGCCTCGGATTTCACTATACATACACACACACATCATGGCCCTGAGTGCCTGGAGCTGTCATTTCAGTACTGTCCCAGGTTAGCCTTGCCCTGTAAACCATCACTCCCATGACTCATTCTCAGACACTCTGCCCTCCTGTTCTGGCTGGAGTGAACTATATCATCACATAGCCCCCTTACTCACATACAAGAAAATGAACTTTGACAAGGACTTTGGTGTAGCTCTTGTGTCCCCAGAGTCTAGCACAACGACGGAGAGTAGAGAACATTAACACTTGAGGAGAAGTAACAAATAGTGTCCAGATTTGCTCACACCTGGCATAATGTAGAGTCACTAACAGCCCAGCTCTGTCTGTAAAACTCCTAGGATGGCTTCCAATTAGCATCTTAGAGTGCAAGAAAGAGGAGTTATTTGTTGAAAGTCTTCAATGCTGTTCACCAATACGCAAAGCAAGTGATATCCGGCTAAAAGCAGCCAAAGTAGAATAGACTGGGCAACTGTGCTAACTGACAGTCATTAAAACACCACTTTTGTAAGTGCCATCCCCTTAAACTGATTGTTGGACTCTGCCATGCCCTCAATCTCAGTACAGTCATTTCATATATTTACTTTCAAAATATCTGCAGAAAGCATCAGTGCTGTCATACTTCTTTTGTCCCTCCTTCTGAGCTTTAAGGACAAAGGGAAGTCATGCACTGTCTCCTGTCACTGGTCTGACATGGGCTCAGATGCTGAGGGGCTAACCCATTTGTTCTCAATCAGGCAGTTTATTGGAACCACTGGGAAGCTTTGGGAAAAAAAGCTGCTGGACCTCACCCCCCCAGCAGAGTCCAATTTAACTGACCTGGAGCATCATCCAACTGGTCTTTTTTTTTTTTTTTTTTTGGTGGGGGGAGGTTGTTTTTGTTTTGTTTCTTTGTTTTTTAAGACAGGGTTTCTCTGTGTAGCTTTGGAACCTGTTCTGGAACTCACTTTATAGACCAGGCTGGCCTTGAACTCACAGAGATCCTCCCGCCTTGAATTAAAGGCATGTGCCACCACTGTCCAGCTGATCCAGGTGTTCTTTTAAATCTACACTTAACATTGAAAGCTGCTACTTCAGTCCAACAACCAATAGAAGACAATATTGGATTAGGAATGAGAGGCCCATCCACTCATTCAACAAGCTTATTTCTAAGCTATCTCTCTATATACTAGACATTACACTGAGACCTGGAATTTAAAAGTGAATAAAACAGACCTAGTAAGACTCATCTAGTTAGAGAGAAAGGAAAATTCCTTAATATTAGGACTGAAAGACACAAAGGGCCTTGCAAAACAAAGGAAGGCCATTATTTAATCCATACTAAGAAAGTTAGAACTCTCTTCCTGGAGCAGAGAGTGCCCTGGATTCTGAGCAATGGATAGCATTTGATCTGCCAAAGAAAGGATATCAAAGGCATGCAACAGAAAAGATAGCATTCACGAAGTACTCGATTATGATGCCTGCAGGGGACTCAGCAATTAATGCAGTCTGTCATTGAGCAAGTGGAAGAGACAGGTGGAGGCCAGATCAGGGTAAGATAAAGGGCCTGAAGCCTTGGCACCAAAGTCACCAGCTGCCAACATGTGATATGAGATTTACCTCAATGCCTGAAGGTCATTGCTAATGAGTTACAACACACCTGGCAACGAGCTCCTACCTTCTTTGGAGCCCTTTTCCTGCATCGCAATAAGAAGCACAGCCTAGAGGGATGATCACGGAATAGGCGTAGGAAGATTCGACTCTCCGTCTTCTCTATCTTCATCCTCCTTTTCCAAGAACCACCTGAACTAAAACCACAACCTTCTAAAAGTCATGAACTTGTCTACAAACTGAACTATCCCTTCCAACTGTAGGCCTCCCCCTCGTTACTTAACTTGGGGTTCTATCACCCATCCACACGAATCCAATTAAAATGACCAAATTAACAGTTTTGTTTTGTTTGAATAGGGTTGGGGGAATTAATTTAATGTGGCCACATTGGGAAAAAGAGCAAAGACATCCCATGACCTCCTCCAGTACTTCTCTGGGGTCTTGAAATGAGCTTCAGGTTAGAGCCATATTAATCTGAGCAGTCCTCTGTCAAGGTGTGGACCCACCCATCCTTGTCTGGACTCCAATCTATAGTTAGATGCTATGTAAAACCTCTTTCTTAGGGGTACCTCCTCTGGATGGAACCAAGATTTAGGCTTTCTCTTCTTCCAGCATGAGATTCCTGGGGGGTGTCCAGTTTCTTAGGGGGGCTGCTCTTTCAGAAGTCTGATAGGCAAAATAAGGGACATATGTGTCTCTTCAAAATATCCTCGTTGCTGCGGGTGGGGGAGGGATATAGGAACTCAGTGATAGAGTAATAACATCCACCCACCCTCCATTCCCCTACCCCTTCACCCCCTGCCATGCACACCTGCAAGCTCAAGAAACTGTGAGTTCCTTCCCCAGTTCCTTAGTTTTGCAAAGCAAAATTAACCTGTAACTTGAGGAAGGCTTATACTAAAACCCGGTCAGGTACTTAAGCCTCCCTCCACTCATCGTCTCCTTATCTGAACCTGTGGTCCCTACTCCAGTCTCTTGTTTCCTTATTATCTACACCTTGACCATGGTGCTTCAACTCTGGCTTGCTGTGTTCTTGAGACAGGCTAGTCTTGATTTTGAGCTCCTCCCACCCAGACAGGCACTACCATGCCCAGAGTACATTTACATTCATTCCACCTTAATCTGCTGTGTCCTCAGCTACAGTCACTTTGGGTTCTGAGGCTGGCTTGGTGATACATCCATGACTACTGAGTACCCCCCTGCTTGCCCATCAACAATATAATTTTTTTTTTTACTAATAAAGTAGGGGAGGCTTTATCCTGAACCTGAACAAAATTAGAAAAGACTTTCTCAGGTCATAGTCCAAGGAAGAAAGAATACAAAATCTTTTCCAAAAAAAAAAAGGAAGAAGAAGGAAAGGAAGGAAGGAAAAGAAAGAAGGCTGGGCTCCATCTTCTAGAACCAATTTCTCAGAGGTGAAGTTGTTTGTTGTTATACCTACTCTCCCCGTCTCCACTTCCCACTTCAACTAACCTTCATTTTTAAAATAAATTTTTCATATTAGGTTTATTCATTTTTTACGTGTCTTGCCTGCAAGTGTGTCTGTATACCCCATGCATGCTTGATGCCCATGGAGGTCAGAAGAAGGCATCATATTCCCTGGAACTGAAGTTCTGGATGGCTGTGAGCCACCAAGTGAATGCTGGGGATCAAACCTGGATCCTCTGCAAGAGCAACATGTGCCCTTAACTGCTGAGCCATCTCTCCAGCCCTCCTGCAACTGATGTTAGCAGTAAAATATCTAGTAGCCAAGAAAATTAAACAGTGAAGTATTGCAATTGTGCCCTTTTGATTCTGAAAATTCCATAGCAAAATGTTCTTAGGGTTGACTCAAAGGTTAGAAAACACTTATTTTAAAACTTGCCCTTATAAATTAAATCATGGTTTAGTAGCACTAATTCTAAGTGCAATTAAAGGTCATCGAAAGTTCGAGTGGAGATCAGACTTTGTGTATGCATTTATATATGCCCTTCCAATTGCACCCAGCAATAGAACTCAGGCACAAAAACAGGGAAGCCTGCTGGGGAGCTACTACAAGAGTCACACACGATGGCCAGGTAGGGAGGGAAAGCATGGATGATGGCAGAAGCGCTCAATGACAGATAGTTGGGACTCACCAGTGGATTAGATTGGAGGGAGTATGGGAAGGAACAAGGATAACTTCTGGCTTCAACTCTGGAAAAGGTCATTTTATTATCATGCAAGATTAGCAAAGATGGAATCTTTGGAAAGACCTGTTGAGGTATTTTGAAAACATCATAGCAATGGGGAGGAGTGGTAAGTAAAGCCACTCCAGTCGAACCAGTAGTGCAGCCAGGAGCAGACACCCAGGTTTGCATTTAACATTAAGAAGATTGTCTAATGTGCTCAACTATGTTCATAGCAGCATTATTTGTAATAGCAAGAACCTGGAAGCAACCTAGGTGACCCTCAACTGAAGAATGGATAAAGAAGATGTGGCACATCTACACAATGGAATACTACCCTGCTGAAAACAACAATGGAATCTTGAAATTCGCAGGCAAGTGGATGGCACTTGAAGAAACCATCCTCAATGAGATAACCCAGTCACAAAAAGAGGAACATATGTACTTGCTCATATATGGATTTTAGACCTAGAGCAAAGGATCACCAGCCTATAATTCACACTGCCATAGGAACTAGGATACAAGGCAGATTCTAAGAGACTCATATAAGGTCCCTCACAGAAGGGGGAAGGGGCAAGTTCTCCAGAGCACATGGGGAGTGGGGGTGGGTGCAGTGAGTGGAGAGGGACAATGTTTATCATCTACCTACTAACTTGTGTTGATTGAACAATATAAAGGGATTTCTTGCTTGTATTTGCTACCACAAACAGCATAGGGATGAACCCACTACACTCATGGAGGAATATATCTATAACACATGGCTAAGAAAGAGCCTAAGGCATTCACATACTTTATCTAAATAATGACAGTTTGATTTCCAGATAGGCACACCAACAATAGCACATTAAGTTTCTCTTGCTATTTCTTTGACAGTGTTTATCATCCACTTATTAACTTTTGTCGATTGAATAGTATAAAGGGATTTCTTGTTTGTATTTGCTCTATAGTTGCAGATCAACTTCACATTGTTCAAAGCTATATGTTACATTTTTTAGTATATCCTTACTTTAAGAAAAAATAAGCTGCCAAGTGTGGTGGTGCACACCTTTGATCTCAGCACTCAGGAGGCAGAGGCAGTCAGATTTCTGTGAGTTCCAGGCCAGCCTGGTTTCCATAAAGAGTTACAGGACAGCCAGGACTACCTAGTAAGACTATGTCTCAAAAAAAAATGCTATTTATATATCTATACCTTTGATCATTGGATTGTCAGACTTATCTTTTCTCGGTGGTTTTTAGAAGGTCCTTTGACGTCTTTCTATTAGTTCTTTGTCACTTTTAAACACTACAAATATATCTCTTGTCTCTAGCATCAGTTAAATTTATCTGTGAATTTTATATGGCAAACGGTAAGAACTTTCCATGAAATGGCATTGTGTCTTCTTTGAAAAAGACTGGAAGGTCTTTAACTCTCTTAATTCTCATAACTTCAAAACCATCCCTCCACCAAACTCTGAGATATGGTAGCTAAGGAGAGAGCCTGGGAAATACATAGGGAGCCCTAATTGCCAGGTCACTAAGTTGGTGATTAAAAGACGCTTTTGGTGCATTCTATTAATAATCCAAAGTGTCTTTATTTATCCATGCTTGTTCCCACAAAAGATCTAAGGAAGCTTGGGGAAAAAACAAGCAATAAAATTAAAGAGCAAAAATCTTACAAATCAGGAACACAGAACACACAGCAGAACAGAAGGTCAAACTCAGGAAGAAACCACAGCCTCAGGGATGTGGGCCATAGGCAGTTCCCACTGTGCAGCCAAAGCATTAGCTCTGAGCTTCTTGGCAACCAGGGAGAAAAGGGAAAAGGGCACAATTGAGCACATTTAACAACATTCTCTTTGTTGATAAAAAAGAATATACAAGTTCCTCATTGGAAGATAAGCTTTTCCTGACCCTGAGTTCAGGAAGAAACTCTTATATGGCCCAGACAGAGACAGCTCCCTCACCAACGTCCTATGGTGGAAGCAACCATTCTTGTTTCTTATAATATCTCCCCATGACACAAAGGGTCACCATCAATTCGATCATGAAAATCAACCCAGCTGATGAACTCCCACTTAGCTATGAGAAAGAAAAAACACAACAGGATAGAAAACAACTCAAACCAAGCATGAATCTTTGAGGGTCTACTTTAGTGCGATAATCAAACAAAGAATTAAAAGGATGCTAAAAATCTTCATAGCTCAACACAAAGAAGCTTATTTTTCACCCATATAAAACCACAGGAACCAGACACATTTCATCTTAGGACCCCACCATCTACTAAAAAAGAATGAAGCTTGCACATGCCTGGGACAAAACTGTATCTCCTACTCACATTGTACTGGCTGACTCCTAGCTATATGGCTACTCTTAACTATGAGAAAAATGGCCAGTCTGGAGTCATGGGTCCAGAGAAACAAACATTTATCAGGAATTATTTGTACTTTCCAAACATTTCCTCATCACATCTATCCCCTAGACTAGGGCCCAGCAGTATACAATCTACAAGCTAACCTTTTTTTTTTTTTTTTTTTTTTTTTTCTTTTTCGATTTTGAGCCAGGGTCTTGCTATGTATGTAGCTCAGCCTATCCCCCAATTCTTGATTGCCCTATCTCCCAAGTGCTGAGATTACCAGCTATCCCACCACCCCATATCTCCATTTTGCAATGATTGTGGGGGGAGGGGTCAAAAAAGTACTATTTTGTGACACATAAAAAACTTATAGGAGCCGGGTGTTAGTGGTGCATGCCTTTAATCCCAGCACTCAGGAGGCAGAGGCAGGTGGATCTCTGTGAGTTAGAGACCAGCCTGGTCTACAGAGTAAGTTCCAGGACAGGCTCCAAAGCCACAGAGGAAATCCTGTCTCAAAAAAACAAGCAAAACAAACTTGTAGGAAAGTCATTATTATTAAATATGCATTAATATGTACCTACAGCAGGAGTAATAGTTGTTTGCTCACACACACACACACACACACACACACACACACACCCTTGCCTCTTCCCTCTATAACAACAATTTTGCACATCATTCTTTCACACAGCTCTGGAACCAAGACCTCCAAAATTCTACAGGAAGCTGCTGAAGAAGAGATTCCCAGCAATGGAGGCCACAGGATGGGAAAACCCAAAACATCCACTGTCTGGCCCTTGACAGGGAAGGCATGCAAATCCCTTTTAAACCAGGAAGAGTTCCTTCAAGCTGAGCAGCAGGTCCTTCTCCTCACCAGGGACCTGAAACACTGATGGGGGTTGGTGGTTACATTCAGTGATAGCAAAACGGACACCCTGAGGGAATGCTGGAAGATCTACACAAGAGCACATCGGCCCTTCACCAATGTGTAGAGCTGGATTCAGGAGAACTGGTTGGCAAAGCCAAAATTTTTTGTAAGCAGCATTTCCACACTCTAACTCACATGTCAGTGTTAACTGTCATTTTTACATGATCCAGAGGAGAAAACATTGTTTTCTGGATTCCTCAAATAAGAAAGGGTCCCTTACACAGACTCTCAGGCATTACATGCCTTGTTTTTAGTGAATAATTAATTCATCCTAGTGTTACAGAAAAGGTCCCGTTTTCTGGGCTTTTTAAACACCTCAATTTGCCAGGTGCTGATGGCACATGCCTTTAATCCCAGCACTCTGGAGACAGAGACTGTGAGTTCAAAGCCAGCCTGGTCTACAGAGTGAGTTCCAGGACAGGCTCCAAAGCAATACAGAGAAACCCCATCTCAAAATAAATAAATAAATAAATAAATAAATAATCCTTTATTCTAATAATGAAAAGATGAAGGAAGGTTACAAACGATCACATTTAAATATATATATCAAAGGGTTTACTTACTCTTATTGACTGTGTTAACATGACTGTTTCTTCATAGTCCAAGCTCAGATCAAGAGCGAAAGTAACCGGAATGCCCCAAATACTGCCTGATAGCATTTCTTTTCACTGAAGTCCAAAAGATAAGCAGGCTCACTGTGAGCAGGTACAGCTAGTCCCTGGCATAAGCAGAAACCTCAATACAATTTCCTTAATCCACTAATGCTGGCTTCATTCGGTGCCAGCAAAACCCTTTGCCTAGGGAGCCAGGCTACCTGGGACCGGGATGTCCCATCCTTGGGAACATCCACAGAGACCAACCGCTGTTCCAGGTCCCCACTGTGCTCTGATTTATATAAGAGGAAAGTGAGTACAGGCTGGATAAGGCATTCATCCACATCACACAGCTGGACCACAGCTTTGATGAAAGAACTTTAGCCTGCCCGTTTCCTGTCCTGTGTTCTTCTCTACAGCACAATTCAGACAACATACTGGCTCTCTGGAGCCATTGCTGACTCCCGCTCAGTTATGTGTCCATCTTCCAAGGTAGATAGATTCAAGTCCAATACCACTTATTTCTTTCCTCATTGGAATCCCTTTCCAATGAAGCCTATAACACAGAGATCTGCCGGCTCTGCAGGGCCCCAAACACCTTACTATACCTTTTTTCAAGAGCTGAGTTTACCTCAATTCTTGGCCAAAGGCTCAAGGGTCTTCCACATTTCCTTACCCCTTCACACTTCACTGGTTATCCCCATTCCCATCCCTGCCTCTTCCCTCTGTAGCAACAACTTTGCACATCATATTTTCATAGAATCCTGGGACCAAGAACTCCAAAATCCCTCCACTCAACTGCTGGAGAACAGATTCCCAGGCAGTTACACTATACTAAGCCACTATATTCACAGCCAGGATGTTTTGGTAGATTTATTTCTGCTAAAACAATGATTTTAAAGTATCTAAAGCCATGATGAAATTCTATTGATTTTTTTTTTTATTCTAAGACATCCCAATGAGGGCCACTCTCTCTTTCTTGGCAAGTTATTAGAAGGAAAATTCTAATCAACCAAACTTAATTATTGTTTGGTGTTACTTGAAAAAAGTAAGTAGTAATCTCCAATTTCCCTCTGCTTTTGTATAGGACCAGATCTCAATTAATGGCATTGATTTATTTCAAGCAAAAATAACGATCTCTCTCTCTCTATTCTCCAGTTCCCAATTGCAAATACCACAATCTCTAATTAACAATGATTTATTCTACACAACTATTCTTTTTCTCATCAATTCCCAATATGCATCCTCATGCCTCAGTGTAGATTCCAATACTGACCAGAAACACCAAAGTTCTTTTGAAATTCAGCAAAGTAGTTGGCATTCAAAGGGGACTAACATCGGATGGAGAGATGGCTCAGCAGTTAAGAGCACTGATTGCTTTTCCAGAAAACTCAGGTTCAAGTCCCATCCCCTATGGGATCTCATCATGGATGGTGCCATCCTTGGACAGCTGGTCTTGGAATATACACAAGCAGGCAAGCAAGCCATGGGGAGCAAGCCAGTAAGCCGCACCCGTCCATGGACTCTGCTTCAGCTCCTGCCTGCAGGTTCCTGCTTTGAGTTCCTGTACTGATTTCTCTCACTGACTGACTACAACCTATGAGTTCTCTCCAAGTTGCTTTTGATTGAAGTTTTATTCCAGCAATAGAAGCTCTAAGACAGGAATAGGTATAACTTTTATTCGAGAGTTTTGACTACAGTGGGCATCTGATTTGCCTATCTAAATGTACCTAACAGTAAAGCACAGAACTATGACAGAACCACACAAGAGCAGAAGAAACTAAATGGGAAGCATCTATAGCTACGAGAGTAAAAGGGAAGACCACCTAGCCATTTGGGACTGTATGTAAACTACCAAGCATCCAGCCGTCTCTCAGTTTCACCCAAGTTCTTGTGGAATTAGAGTTCCATGTGAGCACAGGGAGAAGGGACTGTGGTAATCTTATAGTTCTGCCCCCCCATCTTTAGGAGAAGACCACCAACAGGCACCATGGCTAGAGGCCACACTCTGGGTGGAGTAACAAAGCTGCAAACCCTGTCCCAATCAACTTCTCTTCCGTGAAATGGACTTACCATCTTCTGAATCAGAATGTTCTCATTTATAAAATAGGATAACAATGGCACAATCCAATCTGTGAAGCTCAAATGAAATGATATGCACACACACACACACATACATATACATCCACATACATACAACTCACATATATATATATATATATATCATTGCTTAGCAAACTTTGGTAAACATGTTCCTTATAAATTAGGAGCTGGAGACCAGAAAAGTTATGTTACTTACCCAATGTAGCAACTCAAGAGGTTCTAGAATTCCAAGCCTTCCCATTCCACACCCAGCACTCTCCACAGATCATTCTCCTCCTCACGTCTGTGCAGATCTAGAAAACATACCTATGAATGGCACTTGGCATCACACCACAGCTGAAGAACATGCAAAAACCATCTCAGGAATAACCAAAGTTTACCTGGCACTGTGTGCCCTTTAACCAACAACTCTGCACCTTCATGCATGCACACACACTTTTACACACACACACACACACGTGTGTGGGTGTGCAGCACATGTTCCAGTTGAAGGCCCTGTTGTATCTTTGCCCATACTGCACCTTGAGAAGAGAGATGAGTTCTGTCCTCACTCATAAAATGGTGCGGGGCTGGTCACAGAGATCGGTCTCCCTCCTAGACACCATGTTACGAAACTACAGAAAGATACAGCCAAGTATCAACTTCCTCCAGGAAATCTGAGCATTTGGAATCCCTTTTCTTCCTTTTATAGGAACAAATCTAATAAAGAAGTCCATTTTTCATGCCACTAAAGACCAAATGAGGCCAAACAAGTAGTCTAGAATCAATCTGAGACAGAAAGTAATTCCATTATCATCAATCAGAGCAGCATGCCCTTGTTTAATAATAGTTCTTTAAGTTTTGAGCTATCTCACACAGTGAGGAAATTCAAATAGACTATACTTTTTAACTTCAGGATAGAAGGACCAAGGACCATAAGCTGACCTCACCTTGATGGCTTAAAGGAGACCATTTAAAACTTTTCCTTAAGTAATCCCAATGGTGAGTGAGCCACAGTACTCAGGGTGTGAAGTAGATAAAAATATCCAATAAGGAAGGGCTAGAGTAAATAAGTTATGGCATATTTCCATATGAGAATACTATACAATCATCAACATTATTAGGAATAAATCTGTTGTCATGTAAAGTTGCTTATAAGGAAAATCAGTTATTGCTGTCAATAGTAACTTTTTATCAATAAAGATAAAATCAATAAAAAATCTATGATAAAAAGTACTATTTCACATATATAGTTAGTTATACATAGAAAATAAAGGTTGGAAAGACATACACCAAAATAATAACATCTATTTTTAGGGAGAAGAATTACTAAGTGGGTTGTTTATATTATCTAAATGTTTACGTTTATATGTTTTACATAATTAAGTTCAAAGTACATCAGAAAGAGGGTCATTCAAAAAAAGATCATTACGCCAACCTCTTAGAAGGCTGAAGCAGGCCAATCTCTATGATTTTGAAGCTAGTCTGATCTACATAGCAAGTTCCATGCCCACCTGGGCTACATGGTGAGATCCTGTTCCAAAGAGAGAGAGGAAAGAGAAGGGATAAAGGAAAGAAATTGGTTAAAGTCTGGGGGTTTGACTCAGAGAGTAAAGTGCTTGCCACATAATACAGGGACTTGAGTTCAGATCTCTAGCACCCACATAAAAGCTGGGCATGGTGGCAGCTATCTTTAAGTCTAGCCCTCTCAGGGAATCACTGAGTAGCCAGCCTAGCCAAAATGGCAAACTCCAAGTTCACTGAGAGATCTTGTCTCAAAAACTAAAGAGGAAAGAGACTGAGGAAGACAAAGGAATGTCATCCTCTTATATCCACAGGTGAGCCCACCTGACTGCAGACATACCATGCACAGGAAAGAAGGAAGAGAGGAAGAGAAGGAGGGGGAAGGGAGGGAGGGAGGGAGGGAGGGAGGGAGGGAGGGAGGGAGGGAGGGGGCAGGAGGAGGGATGGAGGGAGGAAACTGGGGGTCTCAACTGTAAGGTGCTTAGCTCTGTAGCAATATTCTTCACACCTGGGTGATCTAGGTAGGTCAGGAATTGCTTTATTTCTCCCATGGCTGACTAAATCAAGTTATCAAGGAAAATCAGAGGCAAAAAGAATCAAAACACAAAGGCTATGATCTCAGCTTCTGTTACTAAGGCTCATTGATTCATATATTCAATCCATACTCAGCACGCAGCTAGAATCTAAAAGGCACATGGACATGTGCACAGGTCCGACTTTCAGAGACTCCAGTTACTATGACAACAGGAACCCCCTTCCAACTGCTGTGCTACCAGAAGCACGGAGGAGACTTTCCTTTTAGTTCTGAGAAGTAGGGAAGTATCATTGAACAAAAGCACCATTGAAACTCAATGTTGGAAAGGTGAACTCTTGAAATAGATCTCTGCCTTTTACCCTGTACGAAAACCACTCCAGGAATGAGAGATGGCTCAACAGTTAAAAAACACTTGCTGTTCTTTCAGAGGACCTGGGTTCGATTCCAGGCACACATATGGTGGCACATTTAAAATAAATAAATAATAAATAAACAACTCCAAATGTATTCTCAGCCACCAGGAATGCCTGTGATACACAGACACACATGCAGGCAAAATACTCATACACAAGAAATGAATAAATCTTACAAAAAACAAATTGGGCTGGAGAGATGGCTCAGTAATTAAGAGCACTGGCTGATCTTCTAATGAACCTGGATTCAATTCCCAGCACCCAGCTCACAACTGTCTGCAATTCCATTACAGGGGATCTGACACCCTCATGCAGGCAATACACCAATGTATATAAAATAAAAATAAACCATTAAAAAAAAAGAAAAAGAAACAAGTGGTATCATCTCCCTTCTCTTTAAATGCCTGCATACAAGCACCCCCAGAGTTCTGAACTTAAAGATGGAGATGAATAATTGTCTGGACATTCAAGGGAGAAGCTAGGAAAGCTGGGAGCTAACAAATGACACTATTCCATTCCCAGAAGAGATAGCTAGAGGTAAGTTAGTAACTCTGCTCTCTCTGAAGAGAGCTAATGCAAATACTGTTACATTTCCATCATTTTTGTTTCTTCACTCTGTTTTTTGAAACAGTCTCACAGAGCCCAGTCTAGCCTCCTGCTCACTATGTAAGTAGCAAGAGTCTGGCCTTGAACTTCCTCCTGCCTCCATCTCCAAGTGCCTCAATCACAGGCATGAGCTACCACAAGGTCAGTGTTATATTCTTATATAGAAATATCCAAAAATGTCTGGTTTATAAATTCAGACTAGGGAAATGGACCATTAAATACAATAATGGATAACAACAATAAAAACAAACAAAAGCACAACTAAAATAATTTTTCCTGAATACTTTTGCAGATGAGCAATCACTTCAGTTGTAGTGAGGAAGGTTTGCATACAAACCTCTGTGAACTTGGGTGCTGGCCACTTTAGTCACTTCCAAAGCCAATATCTACTGCTTTATGATAAACACTAATCATCAGACAACCTCAGAATCTGGGCATAATTGAATGGAAAATTCAACACTCCAACTTATTACAAGAAGTCAGTAGGTGCCCACTGAATATAAAAATCATTATAGTGATCCACAGAATACCAAAGTCATTGTGGGGGGGTCAATATATAGCTCAAAAAAAGGGGGGCAAAGAATCCAAAGTGTTTCTAGCAGAGATCACCTTCCTATGTTACATTAGAAACATTTGAAATCTTAGTTCTAAATACCCACTCATCAGCTTTGAGATGTGCATATTGAAATACAATGCATCATGAAGTAACTCTGCTTCAAACTCCTACACTCAGAACTGAAACTGTTGTATATTACAAATTGCTGTGTTTTTGCTGTACATGCAATATTTTCTGCTCTTATAGAAACATAGATTTAATTTATGAAAAACAAAACAATGGTAAATGGCAAAATTATATTATATACCAAAGACTTATTTTAAAATAAATTTCGTTTTTGCTTTATCATAAAAAAAAAAAAAACCCTCATTGTAGATGTATAGGACACAGATTTCTGAAAAACCCCAGGCTGAATTCTTCATGCATATTTGCGAAGCTTTTTAATTTTTTTAATTAGCTGGTTGTTTAATAATTCAGAATGTCCTAAATAAAGTCTGATATTAAATCCAATATAATTCTTCTGGTTCCAAAATGCATTCAGTACACACAGCAATGTGTACAGCCAGAATAAGAAATGTTGACACAGCTCTTGGCTCTTCCTATATATCAACTGTTCTATTATTCCATTATTGGTCCGTTATTTAATTTTCAATATATAACTATTATAGTATCTTTTATGTCTCTGCATCTCTGCCTTTCAAAAAAAAAAAAAAATAGTGGATGGGTGCCAAATTTAAATAAGCCCAGAAGCCCTCTCTTTCTGCACACTGAGTTGAACAAGGTCAAACTGGGCAGCTTGCAAATGCAAAGGCTTAATTGGACTAACTCTTTCATGATAATAATGTATATTTAAGATGGCCACTAAAAATTGTCAATGCTAATTTAGTAGATCAATTCCATTAAACGTTCTGAACTTTTCTCCACTTGCTAACCTCATCTATTACAGATGCTGTTTTGGTGGGAAAACTGACGTTATAACTTCATAGCCAGTTATAACAATTCTAACAAAGCCTGAAAGACACTGTTCTGTACGTGAAATAAAATCTTGAAAGATCTTAAATCGAGTCAACAATTCTAGACATAAAACTTCTTGTTGCCAAAAACAGACAGATCCTATGAGTTTTTGGCAATTGGCATTATGGTAAGAAGCATATAGAGTGTGGGGTGTTCTTTCATTGATTTTGTTTGTTTTTTAGTGTATCTTAAAGTGTTTAAAGTAAAACTTCCACTTTTGTAATTATTGATCAAAGACCAAACAACCTTTATACAACTAAAAAGTTCAGGTTCTGATTTTAGTGTCAGACACAATGTAGTTGAAGAACTTGGTCTACTCAGATCAGTAAAAATGTCAATCTTGTACTTAAACATCTAGGTGAGCAAGGTAAACAGTATGACTGGCTAATATAAAAATAACATATCCATTAACTAGCTAATGGGGAATTTAAGAAGACTCCAGAAGCCTCTTACACACCCACCACGGCGCATCTGTTTGAAGCTGGGGCTCTGTGTCTATTTTTGCACCGTGATTTAGCACCAGAGTCCTCTGGGTGATAGTTGAGGAAACAGATGCTGGCAATCGCTGGACCAGCAGAGTTCTGACTCACGCTTTGTCGGCTCTGGCTTTGTACTCACATGAGAGGGGTGGAGCGAACGAAAAGACTGACTTCCAGCCAGGCTGCCAGCTTCCTCAAAGTTTCCACTTACGCATTTTGCCTCCCTTACCAACTTCGTTTGAAGTTCCCATGCCAAAATCCTGAACGGCATGTTCCCAGGATGCATTAAAATTTGAAAAGGAAAAAAAAAAAAATCAGCGGGAATTTTTCCAACTGAAATAAAAAGTAAATTGAAAACTAAAAGGAGACAGTCTTTTTCCTTTTTTCTTCTTTTTCTTTTTCCCCCTTTAAGTTGTTCCTTACTGAAGATGGATTGTCCCTGCATCTGCAGGACAAAAATTTAGATATGAAAATGACATTACAGACGTTCTTCTCTAAGCACCAGCTATACAGTTCCTACTGAGGAATCATAACCCTTTGCATCATTTCCTATCCCCGATTATTTATTGTGAAATGATTGAAGCTAATAACAGCCACATCTATTTGGAGATTACATTCCAATTGTCAATTAAAAATTAACATTTATTAAATGTCCACAAGATATAAATCTTTATTCTTTCTTACTGTATCAGAGCTGACAAGAACACAGGGGGCAATAAAATCCATGATGCTTCGATCCTTTTTATACTGGATTTAAAACAGAAACATGAGCCATGTTACAGCCTGAGAATATGGGTTCTCAAGCAGCAGTTTCTATTAAAGATAAGCTTTTTACAAAGAAATTAAATTCAATAGCCGAAGTTTTACAAAGCTTTCCAGTAAGTTGCTTTTCATTTACTCAATTTAATACTGGACCTGTAAAGGTGATTTTTTTTTTTTTTTAATTCTGATTTTTATTTGAATCAGTCAGGTTTTCTTCTCCAGTACCACTGTAATTTCTGTGACTTAATGACAGCCTAGAACAATTAATTTAAGCTATTTTTACAGTAGGAATATGCAGCAATTGTTAATGCCTTTCAGTTAAAATGGATGTTAGTCGGGTTCCAAGGCATCACCATCTCTGTGAGAAGAGCGTGGCTGATCTCTAACAAAAACCTGCCAGCCCTTGATGTGGGGCAGAATTTGTTTTCACGTACCTAAAGAACCTACTAAAGACTGCTTCATAAAGACACCAGGGGAAGGGTGGGGCTCAGTGGTGGGACCTTGGGGGAAGGGGTGGGGCCCAGGGGTCAGACCATAGGAAAAGGGGTGGGGCTCAGGGGTCAGACCATAGGAAAAGGGGTGGAGCTCAGGGGTCAGACCTTGGGTCTAGTTTGCTTAAGGTCTCGCTTGGGATTGATCCCAGCGTGTGGATGACTGAAAGACCATCCTCATGATGACCACCATTTTGTTCTCTGGGAAAGGACTTATTGGTGGACTGGGCCCCCTCATTGCCACTACTATGTATTCTTGGGTTTAGAAAGATGGTTCAGTGGTTAAGAACAATTTCTGCTCTTGCAGGGAACCCGGGTTCAGTTCCAGCACTCATGTGGTGGCTCACAACTGTCTGTAACTCCAGCTCCAGGGGATCCAACTTCTCCGAGGATCAGGCACACATGTGATGTATATACCTCCATGCAGAAAAACATAAAATAAATAAAAAAAATAAGTAATTGTTGACAGCTACAAGAAGGAAATATATTGTACCAATTCGTATCATTCTAGAGAGAAATGAGGCACAGTAAATGAGAAACAGTATACCATGAAACCAAAATGCAGTGAGATGTTCAAAATGCACAAAAGGAGAATCTTAGCCTTCGAGAGTTTCCAATGGACTGCTACAGCCAGCCCAGAAGTCCACATAAAACCCACACTCAGGACTAGAGATGTAGTTCAGTCACAGAGTACATAGGTTTGATCCTCAAGCCCTGAAAACAAAGACATTTAAAAATTCCCAAGTCCCCTCTAATATTTTGCACAGATACTAAGAGAAAAACCACACATGGGGGGAGGGGTGCATGCCAACAGTTCACTACCTTGGTAGCAGCAACCAACAACCCATGCTTAGTGGCTATAATGTTAGGCTCTTGGGAGGCACTAAAGTCTCCAGTGACCAACTCATTCCATCAGAAATTAAACAAATCTCAACGGCCACTTGGCCATCCAGGCAAAGAAGTAAATTCACCATTGACATGTGTTTCTTTTTCAGATGGCATCTCACAATGCAGCCCTGGAACTCACTGTGTAAATCAGGGTGGCCTCAAAATCAACAAGATCTGCCTGCCTCTGCTTCTGAATGCTGGGACTAAAGGTATATGGCCCCGTACCTAACACATAAAAAATGTTTAAGGCAAGGTCTGTAATACAGTGATACACATTAGAGAAGGGAGAGCTGTTTTAGTGAACACATCACCCTGGTACACAAATCACAAAGGGGTGTTTCTTCCTTCATACACAAATGCAATGCCTCACAGGAGTTCCAGGCAGTCCTACACGGGGAGGACACACTGTCTCTGTAATGTCCCCTGACTACCTCATGTGACCCAGTAAATTTACTACTGAAGGTCCTTTCTCCAGCATCTTGAGGGTTAAATTCCTAGTTGTGCCTCCTTTTGAAAAGGTATTATCCCAGTAAGCATCCTGCTTAGGCTAGTTCAGCAAGGGAACCAACCCGTCCATAATGAGGCCTGGCCTCACCAGTCCCAGTAGAATTAATTTTGTGCAGTAGAACACCTAGATAAATTAGTTTTGCTTTAAATATTGAGTCCTAAAAGAGTTAAAAGAGGGGGGATATCAATCAATAATTTTTAGATTAACTGCTTTGTATATAACAAAACAAAATTAACCTTGGCATTATAACCCCTTCATCCAGTATTTCTGACCAGCCCTGAGTTTCAAATAGAGAATTAGACATCTTAAAACCAACTGACATGTGCACATGTTTCCTTGGCAGACAATACTCTCTGCCTTGTTTGTAAGAGATGTAAGGACTGCCTACCACACACTTTGACTTATTAAAATAATCCTGTCCTGGAAATAAAATTCTGAAGATAAAGAGACAGGTTTTGTGTGATTCGGGGTTTTTGTTTTTTAATATTGAAGGCATTCAGCTTTAAATGTAAGTGAAAATAATACCTTAGTGACTTATGTTATATTTTCAAAATTACATTTTGATTAGTTAGGTTTTTCCCAATATCTAACCATTTCTTTCATAAAACTGGCATCTACTGAAATATCTTTACGGAATCAAAATCACATCTACAAGTGACAAAAATTTAAACTAAAACTCTCGTATTTTAATGGTCTTTTCAAGTTAAATGCCTACCAAAACGTAAATAGATTTCTTTTCAAGCAATATATAATCAGGTTTTTAACTTGGCCAATTGCCCATATAAACAATCCTTAATATTATTTGGTCATCTTTGGTAATTTTAATGGCTCATCACAACCATGTTGAATTTACATTCATGTGACAAAAGTTATTTAGAGATTAGTGTGGGTGGAGGAAGTGTCTCTTTAACAGATTCTTTGAAGAATACATCTAACAGGAAGCAATGGCTTTCAAATGCACATAAAAACAAGAAGCAGTTGAACAGCGCCACCCAGTGGTGGAAAGTATATTACATCTGGAGGTTATATCGCCGACCTTAACTGTTTCTCAGCCGTCCTTCCTGCCACCTTACAGATGTCTCTAGTAACATATCAGAAATCGCTGGCTCCTGATTCTGTATTGAAATTTCACATTTTAATAAGTAAAATTAAATGTTTTGCTGTAGAAAAAGCGCTTTGGTTTTTTACTTGCTACTTGTTTACTTTTGAAACAATAAGCAAACCAACTAAATAGGTAAAACACTTTCCAGAGATGCATAATAATTCACCCTTCTTTTAGTCCATCAAAATTATTAGGAAATCCCATGTCTAAAGGACCAACCTGTCGTTACTCCACTATTTCCATATACCCTTAACTACGTTTCTGTATTTGTTGAACTACTACATGTTTCTGAACCAAGATTATAAGCTTGGAAAAGATCTTAAGAAATCTATTGAACACCACAGTAAGAGAAAGATATTGAAGAACCCTGGAGAAGTACAAGAAAAAGATGGTAAAGAATACTTTTTTCTTTTTTATTATTCCACAGGAACTATAAATTTGACTTTTTAAAATCTTATTTCGTGTTCGGATATGGTGCGCAGATATACATGCAAGCAGAACATCCATACACACAAAAGTTTAAATTAAGTCTTGTTTTGACCGAAATCAGAATGAGCTTGCCTATCTGTGATTACAGAAACCACGTGGCATAAACTTGAACCCAAGACAAGCCGCAGCATTAATGGGAACTCCTGGGCCACACTGCAGGAAAAAGGCCTCCTGTGCCTCATGGCCTTAGGCCATCTCAGATGAACCAGCACGGACAGGCTTCTGCGAAACGCGTAGAACCGGTCTTGGGGCAGCTCTGGGCGAGTAGGGCTTTGAAGGGCGGGCGTGCAGGATCTGCATTGCCATGGCTATCCGTCAAGCGTTCCCCTCAAGACCCAGGAGGCGGCCTTCTAATCGCCTAAGAAGCAGCCTTCGTGGGACAAGAATCAGGCTCATCCGTTCTGGTCCGCATCTTTAGCCTAACGATGAGAAATGGGTTTTCATAAACTTGAAAGAGCCAGGAAAATGACGCCAACGCCATTACTTAATGTTTCGGGTGGGAAGGAAGACACCTGTCCCTTTTTAGAAGAGTAATAAAGGATAAACCTATGGCAAAGCCTTCATCATTGCATCTGGAAAATAAAGGGAATCGGCTGGCGCTATCCTAAAGAAAAGCAAAATGCGTTCACCTCCCACTATAAAATCTGTATCAGAATCTAGCCTCGATTTCATGATGTGCCCAAATTACAAAATGAGAGAAAATTATACTGTTAAGAAAACCATTACCAGAAGGCTCTCTGTCTTATAATGTTTCAGTCTTGTCTTTATCCCTTTCCTCTATGTAGCTGTGTCATTGCCCACATCGATATTTTTGTTTTAAGAAGCTTTGGGGGCTTCTGGTTTTGCAGCCTGTGGTTTGAGGATGGGTTGCAAGCTGCAGCTGGAAGCTTGTCTGTAGTCACAACAGCTTGTAAGAATCCCAGGCTTAAGGCATGTGGAGCTGGCCTTAAGCAAGCTGCCCCACCCGAGATGGCACTGCGCACCCACCCCGGCCTGGATTGGAAAACCCACCACAGTTACCGCTGAGGTCCGTGCGTGCCACCTAGTGGACACTGTCTACCTGGGGTGTCAGCAGTATATGGTGGGTTATACAAAAATCTGCAAACCTCTTAGTCAACCAGTAAATACATTCTGTAGTTGAATCGGTGCGGAAGGAGACATATTTAAAAGAAAATGACAAACATGCAAATGAGTCAACTCACGAAAGCTTCCAGACTGCCTTTTAAAATATAAATCTACCCCATCAAATCCCTCCCTTCGGAACTCAGGGAACGCTATGGGGTGGGGGCGGGGTCAGAAAGAATGTAAAGAGCGGGAAGGAATGGAGAACACCAAGGAAATAAAGCCTTTAAACACAACAGGGCTGTTTCACATACGAATTCACAGAGACTGAAGCAGCGACTGAAGCAGCGTGCACAGGATCTGCACGGGTCTACACCAGATGGGGTCCTAGGGCTGAAAAGACAAATGCCCCAACCCAGAAGCTATCTCCAACTGATAATCACTTGCAAATGAAAAATTGGTTTTCTTCAAGGGAGTCTCACTGGGGAAACAAAATACTCTCAAGGGTGGGCTACATGCCCAGCAGCAGATAGGCAACAGAAAACAAACTCAATGACATCTTTGGAGGTTCCTTGTCTCATAATGTTGTGTAAGGGCTTTTTTTTTTTTTTTTTTTTTTTAACTTTTATTTTATTATTAGCTTGACTTCACAGGCTTTGTGTATATATTATGGCTTCCCGTTTTGTGTATGTTTGGTTTTGGTTTTTGAGACAGGGTTTCTCTGTGTAACAGCTCTAGCTGTCCTGAACTAGCTATGTAGATCAGCCTATCCTCACAGAGATTTACCTGCCTCCTGCCTCTGCCTCCCAGTGCTGGGATTAAAGGTGTGTGCCACCACCGCCCAGCCCTGTTCCATTTTTATGGGATTCCTGAATGTGCCAACAAGTGGGTGGCTGTATCTATATTTTTTTCCCCCCTTTTATTGGGTTCTTTTCCTTCTGATTGTTTTTTGTTCTATGACTTCTTTATTTTTATTTTATCTTATTACATTTTATTCTATTATTATCCCTTAGAAATATCTTTGTTTCCTAACAACAGACAGAAAGGCAGTGGATTTGAATTGGAGGAGAGTGGGGAGGAACTTGGAAGTGTAGAAGAAAAGGAAAACACAACTAGAATATATTGTATGAAAAAAGCCTATTTTCAATAAGGGAGAAGATTATATATAGTATGTATATATTTATGTATGTATGTATATCTTGCAAATGCCAAAGCACTATGCCATTTTTATCTTTATGAGTAAAGAGGAAAGATAGTAATTGGTATTTGACTGGCCCTGGGTTCAAGTCTCAGCAACATGTAAATCACCCTGACAATTTCGTTTGCACCCCAAAAAAATAGTTCTTTCTTACCTCCCCATCTATTCAGAACTTTGCTTTTCTTAGCCAAGTTGCATAACATTTCATTCAAATTACAGTTCCTAGAAAGTTGCTCAGACTGATCTGTACACGTGTCACGCATGTCCCACTTCATGGTCCTAACCATTTGTTGTTGTTGTTTGTTTGTTTGTTTTCCATTCTCTGTGTAGCTTGGCTGTCCTGGAACTCACTCTGTAGATCAGGCTGACCTGGAACTCACAGAGATCCACCTGCCTCTGTCTCCCAAGTGCTGGGATTAAAGTCAGGCGCCAACACTGTCTGGCCTCCTAAACATTTAAGTTGTCAACTTTGCTATGATTTCCTGATTGTCTCATCCCCATGAACAGTACTTCTATTTGACTAGCATCAGTTGCCTCCCAAAAGCTCCTTAAATGGTGAATGAATAGCTATGACATAGATGACAGCTCTGTCAGGATGTTATAAAGTCGTCAGCATCCTGTCTGATGCACAAACTATACCAACAATGACATCCATTTACCAGGCTTCAGAAAATCCAGCCCTTTGCTAAGCATCCAGCTCAGAGAAGCCACCGTGAAATGCATTCAGTACTAGGACCATTCTCACTCTACAAGTGAAGAAAGCTAAGCCTGAGAGGTAGGAGCCTGAGGGATGCACAGAGTGAAGGGGACCGGGAATCCTCAGCCACCCTTTTCACTCCAGGGGTTAGATGCTGACATGACACCCACCTAGCTTATATGTTGCGATTTACACAAAAGCTGCACTCTATCTTATTGCTGGCTGTATTCTATCTCAATGCCCCCCTTTCCAAAAAATCAGTTATCAATGTATTCCTCCACCAAATCTCTTTAGATAGTTGCTAAAACTACTTGAGTTCATGGATAGTTCCTACTACGTTCCTCAAAGGATAAAGTTGCTGTGGCCAAAAGATTTGCACAGAGGAAGGAAAAGAAATTACTGATCAAAGGGCCAGGGTAGGAGAATGTGCCTGCTGACTTCACCTGGCTATGGTCACGACAATGAAGTGGAGAGCTGGGGGGGGGGGGGGCTGGTGCTAACTCATTCTTTGTTTTTCCGTTCACCTGGCCTCTTTAGATATTTTGATTGAGAAACACTCCCGAAGTTCCTCGGACTTCCCTGGTGAGTAAGCAAAGCAACTCCACAGGAACCACGTGCCCGCTTCCTATCCAAGATGAGAAAGGAATCCCAGCACTCTCAGATTTGTGAAGTTTAAAATTGCTCTGGGGAGTTCTGAATGCAGAAAAAGACTTTTCAAAGAAGCAGAAGGTTTCACAGTTGTGCATCCCCAAAACAGCCTGCAAGTTCCTAAAATGGACACAGCATGGAATTGATAAATGAAATAGTATTCGTTGAGGAAAAGAAATTCCCTGGACTGGGAGGAATGCTCCCCCGACATGTACAAAGCCCTGGACTTGCTCCCTAGCGCTGAAAATGGAAATTTAAATATAGAATTTCACAATAAGAATACTAAACAAAGCCATCAGTGGACACTTCAAAATGCCTCAGGAATGGGTACAGCATCTGACTGCAGAATGCATGGGGGTAGGGTGGGGTGGTTTTGTACTTGATTCCTGTTTTGACGAGTTTACCAGCTTAGGTTGACAAACAGGAGTTGAAGAGAAGAGCTGCATGGAGGCTTTAAGAGGAAGGGTCTGGTCTTCCGGAAGCAGACCCCCTGAAGCCCAGCTACTTGCTCGCTGTGGGCCTGCAGCTGATGGATAAACCTCTCAAGTCCTCAGGGGCTCAGTTGTAAGAGTCCGCTTAACCCCATGTCACAGGATCATCTCAAGCCTTAAACTACTTACTATCGGGTTTCATCCACTGGCTCCCAAGCAGAGGTACTCACCCTGGGGAATAGAAAGGAAGAAAACCCACAGACTACCATCACCGAGGCCCCTTTCCACTCATCAATAGGCCACTCCTCCAATTCCTTTGTTAATGGGACTCCCCTAGCAAGAATCACCACAGTCCTTCTAAATACCCAATTCAAGGAACAGATTTTATCTGCATCAATTGTCAGTGTTGCCTACAACTTCCTCCTTGACACTTTGGGACTCTTGTCTTCCTTGGTGACCCAGCAATACCATCCTCAGCACTGCCCAGCCTGGTGTCAAGATTTTGTCATTTTCCTCCTGACCAGCTACAGCCTCCTTTCTGGTCCTCTGCAGAACGGCTCCTCTGCCATCCTTTCCTCACACGGTAGCCCAGCGTTCATCCTAACATGGAAACCATCACGCCTCTTCCCCAAGCCGGCACCACCCCCATTCCCTTTGACCTTCCTCTCACTCAGGGCTCGCCTTCTTGCCCCACCACTCCAGTGAACCAGAAAGCAGCAGTGTGGACAAAGAGACTTGTTTAAAATTTCAAATTTCCTAAGGATGGCAGGCAGTATGGTTTCGGAGGGTAAGACCTTCTAGGCTAAAAAGCAGCTGGTAGAAAAACCAGACGGTAGAAAACCAGGCCCTTGGCGGCTGAGCAAAAGTAAGTATGCAACAAAGAGGTGGAAAGGTGGTTGGGTGTCTAAAGTATGCACTATGATCCCCAGTGTCCACGTGAGAAGCCCGGAGCTCCTGTAACCCCAATGCCAGAAGGTGGAGTGTAGATCCCAGAGGCTCACTGCCAGCCAGGCTAGCCCAAACATCAAACTCCATATTCAGTGTGAGACTCATCTCTAAATAAATAAATAAATAAATAAATAAATAAATAAGGTGGGGAGCCTTAGAGAAAGACACCTTACTTTTACCTCCTGCCTACACACACACACACACACACACACTCACACACACAATCGGTGAGCATAGTCCTCGTATACACATGTGCTTACTCATACACCACACATACACACATGTAAGAATTAAAACAGTAAGTGTTCAACAAAGATGTGTTATTAAATCACAATTACGGCTGGGCCTGGTGCCACATGCCTTTAATCCCAGCACACAAGAGGCAGGGACAGGTGGATCTCTGTTAGTTTGAGGCCGCCTGATCTACATGGTAAGTTCCAAGCTAGCCAAGGCTACAGAGCAAGGCCTTGTCACACACAAAAAAAAGTAAAAGTAAATCACATTTCACCATAATACCTTGTACATTTCAAAACTAAAGGCCACCTTAGTTTAAGAGTAAAGCCAGCTGGGTGGTGGTGGTGCACACCTTTAATCCGAGAGGCCAGCCTGGTCTACAGAGTGAGTTCCAGTACAGCCAGGGCTACACAGAGAAACCCTGTCTCTAAAAAAAAAAAAAAACAAAGAAAGAAAAGAAAGAAGAAGGAAAGAAGGAAGGAAGAAAGAAAAGAAAAAAGGAAAACCTTAGTAATTATATTTTCACCCAAAGAAAATCTGAGCTAGAATAAATTAAATGAAAACACATATTCCATTCAATAAATGCTAGCATCTTCATAGTGTAACTTATCTGCATATTTTATTAATTGGTTATGTTTTTTGGTGAATATGAGCATAAATTTCCAGCTAAAATGTTGTTGTATTTAAAATGGTGGATTTGAAGAATGCAATGGAAACAGAAAAACATAAATGAAAAGAAACTAAATTCTTTGGTGGTGGTGTATGTTTCAAGACAGGGTTTCTCTGGCTGTCTTGGAACTCGCTCTGTAGACCCAGCCTGGCCTTGAACTTAGAGATCCACCTACTTCTGCCTCCCAAGTACTAGGATTAGAGGTATGCTTCCACACACCCGGCAGAAACTGAATTCTTAAATAAAATGTTATAATGACATTTGGATGGCCTTTACAAATATCTTTGGAAGTTATTTCCTGACCTATAATTTATATTATAGATGTATGTATTTTGTTTAAACACACACACACTATGAAGGGCCTCGTCATCTGCGAAACGGACTTCCTCAGCTTCAGTTGCAATTCTCCCCAAGGCCAGGCCTGAGTCACTCCATTCAAGAGAAGGCTGGGACAGTGGGATTCAGATGACAAGCATTTTCCACACTGAATGGCATTGGTTAAGATAAGACATTGTAAACGTCAATGGTGCTTATTTTGAAGTCTAAACTATCATGCTTTTAAAAAAAGTCATTTCCTTTAACAGGAAAACAAGTCATACTATAGAGTACAATGTTTCCCTTTGGAAAAAAATATAATAACCTAGCCTCCAAGGGTAGTAGAAATGCTTTAGAAAAAAAAAAAAAAAACTTCAAGAGAGGGAAATTCTACACTTCCTCTCATGTGCACATGTTTTGTTGATGTGGAATCATCCAAAACATTTATGTATTTTCCTCAGGACTGAGGTTGGGAATATCTGAAATTTATAATCACATCAATATAATCTAGGGCTTGCCAAATAAATTCTACATGATTCCAACATACATTATTCATTTGTTTTTATGCCAGCATCTAAAAACTATCATAACTTTGCATTGTAACACAAAATAATTTCAGCAAACATTACAAAGATGATTTAGGAAATGAATACATGTTTGCAAGTTCCTAAAGTTTTGATACTTCTAAAACACTTATCTAAAAGGGGGACCTTTTTCTTAGTATTTCATTTCTTTGCAATGACTTTGCAGAACAGTATGGAAAGTGCAGTTTCAAGCAATTTCATTGGCCATCAATTCAAAGTCCTGAGGGGTCAAACAGTGTATGTTCATTTCTTATTTGCTAAACTCTATTTTATGTCTCAATTCACTGTCATACTCACCATTTTCAACAATCTTGATTTCTCTTTTTTTTTTCTACAAATAAAATGCCCTCACTTGATTATACTGCAAACCCTTCTCTTGCCTACTGATTGAGCTATATGTTTGTTTTCAGATGATTTGTGTGTTTACAGCTATCAAATCCATCCCAGAATATAATAAATTAGATTTTGTCTACTTAATAACACTTATCAAAAATAAGGGAAAGGGATTCAACGGGCAGAACACCTGCACAGCATGCAATGAACCTTGGTTAAATCCCTAGGACTGCATACACTGGGCATAATGGTGCATGCCTATAATTACATCACTCCAGAGAGGGAGGCAGGAGGACCAGAAGCTCATGTTCGTCTTCAACTACATAGACAGCTCAAGACTATCCTGGGCTACACCAGACGCTGTCTGGAAAAGTTTAAGGCTAGCTTAGGCTACATCAAATCCTGTCTTCGAAAAAAAGAGGATGATGAGCCTGTGTCAACTCTTTTATGATTTTGTTCCAAAATAGCTAGCAAACCCATTTTCTGGTTAAAACAAATGTCTGTGTTGAGGAGTGCCCACATGGACTGGTCCATCAAGTCACACCCATATTTGCAAGCACAGCTTTCTCAAAGGGAAGCTTTATTTTCCCAGGTTTGGGATACAAGATCTCCGTAAAGAAACAGTTCATGGCTTTTGAAAACTGACTCTCAAAGATGGCTCCAAACCTCTACTTCAATGGCTTTGTCTTTGAGCTGGTAGCCTGAGCATAGAGGGCTTTTGTTTTTCTCCCCCTTGAAGACAATGGATTATTAAATCCTGTTTTGAGGAGTGATTTGAAAAACAGCTCCTTATAGTCCCATTTTCATGAGCAGAAGATGGACAAATAGCAGTAGTGCTGGGATTTTAGTCTTTCATGAAATTGGAGATTGTATAACTACATTGGCATGAGCAGGCATGAATTTCCCATGAGAACTCTCTGAACTCTCCTGTTAAGCAAACAACATGGAAAAACCAAATCTGACACTCAGCTAAGGGGGCACGGGAAAAGTCACTGCATACAGGTGATTTGGTGAAAATCTCCAAGTCCTTACAGGGCAGCTGGGGATAAGTGACTGGGGCATTTACAGTTTCTTGAACTTTGGGGTCCCAGGTAGCTGCCACTTTGGCCAGCATGATCTGAGGGGATGTAAAAAGAAAGAGAAGAAATGAAACCCACACAAAAAAAATATTTCCTTTCTCCAAATATTTTTCCTAATGGCACATGGCTCAAAGAATAAGAGTTGAGGCTACATCTCTCCCAGGCATCCCAGCCTGCACGAAGCTTGATAAAGTACTGTCCCATGAGTGAACACAAATCCAAATGCTCTCATGAAAGGAATTTTGTAAGGTTCTTTGTTGCCTTTTTCTTTTCCCTACCCAATCTCTTACCAGTCCTTAAATGCAAGAACTCAAAGAAATTGTGGGAAATCTCCGACAAAGACCTCAAGCTAAGGTTCAGTCTCTACTAAGGAAAAAAAATGAAGTAATTTCTGATGTGGGGGTGCTGATCTGGCTAGACTCAGAGGTTCTCAACCTGTAGGTTGTGACTCCTTTGGGGTCACATATCAGATATTTACATTATGATTCATAACAGTAGCAAATTTATAGTTATGAAGTATCAATGAAAATAATTTTACAGTTGGGGGCCACCACAACATGAGGAAGTATATTAAAGGGTCACAGCATCAGGAAGGTTGAGAAATACTGGGCTAGCGCCTCATAAAGGAAGAACACAGAATAAATGTTCCATTCCAAGAGATGAATTTGGTTACTGGATAATGAAGTACATTCTTTATCATAAAAATTTTGTGATCCAAAATTCAGTGGGTGGTAGTATGTCCTCAACTTTATACACGCCTATAAATCCTAATTCTAACCTTACTTCATTGAGCAGTTGGGGTCGGAGTGGTGGATTTAGTGATGAAAATAATACTGGCATCTTGATTCCCACCAGCTCTACAACTGGGATTGACTGTTAAAATACCAAAGAAAGACAAATAACAGATGCCCGCAATGAAATTCCAATCTTCATGAAAATCCATCCGTAAATAAAATGTTCCCCCCACCCACCCAAGGAGCCTGGGGGCCTGGGTAAATTTGGACAGTGTGTAACCCAAAGTCTGGATAAGATGTTTTGGAATGAGCCCCACGGAGAGCCGTGAACTGTGGTGTAATGCCAACTCTGACTACCATTAAAGAGAAGTGATCACAGCCGATTGTCTCACTGCAACACTTCAAAGAAAAGGCAATATAGCTGCATTAAATTCAGGAAGGAAAAATTGTTTAGTTGCATCTTTGTTAACAATTTGGAAGCATCCATTGTACGACTTCTGTAATGCTATTGAGCTGGTTTTATTAAGGGAAATTTATAGCAATGTTAGAAATTAATACCTCTCTTATTTCCTCCACTGCCTGACTTTATTGAATGCCATGGGGCATATTAATCAGTAAAGCCAAGTAGTGCATGAAATAAAAGTATAAATTAACCTGTAACATGAATGTAAAAAGGGCTTAATAAAATAGAAATAAATAACACTTTAATGATAATCAACCTGCCCTTCCTGAGCCAAGCAAAAATTGTGACAATGCCAAACACCGGGTCTAAAGAGCCCCATCTGTCTACACAAAGTTTGGAGAAAGAGCTCACAGACATGGAAGGCAGATGACCAGGAGCCAGGAAGGAGAGCCTCCAGCCATGGTCCAAGCAACTCAGCAGACAAACTCACGTGCCGGTGTTCTTGTTTTTGAGCACTGTATAGCAAAAGATCCTACTTTATATCAGGTGGTTATATTTTGGTTTGGGGGGATGTTTTTGGTATTTTTAGGGTATGGGGGTGGGACAGGTACTTTTGAGACAAGGTCTTGGTGAACTACAGTTGGTTTAGAACTCACAGTGTAGCCCAAGCCACCCTCAGATTCATATTAATCCTCCTACCCAAGCCTCCTAAATACCGGGACACAGGCCTGTACTACTTCACCCTGGGGCCCGGTCAGATGGTCTGGAAGACAATGATTGTCTTAGCTGGGTATGATGGTAAATATCTGCAATCCTAGAACTTAGGAAGCTGGGGCAGGAGGATCATGAGTTCAAGGCTACCCTGTGCTATACCGCAAGGCCCTCTCAAAAACAAAAAGAAAAAGATTGTCTTATTGGGCTTTCTCCAAACCCAGTATGTTCTGGTGCTTTCAAAAGGATAGCATATGACTTCTTGATTTATTAATATAAATTATATGTTCTTCACATATTTTTAATTTTATGTGCTATGAAAAGATTCTGGGGTTTTTGGTTTTGGTTTTGTTTGGTTGGTTGGTTGGTTTTTTGGGTTATTTGGGGGGAGGGGTTTCAGACAGGGTTTCTCTGTAGCTTTGGAGCCTGTCCTGGAACTCAGTTTGTAGACCAGGCTGGTCCCGAATTCACAGAGATCTGCCTGCCTCTGCCTCCCAAATGCTGGGATCAAAGGTGTGTACCACTACCACCCAGACTATGAAAAGTTTTTAAATATTTTTTCTTTAATTTAGGGTCCCCTTATTCTTCATTTGTTTTATTTCTACTATGGACACTGTCTTACTGTATAGCCCAGGCTATCCTGGAACTCCATGTTCTTATGGCCTCTACCTCCCAAATGTAAGATTGTAGGTATGTGTCACTAACCCCACCCAGTGTGTGTGTGTGTGTGTGTGTGTGTGTGTGTGTTTGTGTGTGTGTGTGTGTGTGTGTGTGTGTGTTGGAATCCAGGCAGAGCCTGTACATGCTAGGCAAGTACTCTACAGTTGAACTACACCTCCAGGCCATCCCACCTTTCATTTATTTGTATTACTATAGATACTCTCTTTTTGCATCAAGTGAAGTACTTAACACATTGTATCCATAAAGTATGGGCTTTTTTTTTTTTAAGACAACAGGTATTGTTGGACAATACTTGATACAACTGGATGTCACTGTAACTTATTTGCAAATTTCTGTCAGCATATGACTGAATAAACCACAGTTCCACAGTACAGGTTACCTGAAAGAAGCCATAAAACAACCCCAACCCCTTGCAGAAATACTAATGAGCTATAACTTGCAGCCATGTCTGCATATCTGTGTCACAGCAACAATCAAAAGGAGATTGTGTTTGGGAGTTCACTTGCCCTGTGTATCTGTTAGCCAGTAGCATGGCTCAGCAGACTGAAGCACTTCCCACATCCTAACTGCATCTGCACCCCACCCCACCCCTGCCCCATTCCATGGATAGAGAGACTTGACTCCCAAAAGCTGTCCTCAGACCTCCACACTCCTGCCAGCAAGTATCACATACAAGCACACGCACACACGCATGCACACACACTAATAATAACAATAACTAAATAAAAAGTATCTGTTAACTTTATCAGAGTTATGAGGAATAAGATAATGCATTAGCATTTGGAATAATAATGTGGAATGTTATTTGCAGTAGTCATGGAAATAAAATGAGCACACACTCTACTCCTGGGTTGTGTTCGCTGATCAATCAATCATCAAGGGAGATTTTTTTTTTAATCATATTAAAACTATGTGATAGGGGCTTTTAAATTATAATTCTTTATTTTGCTTTCTACTTGCTATGCTATCAGTTTGATTAATTCTTTGAGGATCCTGTACCTTGTCACCAAATCGAACAGCCTAGAGCATAATTCCTATTAAATCTCATCCAAAACCCTCCCTAGCTCCCACTGCAGCACATGGGACGATCTCAGAGAGCCCACTGCTCAGCCCTCCTCTGATGGGGGCTCTTCCCATTGCCTACTATAGTTGCCTCCGCCCCTCTGGGAACTGCACAATCCACTCCACCACCTTCCCCATCAAGTTTCCCATCCTCCAAGGCTTGAGGCAGGATTTGTGCCAAATGATTTTGTCTACAGTTTTCTGGTCACTCGAAGGTCACATTGTTTTCAATACAGAGAGAACTAGTGATGCTGTTTATCATAAACCTCTATTTGGTACTGTTTTTCAAAAAAGAAAAACAGTTATTTATTTATATGTTTTCTAGAAAGGGTCTCAATATATAGCCTGACTAACCTCAAACTCACTAAGTAGACGGTCTAAAATTCCAACCGCTTCTGGGTCCCAAGCCCTGGGACCATAGGTATGTGCCATTGCACTCAGCATTATTCTTAAGTATGTGTTACTTTTAATTTATCTGTTTTGTGTCTTTGTGTGTATGGGGAGATGCCTGGCCCTGGAATTAGTGGAGGTCACTAATCAGATTCACTTCCATCAAGTAAATCCCAGGGATCAAACTTGCCTTGGCAGTCTTGGTGGCAGCCACAGAACTGGCTCATCAGCCCTTTGTCTTAATTTTTTAAATCATATTTTTACCCCATATATATTTTAGAGCCAATATTCTACACCCTTGTCAAAGCTGATGCTTAGTTTATGCTATTCCTAATGAAACTCAAAAGTCACTCAATAGAAATTGTTTAGATTTACAAAACAAGTCTTACCATTGTAAGTGATTGTTCTACCGCTATAAGACAGCCTTGAGTTTAGGCCCTAAGCATCACTCCAGAGTTCCTTCCCCTGCAGGGGATCGGTAAGTGAGCCACAATATGTAAAGTGCATGCCCACAGGCATTAAAATGGTTTACAAAGCAAAGAGCAATTCAAGCATCCTAAATTGCCTTACAGTAGCACAAAGCTACTGATCCACAACCTCATCAAACTCCAGAACATAATATAAAGGCCACTGAGCTTTAAATGTTACCAACTATAAAATTTAAAACTGAAGTCTGGCTCATATTAGGATACAATGATTACCAGAGGGTCTTGCCTCACTATCACCATCACAAAGAAAGCCACCAAGTGATCCATTTCTGAAGGGCCAGACCCTCACCTAGCCCCCTGCTTTGGCAGCCATGACAGGCTGCAGAAAAGACCCAGCAAGACAAAGGCCTCTGACTTAGCAGCATGTACTGAGGCCCTGACCTTGCCCTAATCAGTAGGAAACAACTGCCAGATACCCTCCATATGGCAGGGAGCCCATCAGAAGTTTGCTGGCAGGCTCTGGATGTGCTTTACTGATAATAGTGGAATGTAGTATGCACCAACAGCCCTGGAACGGTCTCCAGGCATAGCAACCTTTCTGCAGCTGCAGCTAACCAATCAACTCAGGACGGCACCAGTACTGAGACTGCTGCTATGCAACTAGCAGACACCCAGACACCCCCTTGCTCTACCCCCAATATATGCCCTGTCCCACTACTGCTCAGGGTCCCTCTTACTCCACCTGCTGTGTCTGACTGGAAGGACCTGAGTTAACTAGTAAATTAAAAAGACTCTTTGCTTTTGTATTGGATCTGGTTTCTTGGTGGTTTGGTGGGGGGGGGGGTTCAGAGTCTGGGAGCAACAGTTGCAATTTCTTTGTTACAGGAAAGAAAGGGAATGGGATAGGGATGGGGCGCTGGAGACAGCTCAGCCGTAAAAGTAATTGCTATTCTTGCAGAGGACCCAAATTCAGTTCCTGGCACCCACAAGTTGGCTCACAAGCATCCCTAAATCCAGTTCCAGAAGACCTGATCTGGGACACCAGACATGCCCATGGTGAAAACACAAACATGAAGACATGAAGACACTCATGCACATAAAACAAAATAAATCGGAAGAAACGTGCTTTAAGTCATAAGCTAGAGGTTACAAGAAGATAGCTGCAAGAATGCATAGGGAAGTTAGATGCTTTCAGTAAATACATTCTTTTGGCAGTATTGAAAGACAAAGGAGATAATTCTCCTCTCAAGTTCTTACCAGTCATTTCCCTTCCCCTGGCTAACATCCTGGTAACTTCAGATGCTTAAAAAATAAAAACGGATGCTTCTATGACTTAAAATTTGAGTCATTTACTGAGTGGTGATTGTCTGTGTTCTGCACGTCTATGTCACACATGTACCCAGATTGCAAACATCAACGTCCTAATTGTTAAGACAGAACACAGCTATCATAATTATTCCAATCTAGCTTGAGAAACTGCAGACGGTAAAACAGTATGAGCTCCCCCTGCTGTTTTGACTGCTAAACTTAACTAACATTTCCGGTGCCCGGGGAAGGATGTCCTGATTCCAAGGCTGGTTTGTAGACAAAGGGTAAAGAAAACAGAATTAAAATCCTGTAGCATTAATCTATTAGTGGGCCGACAAGGAAGAGATGTGAGGCTGCCAAGGCATCTCATGGCGTGGGGGGGTTGGGGGAGACTGGACATGAAGGTGTATGGGGCCTGGGCTCTGAAGGCCATGCTCCATTTACAGATGGCCCAGGCTAGCCCAGAATTTGAAAGTTTCCCGGGTCGGCTCTGGGGACATGGGCCTGGAGCTGTCACTTCTCCCAAACTGAGCCTGGCAGGGCAGCACTGAGCAAAGGATTTAGAGAAACCGTAATGACATTGAACAGGAGGCTAGCTTAACATCTTGTCCAAGTGCCATCCGAAGCCTCCTCCGGATGACTGCGTGGAGCGCTGTAGGCTAACGAGGGGGACCATCTGCAGTGCTTGGCTGGCAGCTGCGCCCCCTCATCCTGCACCAATGCCTCCTAAAGGGATGCTCTGCAGAGGGCTCCCAGCTCCCAGCGCAGGGGAAGAGTGCTGCTTCACAGCCATGGCATCTGGAAGCCAAACAAATATTTAACTGTGTGTCTGTATTTTAGTAGGTCTCATGTCTGCAGATGCGAATAGCAGAAGGAACATGCAAGTCTGTTTATTTGTAAGTTTCTCTTTATGTCGTCACATTCAGGGCCACGAATAAAAATGTTTATTTCTTTTATAAAATTTTTATAGACCATCTTACACGCAGGGAAGATTGGAATTGAGTGAACTGGTTATTTGCTGGTTATCATTATTTCAAAGTCACGGACTGATCTCTAAAGAAGTGTTGTTTTGTTTTGTTTTTTGTTTTTGTGTTTTAACTCAGGAATATTCAGACTCCTTTCCTTTAAATGTGTTCTTTTGCAATATACAGTTAATTCCTGACTGCATAATTTCAAAAATAAGAAATAACACTGCAATGATAATCTTAAAGTCTTTATGAGCAAATTTCAAATTATGATGGGATGGTATTTTGTAGCATTTGCTTGGCAGCATATGGGGAATTATATAAAGATTATAGTAGGCATCAAAATATTTTAAAGCAACCACTAAAAGGTTTTAAAGATATGCCTAATGACAAACTCAGCATTTAAAATAAATACTACAGACTACAAAGATGATGTCAAAGAGCATAAATTATTTTGGTTTGGTGTGATTCTCAAATTTTTATGGTAATTCATCTATCACTTCTATTTCAATTTGTCCTCTGTCATTAATATAGCCTTTTTGAAATCAATTCTCTTTCTGCGAAAATACAATGATACTTCCTTTAATGTATGATTTAAAACTTAGTCAATTATATAAGCTTGACTTCCACCTTAAAAGGTGAAAGAGAAAACAGAAAACTTTAAAAAATTCTGTCTTTATGCATCAAAGGTTAACAGATTAATTGCAACAAGGAAAGGCAACATTTTGACTAAATTGGCAGGAACTGGGTGAATTCTCCATACAAAATACTCAGATTCAATAACAGAATAAAATATCTCATACAGCAGCACCATGGCCGTCTATTCTGCAGTTAGATGTCTCTCATCAGTAAGGTTTTAAACATTATTTCCCAACAGCACACACAGCAGTCAAGCTGCAAGGTTAACCTGTGGTGATGCTTTCTTCCTGCATCTCCAAAGCTAGACTTACCTTTCAAAAATATTACAAGTGGTCCCACCTGGAATGTCCTTGTTCTCCATAACTGACACAGATCTACAAATGAAATTTCTAAAGAAAGATCCTTAACCACCCTCAGCTTGTTTTCATAATAAATTCCATGTGTGTTATTAGTAATATTGATTTTTAGCAATCAGCAACAGAGTTATAAAGAGCCCCTACCATTTAGTGAGTGTGACATCTCTGCTTTGGGATTTATTTATTAGCAACTTCTATAACCCCAGCACGATCAGATATTGCTTAATTAAAGAAATAGCCTGCCAAAAATTCTCTTTGTTCATCAAATAAATGCCTCATTTTCAGTTTTCCCAAAAACCATCATAGTGTGCGTCCCTTCAAGAGGACTGAGCTCCACACCCAAATGTGCTTCGTCTCACCTAAAAAGTGTCTTTTATGTATGACTTTAGTATTTTTTTTCCGTATAGGGTACCAGATACAAATGCCATCCTAAGAGGTTTCTGCTCTGCTAAGTATCTGAGAACTGTTCCTCTCAGAATTCCTGTGCACACCATAAATATTTGCTGCCTCGAAGCAAACATATATTTCCACTTACAGTCCGTCCTCAGTGCTGTCTGTGCTGAGACTACAGTTATCACATGGCTTAGGTATATAGTCAAACCGGTCTACAAATGAAAAACAAAAGGCTCAAAACTCATTAGCAAAACCTGACCTGCTCGGTCGAATGCCAGGAATATTTAAATAAATAAATGATCTCAAATCCTTTGGGAGATTGCGTTTGTCTGGCCTTCTCTCTCTCTCTCTGCCACTGGACTACTTGCTTATCTAAATTCGTCTATAATCACATCGTCTACTCCTTGCCCTCACCAACGGCAACGACTCATTATGTTGATGAAGAAAAACGATTGGAGGATACAGGAAAAGGGCATGTGGTAAAACAATTCATAATCTGAGTGCGATTTGCAGTTCCTCATCGCTACCACTAGCTGGCGCGAGAGGTCTAAAGATGTGATGATATAGTGCATCACCGCTTGTTAATTAATAAAACTGTTTTCAAGCTGCTAGTAGTTTACCTGATGAAAATGTTTGATCCAATGCGGCAGCAAAGAGGCAGACATTCTGGTGAAAACAACTGTATTGTGTGTGTTTTGTCTTCTTGCAAAGAAATAAAAATGTATCTTTAAAGAATGAGTGAGTAGCTAGGTGGTAGTGGCATGCGCCTTTAATCCCAGCACTCGGGAGGCAGAGGCAGGCAGATCTCTGTGAGTTCAAGACAAGCCTGGTCTACAAGAGCTAGTTCCAGGACAGCCTCCAAAGTCACTCTGTCTCAAAAACCAAAAAAAAAAAAGTGTGAGTTTTGCTTTTTAAATCTTATCAAATAATAAAACAGAAAGGAAGCCTTCCCCCCCAACACACACACAGAGCTCAAAATACATATAAAACTATTAATAATTCCAGTTATATAATACTCTGCTAACTTAAATAAGTGCATTATTATGTCTTTGGTCTAAGCCAGAGATGTTTCCCATGTCAAGGTCAAGGGAACACTGCGTGTCTTTCTCCCAAATAGCCTTGGCTTTCTTCTTAGCACACGCTTCTCAGCAGCTTTGGTTTTTCTTGTCCTCAAGCTCACTAGTGAGCATGCGGAATACAGCACCTCTAGACTCATGTTAGGGGGAGGAGCAAACAGATATGCAATAATGCAACGTTGCTCGTTTTAAGACACAGCCCCTGGACAAGTGTGCGAGAGGTTGTGCACTAATAGTAATCACAATGTAAACTAAGACATGCAATATTTAGGGGATCTGGAGAGAACAAATACAAATGCAAAAAAAAAAAATATCCCTAGCCAAGAAAGCAAGAACTTTTCAGGAAAATCTGATATACCTGGTATATGTGATGTTAAAATGTAGAAAGTGTACAATGGTATATTCCAGTTGCTTTGGTGTGAACTCAGATAAAGCAATGACACATCATAATTTTTATAAAGAACCATAGTTTCACTGCTGACCTTTTAAAGTTTCTGGTGCTGCTGCTGAGAATGTCATGTGCTGTTGCCCACCGCCACCCTGTTCTCTGGACCTGGGGAGGAAGAATACTTGGGAAGGCATTGAGATGGAGCTAGTTCCTCTGACCTTGGCTGTGACTTTCACAAGAAGTATGAGGCTTTCCTTCCCAGGCCCTTACCCTAATTCTCCAAAGAAATAAAGCCGGCCTTCTTTGGGGTAGATTTAGATTAAAACAAACTCCTCTGGTCACCTGCCCCAGGGACCTGGAGATACCTGGGTCCAGGAGGTCCTGTTGATGGATGCTCTTGTCCATCCTGAGTCCACTCATTTTTGCATATAACTTGCACAGATGCACAAATCCTCTCAAGGCACTTAAATCCCTCCTTCCTAAATACTTTTTCTAAAATTGTTGCATTAAATGACAAAAACAAAACCAAACACACCGAGGAAAAAAACTCCCTGCACAATGTCAGTGTTTATTCTTATAAATATTTGCAGTGTTTTCCATTTGTAATTGTTTGCATCAATGGACAGAAAGCTGGAGGCTATTGAATGATGGCTATACTTACAACTTGGTCTTTGTACTTACAACTCGGTCTCTCCATCAGCCAAACTTGTACAAATGATTCTTTCCAGGCCAAGACTAACATCCTTTCCTGAGTGGAATTTTCCCTTTAAGGTATCAATAAAGCATCATATTTATTTATTTTGTGTAAATTTATTTTGTGTGTGTCTGTCTGTGTGTGTGTGTGTGTGCGTGTGTGTGTCTGTGTGTGTGTGTGTCTGTGTGTGTGTGTGTGTGTTTGTGTCTGTGTAGGGGTGGGGGAGGTGTATTGCATATGTGTGAGTATCCCCAGACCCCAGAAGGGGTTATCAAATGCTCTGGAACTGAAGTTACAAGCAGTTATTAGCCACCTCATGTGGGTGCTGGAAAGCAAACTCCAATCTTTTCAAAGAATAGCAAATGCTCTTGACCCCTGACGCATCTCTCCATTCCACCTACCTCCGCCTCCCACCAGCCTTCACACACACACACACACACACACACACACACACACACACACACGACTTTTTACAAAGGAGAACATTCAGAAACTGAAAATGAAATCTGAAGAAAGGATCCAAATATTGCAGACACAATACAGAAGTTTGTCCTGACTGCCATGTAATAAAGGGTCAGGTTTCCTCCTTGGCTATTACCAGTAATTTTGCCGCATCTTTTTGGGAGATGTGACAGGAAACTATATTAATCACTGCATGGAATGCCCCGACCTTCCTACAGTTATCTTTTGTTATTTACTGGCTTTGACCTCCGTATGGACTACATTAGGTGCTTCCAACCACCAGGTCCCTCTCCAAAGCCTAGTGGAAGCCTGAGCCCCATGCAGTTTAATTCATATTCCGCTCAACACAGCCGTTTTATTTCCAGTGGAAATTGCTCATTTAATTGCACTGTAAGTTTTATGGGGTATGCCCCAGGCTGCATTCTTTATGCTAGGCATTTCAGTATTTATGAGCAGAGCTATACCCAAAACTTCAAACATAAAGTAAAACCAGCAAAATATGCTCTCCTCTGGTTCCATAAATACTTTTCACCGGTTTCATTATTTTTTTCCAATGAAATTAAATGAGTGTGTTAACCCTGTAGCACAGGCTATTGCCCAGCACCCCCAGAGCTGCTTTTGTCCTTCAGATTCAGGCTGATGCAGCTCCTATTTCCTAGCTGAGAACAGGGGCCAAGGAGACAGCTCAGTGCTTAAGAGCGCCCACTGCTCTTGCAAGGGACCTGAGTTCAGTTTCCAGCACCCACGTTAGGAAGCTGGCAGCTGCCTGTCAGTCTGGCTTCAGATCATTAGATGCCTCTGACCCCCAACAGCTCGTGTACATGACCCCCAAAAGCTCGTGTACACAGCATTGCATGTAACTAATGAAAGAAATAAACACACACTTGGTGTATACATGTTTAAAGGAGGATTCAGAACAGCCAGCAGGGTCCCTGGCCATAGTAAAGCTTCCTCTGCTCATAATAGAAAGAACTTTCCTACAAGAGACTGACCTGGGAAATGTGCTGGCATTGGTGTTTTGTGACCAGGATCTGCTTTTAGAGTAAACAGACACTATGGATTACAGAGCTGAGGCCTGTGTGTGCACTTGAGATGGTTTAAAGGAGGGATGTTGGCCTTTTGCAGATGCTTTTGCCGGTAGCAAATCAAAATGGGTTCCTGGACCACTCATATGCCCGACTCCCCTTGTTTTGCTTAACCTGTGACTATTTTTATATGCTATGGTAATCCCACTATATAAAATACATGAAAGTCTGTTTCCAGAGAATGCTGAAGTTTGTGGCAAATGGTTCTTCGTGAAGACCAAAGGTGACTTTTTGGGTAATTTCAGACAAGTGTCACAGAAGCCTCATCATGGGAGTTTCCTGAAGGCAGGCAGAGAGGGGATGGATAGCCACAGAACAACCTATCTCTTTCTAAAAAGTGTTATCAGGTCCAGTGGGGCAAGCTTTCCAACTGAGGGATGCAAGGATGTAGTTAGAGCCACTGAGAAAAGTGACAGAGCTCAAGGATTAACGTTTAGATGAGGGAACAAAGCTGAATAGAGGGAAATTAAAGCTGTGCTTCTCGAAAGAATAGGAAACAGTTCCAAGATTTAGAAGGTGTGAGAGTCAGTTACACAACCACAGGAAAGGAAATGTTGGATGTGTGCAGTTCTTAGTGAGTCAATGGAGTGGGAAGGGGATGAGAATCCTAACAAATCCTGCCAGATGGCAGATGCACACACACCCAGGGATAGCATTGGTTTAGATCTACACACCACAGCATCTCTGCGGTTATCCCACAGTAACGGAACCAAGTTCAAGACTCGCCCAGGTGGAACCTGCTGCATAGGACTGAACTAGATCCCCTGAATTCAGGTGATAGTGGATGGCAGTGGGACCAGGATCTATCCCTAGTGCATGAACTGGCTTTTTGGAGCCCAGTTCCTATGGAGGGATACCTTGCTCAGTCTGGGGGGGGGGGGAGGCGGGAAGGAGCTTGGTCCTGCCTCAACATGGTGTTAGGACAGACTTGAAGACTTCACTGATTCCCCATGGGAAGCCTTACCCTCTCTGAGGAGCAGATGGGGAAAGGTAGGGAGAGTAAAATGAGGGGAGGGAGGGGGAACTGGGATTGGTATATAAAGTAAAAACAAACAAGCAAACAAAAACAGACTAGTTCAGGCTACAGAAAGAGACCCTACCTGTCTTCAAAAAGCAAAATGAAAGTTTTCTCTCTGTACAAACATACACTCTTCCTCCCCATTTTCAACACAAACACAGGTGGAGAGATTCCTGTTATGAGCACTTTTCTGCCAGCCTGGTCCCACAGCTGTGTCAACCCCAAAATAACACACAGAGATTCTGTTTATTATGAAGTTGTTGGCAAATGGCTAGAGCTTCTTATTAGCTAGCTCTGTCTTAAACATTAACTCATTTCTATCAATATAAGTGTTTCCACGTGGTCTTATCTTCCTGGAGAGAGGATCCGGACCTCTTACTCTTCTTGTGCCCTACATTTCGACTCCTCTGTACTACATCTCCCAGAATCCTCATTGTCTCCTAGTCCCACCTATCTTGCTTTCCTACAGGCCAACAGAGCTTTATTCATTAACCAATAAGAGAAACATATTTACAGAATGCCATCTCCCATCATCTCCTCTTTTCTGTCTAAAATAAAAAGGGCTTCAACTTTAACATAATAAAATATATAACAAAACACTTATAATAGTTATCAAGTAATAACTATAGTTAACAATGTTTAGTCCATTAACATTATCAGAAATTAAAGAAAATATTCTACCATCTATCCTATCTTTATGAGTCTGAAGTCTTATATGTAACTTATCTTTAATCCTAAGGAAAACTATAACCATAACTATTTGTCTTCAACTCCCTCAAAGACCACAGAAGGATAATATATAAACTCTAGAAATGACAGAGACAACTTGCTGCCTAGTCAGCCACCTGAAGTTCTTCTGTAAAGTTCCATCTTTGGCCCATAGGCCATAGTGTGTCTGGTAGACTCCTCAGCAAAGCAGGAAACTTTAAACCATCCATCTGTATTGGCAGTTTGTCAGTCACTTTTCTCTGTGTCCTGCAGACCGTCTGACAGACTGTTCCATGAAGCAAGAACCCTTCAGCAATGTCCATCCTGTATCAGCAGTCACTTTCCTGTGGGTCCTGCATCTACTTTATAAAGCACATAGTTAAAGAGTCTAGACAAGAACGATATCTTGCCCAGATGGCTAGTCTTGCCATATTGGAAACAAACTCCAAAATGAGTTTCTTTGATGTCTATCTTCCCTTCTGACGCAGTTGGTGTTACCAGGAGCAGTTGTGCCTCAGTTAAGAAAAACCTTAAACCATTTTAAATGCCATATTCTGTAGATCTTTGAAAGGTTTGAAGAATGCTTATCCAATTGAAATATATCTCGTATTATCTATAAAATCCTAACAATCCTATGTTTTGACTATTATAGGTAACTATCTATAATTTGTACTTAATTTTACATTACATTTTTAAATGAGCTATGTAAACACAATACTTAAACAAGAGGAGAAATGTACATATCACAAAATTGACCTTAAGTTTGTATCAATAAATGAAAATCCATTTCAATACAAAGTATTCATTTCTATACCATAATCCCCTTTTATCTTTAAAAAGAAATTGGTTGTGATAATTAACCATTTATAACCAACCCCATTTAAATAAAAACAACAATTTATAGACAATATTTGGGAATTTGGGTATCATTCTTTCTAAACTGCTTCCTGCTGGTTGGGGATGCTGTAATGCCATCGGAATCCTAAGAAGACGCAGAAATCTTGGCTGTAGTGGTCTGCAAGGCTGCCTTGTACCAGCTGTTTTGAATGTTGGATCACCTGGGACACTGCTTCAGGGGGTCTGGCTTGATCAAACCATGTTACTCTGGAAGGAATCCACAGCTTTTCATTTTCTGTGGGAACAAAAATAGAAATCCTTCTCCCCAGTAACCTGTTCTTAGACTTAAATTTTGAACTCAAAGAATTTTTAAAATATATAAGTTGGATTAATTTAGCAGCACTGATAATCAAATGTATTTTAGCAGCTGTAGCTCTTTCCTTGGCAAACAAGCAATTTAAAGACATTATAGTATACAGTATCAAGACTCTGTGTGTATTTTCTATTTTTTTATGTGGCTTTTTTATTACTTTCTTTTCCTTTTATTTATTTATTTATTTATTTATAATTTTCATTTTCTAAGACAGGGTTTCTCTGTGAACTTTTGTCTGTCCTGAAATTCACTCTGTACACCAGGTTCACTTTGGAATCACAGAGATCCGCCTGCCTCTGCCTCCTGAGTACTGGGATTAAAAGCGTGCACCACCACTGCCCACTCACTGTTTTTTCTTTTTTAACCAAATATCCCTTTTATTTCCTATCCCAAGCCTATGTATATTTTTAAACACACTGTAAAAACCTTTTCGGTTTTACTTTATCTGAATATGTCTTTACTGCTCATCTCTACCTTTTTTTCTAGCCACATGTCCTGTATCTGCTAAACAGTATTGCTAAAATTAAAGCAGTAGCTGTTTCGGCAGCTGGTTTTCCAATATGGCGGGGGTATATTTACCACCAGCACTGAGAGCTGTGCTCACTGCTTTGGTCTGCACTGCCATCAAGCAGCATGATGACAGCTTGGAGATGTGGTCACTGCCACTGCCAGCTGTTGTACACACCATTCAATTGTTAGCAGGACCTCTTAAAAGAGCCTTGTGGGTTTTTTGTTGCTATGCTGAGTCAAGAAATCTCCCTTAATGGAGTCGCACAAATCTCTGCTTGTCTCTAGCAAAACAGAGCCCGTCCAAGAAAAATGCTTCTACCAAGAAGCCTTGCTTGTCTTTGTTCTTTTGTTTCTAAAATCCCTTTTTAAGCTTTTGTCAAGTTTTAAGTGGAAGTTCTTAGTACCTACATTGCAGGTGACATTTTGTTACAAGCACTTTCCTGCCAGCCTGGTCCCACAGCCCAGTTGGCCCCAAAATAACACACTGAGACTCTATTAGTTATAAAGATGTTGGCCAATGGCTAGAGCTTCTTATTGGGTAGCTCATTTCTATCAATCTAAGTGTTTCCATGTGGTCTTATCTTACCAGAGAGAGAGTCTGGACCTTTTACTCCTCTTGTGTCCTAGAGATTACTGTCTACCTCACCAATGGGGTCATGAGAAATGAGGACCACCTTTATTTATTTTATTGTCTAGGTCTGTTTTGGCCACTTTACCATTTGCTATTTGCTTCTCAAATGACAGTATGAAAGTGAGAGTGTAAAGCCAGGTATGACAGCTGACAGGAAGCTGTGGCAAGGGTGACCTGGGCAGGAAAGCACAGGAGCACCAGGTCAGCCATGGTGACACTACAAGCCACCCAAAGAGATAATGGTGGTTCATTCATGAAGCATCCTGTGGAGCTAGGAGCACAGAGCTGAGCTCTGCATCCCAGGAGAATAAGTCTCAGGTTATTGTAGACATATGACAGAGAGGAGTCTGAGACCTACAAGTGGCTAGAGTAAGTGAAAGGAAGTAATTGATGATCTGTAGTAGAAACCAGACTTTAAGGCTCTTCATAGAATGGTGGCATCAAAGGCAAGGTTTGGGTACTGTCATTGAAGGTCACCCATCAGACACTTGCACAGGCTCACGGGAAGGCTCAGTGATTTTCAGTGAGTTGAGCCTACCTCTAAATTCTGAACTAATGCATGTGATACCCCATCATCTCCTGACCCAGAGGACAGGCGTGCTATCTGTTTGAAGCTAAGAGCAGCTTGCCACTTAGCTCAGCAGTTTCTGAACTTGGCAATAAAAACAAATAAGCTGAAGGGCTTCTCAAGATTCTCTTTGGTTTTATTAGTGGTAATGAGACAACAGCCCTCAGTGTAACCTTCAATAAGGTTTGAAAGAGCACTCTGTGTGTGTCCTGTGTACTTAATTATCTGAACACTGTTTGAAAACAAAAATCAAATTTCTATTATCTGCTATCACCTGCCATTAACAGTCTGGGAAATATAAATTGCATTCAGGTGAGTTTGGCTTCATGTTTGTTGTTTGCAAGAAACAGAATCTTTAATCCCAGCACTTGAAAGGCAGAAGCTGGTGAGTATCTTTGAGTTCAAGGCCAGCCTGGTCTACAGAAGGAGTTTCGGGCCAACCAGCACTACATAAAATAAATACCTAAGGTCAGAACCAGAAATGTGGTCAGTTCTAACATGCTGAGTTGTGTTCCTCCTGTCTGAACAGCAGCCAACAGAGTAGCCACCCTCAAACGGCAGGCCACAATTGACCATGTTCCCAGGACAATCACTGAAGATGTCTGAACTGACTGTTGAATTGTGTATCTCCGAAGAAAGAGAGCTGTTCATTTTACACTGGTTCTCTGGGTCTGTGAGAGGGCTTGGTGGGCACAAGCCTTCAGACAGGAGTTTGAATTGTCATGATGGAAGGAGAGGATCAACCTAAGTCTTTGAAAAACAAAACAATGATAACAAACATGGGCTGCTTGTTTACAGTGTTCTCCAAGTAAAGCAAAGAGAAAAACTATGTTTGCTTTAACCTCTGCCCTGAGTTCATTCTTGGTCACTGTTCCTTCCAGAGATATTTCTTAACTGTCCAAAAAAAAAAAAAGCCCTCAAAGCACTACACCCAGACAAGAAAGGAACCCAGCCTGACCCACACAGTACTCATGGTCCCTGGTATACGAAGAAAAGAAGGCAATTTTTGCAGCCAATTTAAGCCTCCAAATAAATAGCACACAGAAGAGCTGGGGCAGGAAGGGCCACTGGATGGCTCTGTTCTTCTACTCGCTGTTTTTTTGGCCCCGGCTTCCTTTCCCGCTTCCCCTTTGTGGACATGGAAGGAAACGTCATTGCTGCTGGGGTTCAAGCATGCCTGGACAGAATCCGCAACCTGGTGGGGCAGGATTTGCTAAGGCCCAAGGGGCCCCTGGCAGGGACCCAAATTGGGTCTGCTACTTAAACATATCCAGACAAGTTTAGCAAACGGTGTGGGAGGCAGGGAGTTAGTGGGTGGGAGTTTGAATTGTGTCAGGGAAGAGGGAGAGTCTTAATCATGGAGTTCATCGCGTGACAAGGGGACTGACTCATTTCCTCCTTTGAAAATCATTCACAGGGCTATTTTTTAACTCTGAGACAATCGGGACAGGAGGTCAGAATCTGTGTACCCAGTGGCATTATCTGGGTATAAACCAGACAGCGTTTGGTATCAAGTCAAGAAAACAAGCCTGTACCATGCCTTTGTACACATGAGACTGAAGTGTCCTGTGGAGGAGCATGGCCAAAGGACAAGCAAGGGCACTCAGAGCCATAGGCTGTTTCGAATCACTCAGTACCTCATGACCCACCTCCTTGGATTCCTAGTATTCCATTAAAAAACAAACAAGCAACAACAAGAAAACAGTAATTGGTAAAGGATATGAGTTTGGGTTTGTTTATAGTGTGGCCAAACCAAGGAGACAAAAGCTCTTCACTTCATTCAGCCTATGGCAGCCTTACAATTTTTAACACGCCATGAGACAAAGGTCAGAAGATGTATGCATTTCACCGTGAGCTGATTTGACAGTAACAGTCCTTTTCTGGAGGGGAGGTGACTGGGCCTCAAGTTGCCTTCGTTGTTTTTCATCTTTGTTATAGAAACTTTTTATTTTTAATTCAGTCCAGGTCTGAAGAAAATGGGGTCAAATTTCATGTTAAGGCCGGACTTTTGAAAAGGAGAGTATGAAGCTAAAAGATCACACTTAGTGTTTTGTTTTGTTTTCAAGACAGTTTCTCTGTATATTTTGGAGCCTGGCCTGGAATTCGTTCTGTAGGCTGGCCTCCAACTCACAGAGATCCTCATGTCTCTGCCTCCTGAGTGCTGGGATTAAAGGTGATCATACTTTAAACTGTAAACAGGAGGCAGAGAGAGCTGAAAGTGGGTTGGGACTGAGAGCTCTGAAAGCCCACCCCTCTCCATCAAAGCCACAACTCCTAAACCTTCCCCAAACAGCACCACCAACTGGGAAGCAAGCATTCAAATGCATGAGCCTCTGGGGACATTTCTCCCTGCAGACTGAGATACATCCCCAGTCCTAAAAGACTTCTGTCTGAGAAAGTCAGAGGGTCTTCTCAAGTCACACGACTGACAATGCCAGAGGATGCTGCCTGCTCCATCAAGTCACACTCCTGTGACTTTTGCCACTTTTGGCTGCTGTGTTCACACCCTTTGTGTGTTTGCTTCTTGTTAACAAAAGAACATCTCATTGCTTTTCTTTCTTTTCTTTCATAGCCTTCAACACTACCTTACACACACACACACACACATACACACACACACACACACACACACAGGATTTCTCTGTGCAGTTTTGGAGCCTGTCCTGACACTCAGATAGATAGATAGATAGATAGATAGATAGATAGATAGATAGATAGATAGATATCAGGAGACAGAAAATAAGCTTCATCATTGATAGGCTAGGTAGGAATCCACAAAGAAATTCTTGCAAGTCTTTCCACAGGCAAGCTAACCAAACAAAAGAAAAGTCAGGCATTGGTGGTGTACATCTTTAATCCAGCACTCAGGACACAGCCAAAGCAGGATATCTGTGAGTTTGAGGCCAACCTGGTCTCAGAGGTTCAGGACAGCCAGGAGTATACAGAGACACCCTGTCTTGAAGAGAGAGAGGGGGAAAGAGAGAGAGGGAGAGAGCCTGGGAACAGAGGTGAGTGGCTCAGAGCATTCCCAGTCAGTGTGACTGAGAGCGGAGTCTGTTACTTCCTCACCTTTATTCAGTATGTACCAGGCACTTTGTTAAGGACCTCTGTTCTTCCACCCAAGAGGTCTAGTTTGCCCTCAGTATATTAGGATTTTTGTTTGCTTGTATGGCAATGGGTCTGGTGACTACCTGCCTGGCCCAGTCTGCCTCCCACATACTATCACCACTGAAATGATGAGTTTCAGAAACCATTGGCTATCAAGCACAGAGCTGTGGGTTCAGTCCCCAGCTCTGGAAGAATCAAAACAAAACAACAGCCCTAGAGTTTACTCACATAGAATGGAAAGAGGCAATCTCAAGTCTCTCCCAAAAGATATAGTTTAGGGGTGTTAATAACATAAAGAAAGCTGGGCATAGCGATGTGTACCATTAAGCCCCGCACTTAGGAAGCAGAGTCAAGCAGATCTGTGAGTTCGAGGCCAGCCTGGTCTGCAAGGTTAGTTCCAGGACAGCCAGAGCTACATAGTGAGATCCTGTCTTGAAACAACAACAATAATAATAACAACACAGAAAAATTGAGTGGTCTAAAGCCTAGGAAAAGGAGCTTGGAGGTCAGGAAAGAGAGGTAGTAGGGACCAATGTCTATACAACTCGATCTTCACTGGAAGCATGCTTGGAAAAAGACAGCATTAACAAGCCCGAGGGTAGAACCTTGTTCCTGTGACACCAAAGGCCATTCACTTAGACTCTTGTGCAGGCTTCATGGGAGGTCAGTGATTTCTATCAGTTGGAGCTACCTCTCTAAGTTCCTAAAAAAGCTATGTAGGTAATCGTTACCTTCATGATCCATCCTCAGAAGTATTATCTGCAGCAAAGCAAATTGGATGTCTCTTGCTCAGCTCTGCCACCTCCCAAATTAATGATAAAAGCAATCAAGCAAGGTCAGAGGGCTTGCTCATGTTTACCCTTGGTTTCATATAGGTTTTCAGTCCCAGCAGTATTTGAATATCTCCTATATACCCCACAAGAACTGAAGCCTCTCCTCACCCTGGAAGAGAAAGAGCTGGTCCCAGAAGGAGAGGCAGGGAAGGAGGTAAATGTTCATCCCCCGGTCAGTCCAGACATAGGGTCAGCTCTTCCAGAGAGAGAGGCTTATGAAGAGCCAAGGACTTTGAAGGTTAACTACAGGAGGAGATCCAGAATGTACTGAGTTAAGGAACAAGGGCTCAGGCCAGTAATGAGGGAGCCAAAACAGAAAGATCCCATGGGTACAGCCCCCAGGGTACAGTGCTAATAGGCAGACAGGCAGCTAGGAAAAAGCAGTATCTGCTTGGGAAGGAAAGCTGGGGGACTAGAGCTAAGTCTGGAAAAAGAAAAACAGTTCAACATAGTCCTAGGACTAGGATACTAGAATAAACAGCACAGGCCACACAGGGCAGAAGCTAGAAGACCCATCATGCATGTTGTATACCAGACACTAAGTACTTTCATGGGAGAGTTCATTTCACCACCAACAGCACCTGTGTGTGACCAGTGGAGTTATCCTCATCTTTTAGATGGGAAAACCAAGGAAAGAGTGGCTAACACGTTCTTATGCAGCTAGTAAACAATGCAGCCTGGCTTCAAAGCTAGGCAATGCAACCCAGAGCTCAGTCATCATACTCAGAGAATATCATAGCAACACTGAAAAGTGCTAATTAATGTTTCCCAGGGAGTACCATGAGATTTGCATCTCACAGTCTACCTCACACAGGTTCTCTCATATCAAGGAAATGATATTGGCTCACCTGACAAATGTTGAGCACACTACACATGGACACAAACATTTGTCCAACAAATGTTTATTTGTCATCTCCCCAGTCAAATGCCGCCCTATGCCCGATGACAGGAATTCCTGCTCTCAAGTACAATCTGCTATGAACTCAGTGGCCATGGGCTAGTACTAGAATTCAGAAGATGAAAAACAATCCTCTTAACTGACTAGTTTCAGACTCTCTCTCTCCCCTCCCTCCCTCCTTCCCTCTCTCTCTCCCTCTCTCTCCCTGTGTGTGTGTGAAAATTTTAATATAAAGCTCTAGCAATTACTGATTTCCCCATCACATCCAGAAATCTCTCATGCAGTATCTGCACAGTAATTCTGCACCTATTAAATGAGTAATCTAGGCCCTAAAAGGCTTCAATAAATGAGCTGCTGTCACCAAACAAATAAGGGGAAGCAATTCAAACTTGGGTTCTTGTTCTGCACATTGTCATGCTCCCTCCATGTCTCTGCACCAACATGACAAAGTCCAGGCCCAGAGAAAAGCCAGTGGTCATCAGTCAGAGAGCGCTACATACTTTCTAAACTAGGCTCAACCCACAGTTCATCTGTGTGGATTATCACAGGAGAAACCCATGTACAATGGATGCGAGATGGATTTGGAAAAAAAGAAGAGTATTGAACTCAAGGCTCACAGCAATAAATTTTGTTTAGTTTGATGAGAAAAAAAATCTTACATTTAACTAAGTATCTCAGACTTAGTGGTGCCTGTGGGCGTGCATGCCTGCCTGTGTGTGATACTACAATGACATTAGGTCTTTTGAGAATACATTTGAGAATTAACCTTCTGTTAATTCACATAAATTGGCAACTGGGAGCATGCTCTATACCTTAGTTTCTGCTATAGCAGAAACAGCCTAAACCAGGCGTTGGTGGCACGCACCTTTAATCCCAGCACTTGGGAGGCAGAGGCAGGCAGATCTCTGTAAGTTCGAGGCCAGCCTGGTCTACAGAGCGAGTTCTAGGACAGCCTCCAAAGCTACACAGAGAAAACTTATCTCGAAAAAACAAAATGAAACAAAACAAAACAAAAAAACCTAACTGCAGTTTCAAGGATATAACAACAAAAAGGCATCCTGACCATCAGGAGACAGATACCAAAACGCAGCTTCCGTTTTTCTTGGTTGTCCCATATCTAACTGCTTGCCTACCTGGTATCAGTTTGAGAGTGAAATGCCCTTCATGGTCTTGTGTACTTAACCATGGTAGTTTCCAGTTGCTGATGCTGTTTGGAGAGATTATAAAACATGAGGGCTAGGGCTGGAGAGGGGACTCAGTGGTTGAAGGTACTTGCTGCTCTTGCAGAGGACCTGAGTTCACTTCCCACCACCCACATCAGGCAGCCACAACTGCCAATAACTTCCAGCTCCAGGGTATCTGATGTTTTCTTCTGGCCTCTGCAGAAACCTACACACATGTGACAGGCACACATACACATGCATAATTTTTTATAAAGATTTTATTTATTTATTTATTATGTTACAGTGTTCTGTCCATATGTATGCCTACATGCCAGAAGAGGTCACTGGATCTCATTATAGATGGTTGTGAGCCACCATGTGGTTTTGGGGAATTGATCTCATGACCTCTGGAAGAGTAGCCAGTGCTCTTAACCTCTGAGCCATTTCTCCAGCCCACATACACATAAATTTTTAAAAAATAATCTTTAAAATAGCATGGGGACTAGATAGCAGAATAGCCAGTGGTAGTAGGTCTTTACAGGATCTAGCTAGGTTTGATTCCTATCACATTTTCTGGTTTCTGATCTACTGAGATGTAAACAGCTTCCAATGCACATGTGCATATGTGTGCGAATGCACACACATGCCTGCCACACAGAGGAACACACACACACACACACACACACACACAGTCCAGAGCCTCTCCACCACACTGAACTGAACCCTGTGAAACCATGAGCTAAAGTAATTACTTCCTCTCTTTCCTTGCTACTATTAGATAATTTGTCACAAGGAGAAAACTGACTCCTCTATCTTGATCCCCATCTTGGTGAACATACAAAACAACACCAAGCACAATATAGCTTACAATTCTCTGGAAGACCCAGAGATTTTCTTTTCTGACCTTATGCATACACACACCTTGTGATCCAGTGGCCATGTGCAAACATGATCCAAGAAAAGTGAAAAGCAACAAATATCGAGAGCAAGCATGAAAAGAAAATAGGAATGCAAAGCATGCCATCAGCTGGCTTGGTACTTTCCTATTGCTGAAATGAAACACCATGACCAAGGCAACTTATAGGAGAAAGTTCATTTGGAACTTAACAGTTTCAGGAGGTGAGTCCATGTTCATGGTAGGAAGTTGGTAGGCAGGTAGGCAATAGGCAGGCATGGCGTTGGAGCAGTAACTGAAAGTAGATGTGGTATGGTTTGCTCTGTGAACACACAGAAAAGATAGCCTACTACATACAGTCTTGGTGGTCTTGTGGTGGGAACTTAGGCCCAAATGGGAGTTCCAGTCTTTCTCCTCTACCCCTCTAAAGGGACAGAAGAGGCATTTCCATATCTGGTATTTGCTAGCTGTCTTGGTTAAGGTTACCATTGCTGTGATGAAACACCATGACCAAAGCAACTTGGGGAGGAAAGGGTTTATACTGCTTACACTTTCATATTGATGCTCATCATCAAAGCCAGGACAGAATTCAAGCAGGGCAGGAACCTGGAAGCAGGAGTTGATGCAGAGGCCATGGGAGGGGACTGCTTATTGGCTTGTTACCCATGGCGTGCTCAGTCTGCTTTCTTATAGAACCCAGGACCACAAGCTCAGGGATGGAACCGCCTACAATGGGCTGGGCCCTCCCCCATCAATCACTAAAAAAATGTCCTACAGGTTTGCCTAAAGCTGGATCTGATCCATCAGATTTTCTCAATTGAAAAATCCCTCCTCTCTGATAACTCTAGCTTTCGTCAAGTTGACACAAAACTGGCCAGCACACTAGCTGTGTAGTCGATTCCTTTGATTCCCTAAGATCAATCCAGAATGAGAACAAGAGAAGACAATGAGAGGCCTCATATGGACCTCACTATTTACTGTCCTACAAGAAGAAGCAGCCAGCCTTTCTGATAGAGGCGAGCGCTGCAGAACATGTTTTGAGACCTTGAGTAGTTTTTAATGGATGTAGGGAGGGAATATCACAGCAAAACAAGATGATTGCATCTAGGCGTTGGAAGAGTGCCTCCCACTCCTTATTTGGTATTTATTAATCTCTCTGGACTCTGAAAACATTGTAGGAATGGATACTCCCTTAAGAAGGACATTACAGGGATGGAGAGATGGTTCAGTGGTTAAAGAGCACTGGCTGTTCTTGTTTGTTTGTTTTTTGAGACAAGGTTTCTCTGCGTAACTTTGAAGCCTGTCCCAGAACTCACTTTGTAGATCAGGCTGGCCTCGAACTCACAGAAATCCACCTGCCTCTGCCTCCCAAGTGCTGGGATCAAAGGCATGTGCCACCACAGCCACCACCACCACCAAGGTACCCCACCACTGCCCGATGTACTGGTTGTTCTTATAAAAAAGATCCATGTTTGGTTCCCAGCACCCATGTGATGGCTCACAGCCAGCTACAACTCCAATCCCAAGGCATACAATAACCTCTTCTGTCCCCTGAGGGATTCACACTGGCATGGGTGGGTATATATATATATAGGCATGAAAGCAAAACATTCATACACATACGTATAAAAATAAGGAGGAAGAAGAAAGAAGAGGAGGAGGAGAAAGTGTGTGTTGGGGGAGGGGAGGAGACAGAGGTTACCTCCATGGGAAAATTTCAACACAAAGTATGAGAAGTAAAGCACTATTGTAGCCTATCTCTCTTTCCACCTATACACAGGCAGTAAACACCAGGCAGGTCAAGTTGCCAGGTAGACATGCTGAGACTAGAGAGAATGTAGAAGATTGACAGTGGACTGGGATTTACAGTAGGCTGTCTGGTCTTCAAAAATGCCAGACACAAGACTGAAGACTTGTAGAGCCAGTTTTATTCACTTGAGTAAGAAGATAGTGGAATTCCCCAAGTGATAACTCCTGGCTCTAATAAAGGAATGACATCATTCCATTTGGTAGAGACTATACTCTTAGCACACATAGCAAAATAGCTGTCATTCACAAAAGGGAGGAGGCTGCCAACCCCAACAAAATTCAGATGCTCACACATCTACCACTGAGCTGAATCTCCACGTCATGTCCTTATCCTTGCTGCCACCTACACCCATGCTTTCCTTAGTAAATTTTGCCATGCAGCCTTGTTTTTGCCTCTTTTCTTTGAGCTCATAACAATTTGGAGCTGATTCTCCTACACTGAGACCAAGTTGTTCTGGAAAGACACCTATAAACAATGCAAAGGATTTAAAACATAACATTCAGTTGTTTTTAGATATGCAATCAGGGCTGGAGAGATGGTCCATTGATTAGGTGTGCCTGTTGTACAAGCATGAGAAACAGTTCAGATCCCAGAACCCATGTGAAATTGGGTATAGCCCTACACAAACCTGTAACCCCAAGACAGAGAAAGACAGAAGAATCCTGAAGCCTGCTGGCTGCCAGCCTAGTAGGAAAAAAATGTGAATATCAGGTTCACTGACAGACCCTGCCTCAAAGGAATAAGTTGAAGAGTGATAAAAGAGGAAATGCTATGCTTTATGGCTTGCATACATACGCCCCCATGCACAGACCTGCATAAATACACATATGTTATTATACACCTCACACACACACACACATACAAAGAGCTTAGTGAGATTTCTCATAAGAATATTAATAATTATGTTTCTTAATATTGTTCTACTTTTCTCCTGTTTACAATTTTCCATATTGAAGATTTAGATTTTTAAAATTATTATGAAAAAATTGTAGTATGTAAAGAGGGAACATGTTTAGCACTATAAGAGTGGATGTTTCATTTCACTTTCCTTTTCTTAATTATTTATTTAGCTTATGTGTTGATGTTTTGCCTACATGTCTGTGTGAGGATGCCAGATCCTCTGGAACTAGAGTTAGAGACAGTTGTAAGCTTCCTTGTGGGTGGTGGGACTTGAACTGGGGACCTCTGGAAAAGCAGCCACTGCTCTTAACCACTGGAGCCATCTCTCCAGCCCTGATTTCACTTTCCAAACTATGAAGGTAAAAAACCCAGTCTGCCAAACTTGGTGGGGTTTTTGCTTGCTTGTTTGGCTGGTTGGGTTTGTTGTTGTTGTTGCTGTTGTTTGGTTTGGGTTTTTGGTTTTTCGAGACAGGGTTTCTCTGTATTGCTTTGGAGCCTGTCCTGGAACTAGCTCTGTATATCAGGGTGGACTCGAACTCACAGAGAGACCTACCTTGCCTCTGCCTTCCGAGTGCTGGGATCAAAGGCATGCGCCACCAATGCCCGGCTTGTTTGTTTTCTTATATAGCACCTAACACACAGTCTCTGTCCTTGTCAGATGAAGACACAATGAAGCTCAAAGGTGGTGGTGGCACATTCCTTTAATCCCACCATTTAGAAACAGAGGCAGTCAGCTCTCTGTGAGTTCCAGGCCAGTCTGGGCTACAGAGTAAGTTTCAGAACAGCCATGGCTATCTGAGGGGGTTTACGGAAAAAGACACTCACATACTCTATTGATGGTTTCTTTCTTTATTCTCTGTTCTCATGTCCCTTCAGTGTTCTTTCTACTGTAAACTTTTTTTCCACCGCTTATATACCCCAACAAAGTTTTTCAGGTAACACAAGAATTACAATGTGGTTACACTCTATTTTTTCATCTCCCTTACATGATTTTATGTTTTATGTATTACAGGTGAAAAACAAATTATCCAAGAAGCTACATACATTCATACTCAAGCAACTTGTTGTACAGCATGTGGGCAAGCAAGGTATTCTTCTCGGTTAGGTCTTTTACTGGCAGGCTGCATTTTGCAGCTACAAAGAAAGGGCCAATTACTTTATTACTTATCTTGAAAGGTAATCTTATAAGGAATCACAAACCCAAACTTTTATATATGAAAAAGAATCAGTCAGCTCTACTTTAAATCTGTAGGACGCATACCCATTAACCAATAGTTTTTTTACATTAGGAGGCTGGGGACAGAAATGGGTATAAGGAATTAATCATCACCTTTGGTCATCAACCAATTCTACCTAGCAAGAAAGGTACACCAGCCATTGATAATTAAGCTGATTTGTTCTTGTTCCATGACCTCAATGAATTCTACCTTCAACTATGTGCCTTTCTAAAACTTTAGATTGTCTTCTCAAAGCTCTTTAACAAAAACATCTTTGGCGGGCTTTGGGGGCATATGCCTTAATTCCAGCACTCGGGAGGCAGAGGCAAGTGGATGTCTGTGAGTTCAAGTCCAGCCTGGTCTACAGAGCTAGTTCCAGGACAGGCTCCAAAGCAATACAAAGAAACCCTCTCTAGAAAAACAAAACAAACAAACAACAACAACAAAAAAAAAATAATCTCAGTCTAACTTTGTTATTTTCAAAGCTTTGTTACAGCTGTGATGCACTTTGAAACCTGTGAACACATCTCCAAACATTAAGGTTAAAAGAATTTAAACTAGCTGGGCTACTGGGATTCAGTTGGTTTTTTTGATTGTTTGTTTGTTTGTTTTGTTTTGGGGGGATTGTTTTTTTGTTTTGGGTTTTGTTTTGTTTTGTTTAAAGACAGGGTTTCTCTGTGGCTTTGGAGTCTGTCCTGTAACTTGCTCTTGTAGACCAGGCTGGTCTCAAACTCACAGAGATCTGCTTGTCTCTGTCCCCTGAGTGCTGGGACTAAAGGCATGTGCCACCACTTCCCCAGGGGAAAAAAAAACTCCTTAAAATTTCTCTCACTTACATGTGTGTGCTGAGGCCTTCAGGCACACATTCACACACACAACCACTGAGATGGCTCAGTGGTTAAGAGTACTGGCTGTTCTTCCAGAGGAAGAACCCTCTAGAAGCAGCACTGGCAGCTCACAACTGTCTGTAACTGTAGTTCCAGAGAACCTGACACTGTTATACCAATGCATATTAAATGAAGTTAAATTATGTTTTAAAAATATATAGGTAATAAAAATATATGCATTGGCACACACAATGAATAGGCATAAAATATATAATGAAATATATAGACATGCACATACAATAAATACATGCAGTTAAAATATATTATCTACACATTATCCTTTGAATTGCTCTTAATATCTTATTGATTCCCTTATTTCATGAGTTGAGGAAATATTTAACATATCTTCATTTTGTGGATGACTTCATAGCTGCATGAAAATTATGTCTCTAACCTTTTAAAACTTATGCCATAAGTTTTAAAATAGATGTTTCTAGAAATATTTTTATTCAACAGCTCAAGTTCAAAATTAAACTCAACTTCCCAAGCAATGTCATTCCACTTTTGAAATTACTATAGTATTGTAATACGTCAAATTTTTCTAAATCTAAACAAGGAAAATACACAGATCTGAAAAATTCCAAAGAGAGTTTTAAAAAAAATTGTTCATTGCTTTAAAATTAGTTATTTAAAAAATAAAAATAAAAAAATAAATTCAAAGCAGACAAAGTGGCTGGGAAGATGGTTCAGCAGGCTGAGGCAATAGCTGCCAAGCCTGGGACAAGCTGGGTTCTATCCTTGGGACCTCCCACAAGTTGTCCTCTGGGCTCCACATTCCTGCTGGGCCATGTATACATCCACAAACATAAGTAAATGTAAAACGCAGACAATGCCAGGCCCAGTGGCTCACCCCTGCAATTCAAGCATTCTGCAGTAGGAGGATGGTGAGTCCAAGTGCAGACCAAGAATAGTGAGCTTCCTAGTGGCGCAGTGAGACCTTATCTAAAGATAAGGCGGGGAGGGGAGATAAGGAGATTGTGAGGAGAATAAAACCAAAGCATAATCAATGCTAAAGATAAATGATTTTAATACTTTCCCTGGGCAAAGGTCAACAGAGAATGTACCTTGTTAAATAGATGACTTGTGAACATTTACAGGGGAAAATAAAAGATTGATCATCAGTCCAGAATTATTATTGAGGCAAGAATTATGGTGTAGACTAATCCATATACTCACCTTGTTCCAGAAAGTGGGAAACCATAAATCCCTGTTTAATTGATCTATACTTTCGGGTGAGGATACACCAAATAACCATCAATGATTTGTACATCTTCCTGAAAAGTTAATCTTCAGTTATCCCCGTATTCTGGCTTTCAAAGAGCTGAGGCATCAAACATAACTCAAGAGGCTGAGATTCTAGCACAGTGGTGACTTGTGTTGCCTAACCTGTGAGGCCCTAGGTGCTATCCTTGGCATTGCAAACAAGCAGAACAAAACACAATGTTACTTAACTTATACTGTGTTTTGCCTTCCAAATGTTTTCTGATTAAACTGTACATAGTTAACCAGGCCTGAAAGTGGAGAGGCCTGTAGTCCCAGATCCTTGAGAACCTAAAGCAAGAGGATTACAAATTTAAAGTCTACCTGAACTATAGGGTGAGTTCAAAGGCAGCCTGGGCAATTTAGTAGGACACTAAATCAAAATAAAAATAAGGGGAGGGACTGAAGAAATGACAACAATTAAGAACAATGGCTACTGTTCTTTCAGGGGACCCAGGTTTGATTCCCAGCATCCATATGGCAGCTCACAACTGTCGGTAACTCCCATTCTCAGGAGTCCAACACACTCTTTTAGTCTTCACGGGCTCAAGAGATGCAAAGGCATGCATGCATGTCTCATCCACGTAAAATAAAAACAATTTTTTTAGAAAAAAATAAATAAAATGGCTAAGTGGTAAAGCACTTGCCTATCAGCCCTAGGTCCAATCCCCAGTACTGGAATAAATAAGTAAATAAATAAAGACTTTTACAATGACTTAAATTGTTGATGGAATAAACCAGATCTTACACTGTTATGAATTTTTTCCCACTAAGGACAATGAGTGTATCAGAGAATCTATCCAGGTAAAAAATCTCAAGTACTGCTTGACTCTCCTGGCCCTTTCTCTCCTCTTAGCATTAATTCCCACCAGCAATCCAGTAGGTAAGATCTTGATGCAAAAATAAAAAGTAGAAAAAAAAAAGATCTTGATGCATAGGATCGCCACACTCAATCTTATTATTCCCCAGTACTGTCACCTACTGGTGATGTGTTCAGTCTCCTTATGGGCGGGACAGTTAGGGTTTCTGCTCCTTTCCCCTGATTCCCTTCTTTCTTGCATCCAACACAACCCCTAAAAGGAATCAGTGAAGATTGTTCTGAGACTGTGTATTGTGCCAAGTTTATGGCTGAATAGATTTACTGAATGGTTGTTCCCCTTTTTCAATGTAGATCAAACCAACCAAGAGCCTCAAGGTGTGAGCATTCTCCTCCTCCTCCTCTTCTTCTCCTTCTTCTTCCTTTCCATATTTCCTCATGTGGCCAATCAGATCTCAAAGCAAAAATTGAGACCAGATTTGCACACAACCTCCAAAGAACCAGCAGGCCCAGAAGGGTTTGGGGCCAAAACCAAAACCAAAAGAAGCAACAGGTGTGGCAAGGAGCTGACCCCTTAGGTCAGAAGTGAAGTAGCTTGTGGGAAATCCATAAAAACCAAGAGAAGGGGGGCATTCACTTTCATTTTGTGTCGAAGGCCAGATCTCCAGAGTTTACCCACTGTCTTGTTTTTCTTTCTTTTTAAAATAGTTTCTCTTTAAAAGCTAAAGAAGGAAATAAATCTAACAGTCAAATTTTATATTTTACCTAGTAATAAGAATTCAAATACTCACAGAACTTTTTCCTTAAGAAGCACAAATGAAGAGATAATGAGGGCCTGGTGTGGACACCTTCGACCCAAGCACTCTGGAGCTGGAGGCAGAAGAATCTCTAAATTTGAGGCCAGCCTTGTTGACCTAGGGCAGGGGTTCTCAGCCTGTGGCTTTCAACCCTTTTGGGGTCAAAAAATCCTCTCACAGGGGTCATATATCAGATATCTCTCATACCAGATATTTACGTTACAATTGATAACAGTAACAAAATTATAGTTATGAAGTAGCAACGAAATAATTTTATGGTTGGGGGTCACCACAACATGAGGAACTGTATAAAGGGTCCCAGCATTAGGAAATTTGAGAACCACTGACCTAGAGAGTTCCAGGACAGCCGGGGCTACATAGGGAGGTAGGAAAAAAGGAGGGAGGAGGTGGTTGGTACTGGAAAGTACTACATGAATATAGGTATATCAAAATAATCCATTCAAGTTTTCAAAATAATGCACCAACATGTCTTTATTTAACTGCAAGAATATGACCTAATGGCCTGAGGGGAGTCCTACTGCAGAGTCACTGGGAGGGTGGGAGCCCCTGCTCTCTGTCATGGAGCCCTGATGCAAAACACACAATGCAGAAGAGACCCACACTGCTACGCTTTCACGAACATGTTTAGTTCAGTTTTGTTTTGTGAAATGTCCAGGCTGGCCTTGAACATGTGATCTTTCTGTATGACCCTCTAAAGCGCTGAGATCTCAGGCATAGACTACCTATACCCAGCAATCCTTTTATTATCATGTCATTATAACTATGGAGATACTTTATGAAGATAAAGCAAAATAGATAAGAAATACAAACGTGGAGTTTCAACTTGACCTTTGCCCATGGTTAGCAATTAGACTTTGATCCAATTTACTCAAATGACAAACAGAAGATTGATTTTGATTGATTTGAGAGGAAATGATAATAAATGATTAGAAAACATTCAGTGACCAAATAGCAATGTATATGCAATTGAAAGCAAATAAAACATTTCATTTCTTTAAAAAATTTTTTTTATTATTTTCATAAAATAGTGTACATTTTACCCAATTGATGTTGAAAAGAATAAACATTATTTTTCTTTTTTGTTGTTAGGAACTGAGTTCAATGCCAATTATATGCTAAGTAAATACTCTGCCACCAGCAAACTACCCTTGCCTGCCTCCCAAGCCCTAGAGACATTTAATTTCTTTCTTGTTTGGTTCTATTTTTGAAACACGGTCTGTCCTGGAACTTATATGTAGCCCAGGTTGGTTTCAGAGTCCAGGCCTCCAGTCTACTGAGGGCTGTTATTATGGGCAAGGACCACTAAACATAGTTTAACATTTTAATTTCTCAGTCTTGAAAATATAGCAGTGTTTTCTCAGCAGCATGACAGCTCAGGCTGCTGACCTAAGGCTGCTGGCCCACAGGAGTTTGTACAGGCAAACTAAAGAACGGAAAACTCTCAAAACACCAAGGGATAGGGCAAATCAAAAATTGTCACATTATTTCAATGTTCTTTTCTTAAAGCTAAATATAGGCAAAATGAACAGAATACCTTCTGATTGTTCATGACCCTACCCCATGAGTCAGTGTGGCTGCCATCCACTCAGTGGCAGAAACCTTGCTCCTAGCCTCTTTTTTCCTCCAACATTTACTTGTTTTATTTTAAGTGATGTTAATTACAGCATTTGAAGTGGAGGATCTAATTCTACACAAAATGGAAGACTTTAAAATGTTTCTATTAAGCTGCCAAAAAATAAGAGTGTGAGACTCTAACAGAGGTCAGTTTAGATCTCTAGTGTTGTTACTCTGGTGCAAAAAAAAAAAAAAAAAAAAAAAAAAAAAACACACACACACACACACACAAGGAAGAATTAAGTCCTCCATGATTGGCTAGATCATGCTCACCCCTAACCACACTCTCAGACTACTTCTGCTGTAAAATACATACTGATAGGCTAGGGTGGAAAGAGGGCATGAAGATTTGCCTTAAAAGGTCCCTTTCAGGCTGGAGAAATGGCTCAGAGGTTAAGAGCATTGTCTGCTCTTCCAAAGGACTTTAGTTCAATTCCCAGTAACCACATGGTAGTTCACAACCATCTGTAATGAGATCCTGTGCCCTCTTCTGGCATGCTAGCAGAACTCTGTATACATAATAAATAAATTAAAAATAAAATGGTCCATTTTAGCTGGGCAGTGGTGGCACATGCCTTTAATCCTAGCTCTTGGGAGGCAAAGACAGGTGAGTCTTTGTGAGTTGGAGACCAGCCTGTTCTACAGAGTGAATTCCATGACAGCCAGGGCAAGACAGAGAAACCCTGTCTCAAAACCAAAAACCAAAAGCCAAAGCCAAAAATAAAAAGTCCCTTTCAGATGGGTGTGCACATACTTTTAGCAATTAGGGTTAGGCCACCAGGGTTAGGTGCCCAGCAAGTCACAATTCTATTGATAGATTCAGTACATATTTACAAACAGCCTATGAACCATCAGCTGTCTCTCAAAGTCATTTCTGGATTAAAAAGGAAAAGCCAGCATCTCTAGAGCGTTTCTTTCCGAACCCATGGCAATTGCTGAAGGGCTTTTCTGAAACGAGGTTTCTTCACTACCTCTACCCTAAAGTTAAGTCATCCTTAGCCTGGATGTAATGCAGTAGTTAGCAAGGATTGCATAATACAATAAATACTTAAAGGCACACTAGATTCTGAAGGTAGCTATTCAGCAAAATAGTTTAAAATTAATGGTTTACAGTATTCATTTAGCTTGAAGTTCCAGACCTAGATCAACCCTGTGGGTGCCCCGTTGATGTTGTGGGCCAACTGAGCTTGACAGCATCACTTTGGTACCTGGCTTTAGGATCTGAGTGTACCCTAGGATCAGGCTGGAGTTGTCCACTTTGGTGGAAAACCAGTCCTCAGGATCCACCTAATACTACACTTCCTATTCTTAAGCAAGTGTTTCCTGCTGTCTGGACATTGATCTCAAACTGTGGTTCAGCTTTATACTTGTGGCCAACCTCGAAGCTGCTCTAGTCACTCTGGGTCTCATTTACCTGGTGGCCAGCCAGCCAGTAAGTGCTCAGGGTCCTGTCAGAGTGTCCCATTCTGAGGGCTCCACTGAAGGGCCCAAACCGTCACCCAGTCTCCTGCTTTGGCAGCCATGACTGCAGAAAAGACCCAGCAAGACATAGGCCTTGACTCAGCAACATGTGCTGAGCGCCCCTGACCTTGCCCTAATCATTAGAAGCAACGACAGATACCCTCCATAAGGTAAGGAACCAATCAGTTGTTAGCTGGCGGGCTCTGGATGTGCTTTACTGATAATAGTGGAATGCAGGACAGAGCAACTGCCTTGGGATGGCATCCAGGCATAGCAACCCTTTCTGCAGGTGCAGCTGACCAATCAA